>NC_073313.1:272115805-272460805 GCF_027595985.1 Sorex araneus | reverse complement strand
ATGATACACAGATTCCCCATGAATAATCTAGAAATAATCCTTTTCTTCATATGCTAAATGTCCTATGGTACCATGTGGCATAAATTTGGTGGCACAATACCTCACTTATCTGACGAATTGTCTGACAAAATTGCAGTCACCACTGCAGATAATGCATCATTATATTTCTTCTAATTCTCCATACCCTAAGTCTGCATTTAAGCTTTTCTTTTAAAAGGGAAATATAGTAACCAGATATTCTTCTTATTGTATATTTTTCCTCATAACTGCGGGTTGAGATTCTTTAAAATATCACATGGCCTGAAGGCATTGGCCAGCATCCCAGACTCAGAACTTAACTATTTTCAAATCTCTAATCCCGCATGCTTCCAAGATTATCACACCATTCTCAATAGTGCATCCATGTGTATGTTTCCTTCATTGTTTTATAAAGTTTGAGGTTATATATGTAATTATGTACTTAATGTTCTGTTAGACAATAATGTCACCATTGCCTCCCCAGTGCTATTAGTACAGTATCTACAACAAAATATATTCAAACAATGTTATTGAAGAAATGAATAATGACTATAAGGAACGGTGAAGGTCTAAAATGAACTAGAATACCATGGAATAAGCACATGTATCCTTGATTGTCACTGGTTTCATTATGATTCACATGACATCAGAAAGTAGCAAATACTGGGGTTTTTTTGTTGGGTTTTTTTTTTTGAAAAAGATTTTCAACTTCCTCCCCACTGACTGAACATAAGTTCAGCCATTCAATAACTACTTAGTGTGTATGTATATGTATGTATACTTTTATATAAATATATAAAACATTTCCAAATATACATATCATTGCAAACATAATTGTTAACAGAACATAAATAAATGACTTTGCTAAAGACATGAACTCTGGGATATATTCCCAGCAGTGGTATTACTGGGTCAAATGGGAGCTCAACCTCTAGTTTTTTGAGAATTGTCCATATTGTTTTCCAAAAGGGCTGAACCAGCCGGCATTCCCACCAGCAGTGTAGAAGGGTCCCTTTCTCCCCACATCCTCTCCAACAGTGGTTGCTTTTGTTCTTTTGGATGTGTGCCATTCTCTGTGGTGTGAGGTGGTATCTCATGGTTGTTTTGATCTGCATCTCTCTGATGATTAGTGACGTAAAGCACTTTTTCATGTGCCTCTTGGCCATTCGTATCTCTTCCTTGGGAAAGTTTCTGTTCATTTCTTCGCCCCATTTTTTGATGGGGTTGGATGTTTTCTTCTTGTAGAGTTCAACCAGTGCTTTATATACCATTGATATCAACCCCTTATCTGATGGGTATTGTGTAAATATCCTTTCCCATTCTGTAGATAGTCTTTGTATTTTGGTCACTGTATCTTTTGCGGTGCAGCAACTTTTTAGTTTAAAGTAGTCCCATTTGTTGATCTCTGTTTTTACTAGATTGCTTAGTTCCGTGTCATCTTTGAAGATATCTTTATCTTCAATATCGTGGAGGGTTATGCCGACCTTGTCTTCAATGTACCTTATGGTTTGTGGTCTGATGTTGAGGTCTTTAATCCATTTTGATCTGACTTTAGTGCATGGTGTCAGGTCGAGTTCTAAGCCCATTCTATTACATGTGGTTGTCCAGTTGTGTCAGCTCCATTTGTTAAAGAGGCTTTCCTTGCTCCACTTCACATCTCTTGCTCCTTTATCAAAGATTAGATGATCGTACATTTGAGGTTGTGTGTGGGGATATTCCACCCTGTTCCATTGGTCTTCAGCTCTGCCTTTGTTCCAGTACCATGCTGTTTTAATTGTTACCGCTTTGTAGTAGAGTTTAAGGTTGGGGAGGATGATGCCTCCCATCATCTTTTTCCCAAGAATTGTTTTAGCTATCCGTGGGCGTTTATTGTTCCATATAAATTTCAGGATTGCTTGCTTAGTTTCTTTGAAGAATGCCATGGGTATCCCTATAGGGATCACATTAAATCTGTATAATGCTTTGGGGAGTATTGCCATTTTGACAATGTTTATTCTCCCTATCCATGAGCAGGGGATATGTTTCCATTTCCTCATGTCCTCTTTTATTTCATGGAGTAGGGTTTTATAGTTTTCTTTGTAGAGGTCCTTTACTTCTTTAGTTAAGCTGATTCCAAGGTATTTGATTTTCTGGGGCACAATTGTGAATGGGATTGCTGTTTTCATGTCCCTTTCCTCTGTCTCATTGTTTGCATATAGGAAGGCCATGGATTTTTGGGTATTGATTTTATAGCCTGTGACTTTACTGTACAGGTCAATTGTTTCTAAAAGTTTCTTACTAGAGCTTTTAGGCTTCTCTAGGTATAGTATCATATCGTCTGCGAATAGTGAGAGCTTGATTTCTTCCTTTCCAATCTGAATCCCCTTAATATCTTTTTCTTGCCTGATGGCTATTGCTAATACTTCCAGTACCATATTAAAGAGAAGTGGTGAGAGCGTGCATCCTTGCCTAGTCCCCGATCTTAGAGGAAAGGCCCTTAGTTTTTCTCCATTGATGATAATGCTTGCCATAGGTTCGTGGTAGATGGCTTTGACTATCTTGAGGAAAGTTCCTCCAAAACCCATTTTGGTGAGAGTTTTTATCATGAATGGGTGTTGGATCTTGTCAAATGCTTTCTCTGCATCCATTGATATGATCATATGATTTTTATCTTTACTTTTGTTGATATGATGGATTATGTTGATTGATTTTTGAATGTTAAACCATGCTTGCATCCCCGGGATAAATCCCACTTGGTCATGGTGTATGATCTTTTTGATGAGTTGTTGGATTCTATTTGCTAGTATTTTGTTGAGGATCTTCACATCAGTGTTCATCAAGGATATTGGTCTATAGTTTTCTTTGTTAGTGCTGTCTTTGTTTGCTTTTGGTATTAGGGAGATATGTGCCTCGTAGAAACTGTTCGGGAGGGTTCCTGTCTTTTCAATTTCCTGGAAAAGCTTGAGGAGAACTGGCAACAATACCACTGCTGGGAATATATCCCAGAGGAGCAAAAAAGTATAGTCGAAATGACATCTGCACTTACATGTTCATTGCAGCACTGTTTACAATTGCCAGAATCTGGAAAAAACCCGAGTGCCCTAGAACAGATGACTGGTTTAAGAAACTTTAGTACATCTATACAATGGAATACTATGCAGCTTTTAGAAAAAATGAGGTCATGAAGTTTGCATATAAATGGAATATCATGCTAGATGAAATGAGTCAGAAAGAGAGAGACAGACATAGAAAGATTGCACTCAACTGTGGAATATAGAATAATAGACTAGGAGAGGAGTCTAACACCCAAGAATAGTAGAAATAAGTACCAGGAGGTTGACTCCATGACTTGGAGGCTGGTCTCTCATTCTGGGCAACTCAGAGAAGGGAACACCAAGTAAAATGTGGTCGAAGGTCATTCGGGGGAGGGTGATGCGTGCCGAATGTAGACTAGAGACTGAACACAATGGCTGCTCAACACCTTTATTGCAAACCACAACACCTAATCAGAGAGAGAGAGAATGAAAGGGAATACCCTGCCATAGTGGCAGTTTGGGTGGGGGGAGACGGGACTGGGGAGGGTGGGAGGGACACTGGGTTTACTGGTGGTGGAGAATGGGCACTGGTGAAGGGATGGGTTCTAGAACTTTGTATGGGGGAAACATGAGCACAAAAATGTATAAATCTGCAACTGTACCCTCACGATGATTCACTAATTAAAAATTATAAATAAATAAATAAAAGAAATTTGAATCAAACCACCCCCCCAAAAAATAAAGACATGAACTCTTGTGGTCTCAGATTCTATAAAGGTATTTATAAAGAGTGACACAGATCTTATTTTTTCAATGGCCTTCAAATACAAAAATATATCAAATTGTGGACTAGTATATACAGAACATTTTGTCTCATGAGAATTCACAAGAACTTTACACAGAAGAAGGCTCTGAAAATGTTTGCAGCAAATCACTTGTATCAGTTGTCGTCCTGCTGGTCTTTGATTTGCTCAAGCAGGTGCCAGTAATGTCTCTATTTGTTTTTGTCATGTGCTAGTACAGCCCAATGATATCTGCTTGCTCCAGGTACAGGAAAAGTCTCAAATCCTTTATTCAGGGATTTGATGAAGAAATATGATCATCTAGTTGGTGGGCAGCCACGAGGTCTTCCTGAGGTCCCCTGGAATCCAGTCGGTAACAGCTCTAGTCCAGCAGTCGTCTCTGAATCATATTACATGACTGGCTCACCTGATTTTTGATGCCTTGTCAAACGAGACAGCATCCCTGATTCTTGAACATCCATGGAAGTCATAACTCTGAATTCCTTCTCTAATTTGAGTGAGACGTGATACTCCTAGCATGGCTCTTCAATTTCTTTTTGGGATACCCTAATAGCATTCTCATCCTGTTTGCGTAGGGCCCAGGTCTCTGAGGCATATGTTAGTGCAGGAAGAATGGTGGAATCTAAAAGATGTGCCTAGAGTCAGAGGTTCTTCGTTCTCTTAACCACTTCTTTGATACTCTTGAATTCATTCCATGCTGCTCTCTTCCTCCTGCGCAGTTCTGGCACCAAGTCGTTCCTCATGTTGATTTCTCGACCCAGGTACACATAGCTGCTGCATTCGGAGATGTTCATTCCATTGAGAGCAAATGGAGCTTCAGGGACCAGTTCGTTTTTCATGAACATCGTCTTGTTGAGATTCAGCTGTAATCCGACCTTTCCACACTTGTGGTCTAAGTTGGCCAGCATTTGTGCCGCTTGGCTAATGTTTGGTGTTATGAGAACAATGTCATCAGCAGAATGGAGGTGGTGTAATTGCCTACCATCTATCTTCATTTCCATTTCTTCCCATTCCAGTTGTTGCATGATGTTCTCGAGGGTGGCACTGAAGAGTTTCGGTGAAATGGTATCACCCTGCCGCACCCCTCTCTTTACATAAATGATCATGTCCCTGTAGAATGATGAGATCCTGGTGGTGAACCCACCATACAGCTCGAGGAGGATTTTGGTATACTGAGTTTGAACGCCCTGCTTGGCCAGGGCTTCGATGACTGCCTCAGTCTCAACAGAACCGAAGGCCTTCTTTAATTTGATAAACATTAGACAGAGCGGCATCTTGAACTCTTACAAAACTTCAATGAGTTCGTGCTGAATCCCCTTCGGAACCCGGCTTGCTCACATGGTTTTCCTTCGTCTAGTGTTCTGCCTATTCTATTCAGGATGACATGAGTGAACAACTTGTAGACGACAGACAGCAGGCAGATTGGGTGATAGTTGCCAATGTCGTGGATGTATCCCTTCTTGTATAATAGAACGGTCCTACTGGTTTTCCACTGAGACAGAACCTTGCATCAAGAAAGATAGCATGTTAAGAGTTGAGACAGTGTATTGATGAGTACTGGCGGCAGATTCTTTAGGTGTTCAGCTCTTGTAAAAAACTAAAGCATGCCGAGGAGCATGCGCACTTGTGGGCTCTCCGGGCGGCTCTGTCTGACCGCCCTCATTCGGTGCTCTGGAACCTCTGTATGTGGCTGTCGGTCAAGGGCAGGCGATGGAAGGAAGAAGGCCAAACTGGTTGCTTGATCAGTTTATTTCATTCTGTCTCTCTGCTTCTCTCCCGGTTCTTGATCTCTCTCTGGATCTCTGGATCTGGCCCCCTAACCCACTCTTACAGCCTAGTTAAATCTCCCCAGCATCAGGGGGTTGGGGCATGCACATAGGTGTGGTCACAATCAGTAGGGGTGAGGTTCCTTTCCCACAGGGGATGCTTCTCCTAGGACTGATTCTCATTCAGCAGGAGGATCCACCCCTAAGGCGGAGTCCCATGAGTGTGTTTCTCCTCTCCTCATCCAGCAAACATATAAGTATTCATAATATTAATCATTTTGTATGGACACAATAAGAGATGCATTAAAGCTTATGGAATTGCTCTCCTGGGGCCATCTCAATCTCAGACTATAGTGCTCAGGCCAGATCAGTCTTTCCTATCCCTAGCAGGGTCCTAGTCTCATCATTACTTTTGGATCATGACAGTATCTGTCTATGATCAAGCTCTTAACTTATAGTTAAGAATTAGGTATTTTGGCCAGGCCCATCTCGATGCCAGTGTAGCACATAACTCACCGTTTGCCCTGGATCCGTCCCGTCCCTCGTCGGGACCCTGATTTTGGGGTACTAGGAACTGAGGGCAACTGAGGCTTAAGTGGAGAAAGCAGATGCCAGGGAATAAATAATATTTGAAGCCAATTAAGTCCCAAATTACAAAAAGCATAATATTGTCTTCTTATGTCTATACAAAAAGGACATTCCTTTAAAGTAAATTATTCAAAAGGCATAAGGAGAGGAGAAAGGCAATATTAACTTGTAATATAAATTCAGTATCCTAAGAAGGTCTGGCCTTACAAATTAGCAGAGTCAGATTAGGGAGATATGCCGATTAACTTGTTTTGGGGAAGAGAGCATAGAGAAGTGATTACAGCTAAACAAAGGGATGGGAGTGACTCGGGAACACCTTGGTGTGTGTGACTGTGGTAAGCTTAAACTCCAGGAAAAACCAGGATGAGCTCCTTGAGGCAGGGGTGTGGGGAAAGGACAAAGTAATGTCATCCTACAGGGTCTGACCTTGTCAGGACCAGGTGCTGTACGCGTCTTTACCAATGAAATGGTGTGTTGTATTTCATAAGGGAGTACATTGGGAGCAACATATCCATCCTGTGGAATTTGGTATTTGGCAGGTGGATGTGGCTGTCAAAGAGATCCGAGTAGAAGTCATGAATAATCCTCTCCATTGCCTTTCTGGAAGATGTGATAGATCCATTGGGATGTCAGAGGGCAGTCATCTTGGTCTTGTAGTTGGAGAAGGACAGGCGAGCGTTGCGAATACTTTTCCTGGCTTCTGCTGCACTGGCCAACACTGATGCTTTTCTCTCTTTGAGGTCTTCCTTTATCATTTCTCTGCACATATTTGTGAGCTCAGATGTAGCTTGTGGTTGCCTGAGGCTCTCGCCAAACCATGTTGATGAATGAGCTCGAGAGCTTCTGAAGACAGGCATCTGTTTGTGGCTTTCTCACTCTCGGCATTCTTAGCACAGACATGGAGGTGCTAAACCAGTTGATCGTATTCCTCGTTGATGTTGTCAAGGACGGCATCTTCTCATGTTGCTGCAATAGTGCCAAAGAGTTCCCAGTTGGTGGTCATTCTGGGAGTTGCCTTCTTAGACTTAAATTTTGCAGACTTTTCTCCCCGCTCTTTGAAGTAAAATTTTGCATGAAGGAGATGGTGGTCTGATCCCGTTTGGAATTTTGGGACAACAGCGACATCGGTCAGGCAAAACCTTTGATTGAATATGATGTGGTCAATTTCATTGTGGAACTGTCCATTGGGAGACTCCCATGTCCAGCGTTTAGATTTGGCCTTCTGTAACTGTGAGTTACCATGAATGGTCTTGGTCGACATGATGAATTCAGACAGTCTCTCACCATGATTGTTCAATTCTAGGCCATGTGTCCCAATGTGAGTTCTTCGGGCGACCTTCTCGGACCTATCTTGGTATTAAAATCACCAACAATGATTTTGTAGAAGGTGTGGTCTTCTTTATAGAACATCTCCAGTTCCATGTAGAACCTCTCAATTTCTTCATCATAGTTGGAAGTTGCTGCATAGATGACAAAGATAGAAACTGCAGGCAGTGAGCCACATCTATTCAAGCGTAATCATCCAAGTCGGGTTGTTAGGCATTTGAATGAATTGATGCTCATGGCCAAGTTCATGTTGACAATGATACCGATGCCACCAATGCCTCTGTTGTCACATGTTCTGAGGAACAATTCTTCTCCAGTGTCAAAAATGGCATAATTTGATTTAAATTTGTACAATGCAATTCTTACTTTTGTCTAGTGTTTCTGTTTGTTTCAGACTGAGCTTGTAAAATTTCTGCAACTGAGGAATTAGTTTATTTACAGGATATCTTCAATATTTATAATCAAAATGTATAATTTATAATTATAAATATCATCAATATTTATAATTAATTTTTTCATTTCACTGAGATAGAATTTTGTTTTATTTCACTTAGAATAAGTGAATTCTAAAGTTTATAACTGAATAATCTTTTTTGATGACCATAAATTTTTGAAAAATCCAAATTTATTTTTGCTTATTTATAAATTTTTTGATAACCATAAGTTTTTGAAAAATCCAAAATTGATTTTTAGTTATTTATGAATTTGATTTTAGGCACTTGCATTCATAAAACATAGACAGGAGAGATATTACAACAGGTAAGGTGATTACCTTACAAGCAGCTGATCTGCTGTTTGGTCCCAATACCTTTATAACCTCTCAAGCATGGATCAGTCTGTGTTATCTGAGTGCAGAGCCTGGAGAAAAACTTGAGCATAGCAGAATGTGGCCCTCCCAACATAGATTGTTGGATACTGTTAATGCTAGAGTTACAGGCAAAAACCATTCTAATACCATATTCTCCACAAAAGTATCCACCACTTCCCTGCCCCTCTTTTTATTTCTTTCTATCTTTCTGCCAGTAAATAAGCTTCCTATTGAAGATCTTGTCTCCATTCTGTTGACACTGGACAATTCCTATTCCCCTATTTTGTTTATTTATATCCATGGTTATACATTTTCTCTTAAAAATAAAATTCCTTTATAAAATTGCGTCAGAAAATGCAAACAGCAGATAAAGGACTTTTCTGTGTATGGCAGGTGAAAAGGCCTAAACCTTTTGAGCTCATGCCCTTTATGGGCTCCATGGAGAATAGTATGGAAATCAGTGATCTAGACCAGGCATAGTATCTATCAGAAGACAGAAATCTAGAGTGGAAGAGAGAAAAGTCTTAGATCCTTGTCTAGTGAAAAACAGAAATTTTAACTCTGGGCACTAAATTCCTAAGCAGTGGATTTCCTACTCAAATACCTAGCCACTCTGAATGCGCTTGTCACTTTAAAGTAAGTCTTTCTTTCATTTTGTGGCAACATTACAGATCTCTGCCTGGTGACCAAACATATGCAGTTCCTACCCAGCCACATGCGTCTATACTTTTGTGACCTCTCTCTGGAGGGGTACTGGTCCAGAAAACTTGTAAAGGCAGCATCTTCCTGTCCTTCTTAGAGAGCCCCTTCTTGCACACTGTAATTTTACTTTCTCCCTAGCAAGCAGCAAATTATTACCGCTTATTAAATTATTTGGGTTGAATTATTATTTTATGATAGAAAGCAAAACTCTGCATGTCTTATGATCTGATGAATCTTCAACACCAGAAAAGTATTAAATGCATATAGGAAAGTATTTGATAAACATTTAATAGATGAATTCCTAAAAATCAAAGGTGTATGTATGGACTGTATTGCTATCAGTGATATTAGCGAGTCATGGTTAGACATGGTAAGTCAATCGATTACTCAGAGAGAATCAATTCAAATTGTTATTTCTCAGTAAAAAAATAGGAGTAAAATGTATTTACATGGAAGATGGAAAGAATATTTTGTATATGTCTCTATAAGCAAAAACAATGAAAATAAAAAGGAAAAATCTAAAATATGTCTGCACAGCACAGGCAATAGTAACTCATAAAGTGCAAAGATAACCTACAAAAACTCCACATGACAAATAAGGGTTAATGTTCAAAATACATAAGGTATTCACATAACTCAATTGCAGTGGAACAAATACATTATAAAAATGGGTGGATAAATTGAATAGACAACTTTTCCAAAGAATACATACAAATAAATGTCCCCTGTGTTGAAAACTTGAATTTCTACTGCTAACATACATGATTTGATAACACATAAATCCTTTTATATTTTAAATAAAATATCATAAGATACCAACCAATATAAGAATTAAAAAGTTTACCTTCTAATACTTATTTTTCAGGTATTAGTTTAAGGAATGTTTTTCCATAAGACTTTCCATAGCTTATAGATTATGGATTTTGCATCTGACTTTATTATCTCTAGAACCCCTATTATAGTACTATTTTTATTTAGATTTGTTTAATGATATAACCTTGTGTTTCTCAATTGGCTATCACTAGAAATATTTTATCATTATTTTATGTCCGAGATCCAATACAGTGAATTTTCTTTGTGATTTTATAAGTACTTTTTTGCTTTTGTTTTTTCATTAGTGCACCCAATTGACAAGTTACTCAGATTTGAGTTTGGGACGTAGTGTGTTCCAATACCAATCCCACCACCAACCAGTGTCTCCACCAGGGTTCCCAGATTCCCTTCCACTGCTCCTCCCCAAACCCCAAGCCTGGCTTGCACATTTTTAATTTTGATTTTGAAATTCGCCTCTCTTGTTTTGCTGTTATTGACTCTGATGTTATTAACTCACTTATGCAGCCAATATATTCAGAGCCCTTAGATCCCTACTCCCTGTTGCTTCCCATCTACTTTTCTCACTCATCAATTTCTTTCCTTCTCTGCTCTTCTCCTCCCTATATTCTGGAGTCGAGGATGATCCAGGTATGTCCCCATTTCAAATATTGGATTCCCTTGATCAGCTCACCCACATACACATATAAGTGATAACATCCTGTGTTTGTCCTTCTTCTGGCTTACTTCATTTAATGTATTGTCTTTCAGTCCCATCCATGTTGCCATCAATGGCATCATTTCATCTTTTTATTTACAGCAGTATCGTATTTCATTGTGCTTATATAACACATATTCATGACCTACTTGGATTTTAAATTTTAGCTATGAATGAAGTGCTGCTACGAATAGTTATGGTACATATGTATTTAACTATGATTGTTAGAGTACATAAGAACTAGAAGAGGATGGAAACACTGAGGTAAATAAATACTCATTTTTTGATGCCTCACAATGTAATGTACTTGAGTATATTATTACCTACACAAACTATACTGGTTTTGGGTAAAAACAAGTACGAACAAAGGTGCAAGATCTAAGCAGTTGTCTTAACTATGCATGACACTTCTAATGCACTTGTTTATGGAAACTTGTTTATTATATTTTTAGCAGACATACTTAGTTCTAAATATAGAAATTAAAATAGGACTAAAATCTTGATAAGCAATAAGATAAAGGAGAAATTATATTTTTATTTTTGTTAATTGATTTTGACTGACAGCAAGTTTTAATGTATTAGTTATTTCTGCGCTGCTAAAAATTTTATTTGAAACATTTACATGAATTTATTTTTAATAAAGAATATAAATCACACATGTACTTAGTATTTCAAGTTCTCCTTCCTAAACTATTTCTGTGGATACATAATGTTCTGTAGGACTGCTTTGAAGTCACAGCTATAAAATATTCAGAGTAACTAAGGAATTCTAAGTATACATCTATTCAAGTATCAGAGAAAAAGGAAACATTGCTCAATCATTTTATGCATCTGTAGGACAAATCTTTTTAACTGAGAATCAAAATTTTAAAGCAATTTTTTAAAAAAAAAGCAAATTGGCACATAAAAATTAAATAAAATTGGTCGAAAATACTAAAAAATAGAACATAGAAACCAAGTTTATAGAAAATAGCAGATATAAAATGATTAATACCTCAATTTTAAAGAATTTTTGAAAATTTAAAAATAAGATAAAAATTTTTCTAAATTCAACTGGGCAAGAGTTTATCAAAAATATAAACTTTTATTATAAACACATGAAATGAACAAGTGTCCTAATTTATTCATAATAAGGTAAATAAAAAAGCATTACCTTGAAGAACTATTTCTCACATACTAGAATGGCAAAAATAAAAATATAAAGTAATATGCCCATAGTCTATCAGTGAGGTATGCAGGAATATTGATAGCTGCCAGGAATGTAAATGGTATACCACGTATTGAGGTTCTGCAAATATATTTGACCCATAATACTCATTTATAGTCATCTACCCTAGTGATATGTCACCAAAAATGTAAAATTTCAAATTAAAATTCATATTTATTGAACTATCATTTATTTTACAACATATTAAAATTTCCAATCTAATCAGAGAGGCTTTAAATAATTATATAAATTACACACATACTTGAGTATTCTACAATTATGTGAAATCATGAGGAAATCATATCATCAGATATGGAGTCATTTATAGGAAATAGCATAAAGTTTTTAAGAGTGCATGGAAGTTTCCAAGGCATGTTGCATTTTGTTTATTTTACTTATTATTTATTTATTTATTTTATTGAATCACAGTGAGATAGATTTACAAAGCTGATCATGGGTGGGTTTCTGTCATACAGAGTTCCAATACCCACCCCTCCACTAGTGTACATTTCCCACCTATGTGCCCCGTTTCCCTCTATGGCAGCCACTTTATGCATATTGTATTATAAATATAAATATACAGATTGGAGAAACAGTAGAAGGGGGAAGGAGTTTGCCTTGCGTAGGATCATCCCCAACTCAATCCAGTGCCACATACAGTTCCGCATGTGCAACCACAGAGGGGCTTCTGAACACACAAACAGGGATAACCCCCACTGAGCACTGCATGGTGTAGCTCCAAACAAAATAAAACGGAGATAAAGGTACAAAAAAAATTATACAGAACTCTAGGTACAGAATAAAACAAACTAAAAAACCCAAAGCTTAAACAACATACAAATACAGGCCCCAAAACAGGAATGGTTTTCTAGAAATTATAAGGTGTTCAGAAAATATTGTGAAGTGTGTGTATGAGAAAATAATAATTTGTTTTAGTTTTGATCTTTAAAAAGTATGTTAGTACTCTGACAAGACATATTTTTAAATTTTATTTTTAATTGTGATTTTATGGGTTAGAGTACTATTAATAAAATGGTTTTGTATTGTACGCCATTCTGACACCACACCCATTACCAGTGTACCCATATCCCTACCCCAAGGACCCTATCCCTTCCTTCAGAGCCCTCATCCAACTCATTTTTTCAAAACATAATATTAGTAGTATAGGGATAATCTATAACTACGCTAAAACTTCAGTAAATAAAAATAACCAAATGGCATTTTTATGGTATTTGATTATATAAACTATCATTTGCAATGTGAATAGGAAAAAGCTTGTCAATACATTGTAAATAATTTTTAAATAAGCTTGGGATTTTGGTATGCTTTTTTGTTATTATTTTGAATACATTGGTGAAACACATAGAATTGAACCAATAAGTAAATATGGTGATATTATAAGAAGACACAAATTTTATTGTGATTTAATTATTTAATATGTATACACAATTATATACATAGGTGTATTGACATGCACGTTTGGGTTTATATATGTCCATATGTACATATGTACTGTGTATGTATATATTAATATGTTAGAAATTGAATATTGACTTGTGCATATTTTTGTGTATATACAAGCATATATTTTCTAGTTCTTGTTTGTTTATAATTACATAATCAAAAGCAATAGGTGAATCTATGTACCAAGTTTTAGTTTATAAATAGATTCCCATTTGCCATGAAGCAAGACCCAAGACCTACACATAAGTGATTAATTCTAGGACTCTCATATATATTTGGAATATCTTGTTATCCTAAAATTTAAGAGTATATGCAAAACAATTGCACAAAATTATTGTAGAAACACAAAGAGTAGCTAGATAGGAATTTCACTGGACAAATCTGGAACAATTTGAATACTGAAATAATGAATTAAAATAGAGAACTAGAAACCAGTGAAAACAGGTATGCATTTAGTAATATCTAATAATAAATAAATCCATTTGCAATGAAAAAACAAGGGTCTTTGCTTACAGCACATTGCTAAGATCCAGCTGTTGAATCAGCAAAAAGTACAGGAGTTGGGAAATTAACAGTTTTCATTGTTATGATAAAAAGTGAATTAGAAAATATCATCAATATCCTGATATTTCTCATTCTCATCACTCAGGCAACACATATCCTGGCATTTGTGTATGTGTGACTGTGAGTTAGACTTACAAAGGTCTAATTCATGATTACTGTAGCACTGTAGTCTCATTGTTCATTGGTTTGCTTGAGAGGGCACCAGTAAGTCTCCATTGTGAGACTTGTTGTTACTGTGTTTGGCATATCAAATATGCTACGGGTAGCTTGTCAGGCTCTGCCGTGCAGGCGGGATACTCTCAGTAGATTGTCGGTCTCCCTGAGAGAGAAGGAGGAATCAAACCTGAGTCGGCCGCATGCAAGGCAAACGCCCTACCCGCTGTGCTATTCATAGGTACTGTTTGAATATATGCCTCATATATCATAACTTTGATCATGATTGGTATATTATCATTATATTCTTGTGGATCTGGCAATCTGGACTTCATTCTCTTGGACTTCAAACAGAACTTTGAGTTCTCTAACCTGTGACATCAGTCACTTGTTCTCATTCTCCATTAGCAGCTACACACAGATGTAGGACGTGTGTATTATAGCACACCCCACTTAGGTTGTAGATGCTGGGAGTTTAGACAGCTGGATTGTCCACCTTTTCTGACAATAAACTGTTTTACTGTTTGTTTGTTTGGTTTTTGTTTTACTGGGGTAGGGGGAGTGAGGTAGGGGTAAAACACCTGGAATTTTTCAGGCTTACTATGTGATCAGGAATCACTCAGGAGTGGATATGGGAGATCATATGGGTGCTGGGAATTGAATCCAGGTCAGCTGTGTGCAAGGCAAGTGCATGGCTCGTACTACTACTCCAGACCCTTGATTAGTGAAGGTCTTAAAATAAATGCATCTGTTAGAAACATAATTGTTTCATTTCTATACTAAAGGAGTAAAACACAATATTAAAGCACTTCAGCCCTGTTCGTAGTGACATGGAGCTGTTTTTCACCACACACTAAGTGGCAAATAAATCAATGCCTCAATCCAGCAAGCTCTTGACACTGCCTTTAATATGTGAACTATGAAATGCAAGATCTTACTCCTTTCCTCCATCCTTCCCTCCTTTCCTCCACCTGTTCACAGACAAGCAGTCAACAGCACTCAGTAACAGAAGTTAATTGAAAGGAGCTGGAGACTGCTAGCTCCTTCGCTAATTATGGAAGTCACTCACCTGGAGTGAAAAGATGCTCTCACTCCAGATTGTTTCATAAAGGAGATTCTTTTCCTCCTTATCTAGACAGAGAGCCAAAACTAACCCCTCTCTGATAAAGCCCAAGATCACTTTACTGTTGGTTCACTAAGCCTTAGTTAAAGTTTTACTTGTTTCAAATACATTTTAAAATCTTTGAGAATAGATATAGTGAGTTCACCTGTGTCCAATGTCCCACTTCCTGCTGGGAAGAGCTGTTCAGTAGTATGCATTTTCCTTTTTAATAGTTTTATCATCACTAAAGTCTATCTAGTTCTCAGTGCACACATCACTTTGAAATGGTAATTGAATGGGGAAAATTTGAACAAACTTGAGCTGAAATCTTAACTATATTATTAACAGCTGTGATAATACAGATGAACTGTTTCATTTCACTTACAATGTCTCCTTGCCAATATCATGGAAAGTATATACAATTCACAAAATAGTGTTCATTTAATTAAATAAAGCAATGATGAAAAAGTTGCCTTGTATGCTGATTATCATACTCTAGGTGCTAAAAAGGCATAGGCATGGTTTCTGTTTCTTCAAGTATCTAGGACAACAGTCATTGTCCCTGTCTCTGATTTCATCTATGGCCAGTACATTGGTTCAGACCTTTATCATTAGCATTATTAATTAAGGACAAGACAATAATTCCTATTTTCTCTAATTTTAACTCTTTGACCCCAATTCCAATATCCTTCTATGTTTTTTTTTAATTTCAATTAGTGAATCACCATAAAGTAGTTACAGACTTACAGACTTTCGTGCTTGTGTTTCAGTCATACAATGATCGAGTACCCATCCCTGCACCAGTGCCCATTTTCTTCCACCAATGGTCCCAGCATCTCACTCACACACCCCCATCCTCTCCACCCTGCCCTGCCTCTGAGGTGGGGTATTCCCATTTGCTCCCTCTCTCCTTTTGGGTGTTGTGGTTTGCAATAGCGGTATTGAGTGGCCATCATGTTCAGTCTATAGTCTACTTTTGGCATGTATCTTTCAACCCAAATGGGTCCTCCCACTATCTTTTACTTGGTGTTCCCTTCTCTATCTCAGCTGCCTTTTCCTCCAGCATGTGAAGACAGTTTCCAAGCCGTGGAGCAGACCTCTTGGTCTTTATCTCCACTACTCTTGGGTGTTAGTCTCCCATTTTGTTACTTTATATTCCACAGATGAGTGGAATCTTTCTATACCTGTTCCTCTATTTCTGAGTCATTTCACTTAACATGATACTTTCCATGTTGATCCACTTATATGCAAATTTCATGACTTCATCTTTTCTAACAGCTGCATAGTATTCCATAGTGTAGATGTACCAAAGTTTCTTCAAACAGTCATCTGTTTTCGGGCACTTGGTTTTTTTTCCATATTCTGGCTACTGTAAACAGTGCTGCAATGAACATAGAAGTGCAAATGTCATTTTGACAATACTTTTTTGCCTCTCCAGGATATATTGCCAGGAGTGGTATTGCTGGGTCAAATGGGAATTCAATTTCAAATTTTTTGAGAATCATTATACTGTTTTCCAAAATGGCTGAACCAATCAGCATTCTCACCAGCAGTGAAGGAGAGTCCCTTTCTCCCCAAATCCGTACCAACACTGGTTGCTTTTGTTCTTTTGGATATGTACCAGTCTCTATGGTGTAAGATGATATCTCATTGTTGTGCTGATCTGCATCTCCCTGGTGATTAGTGATGTAGAGCATTTTCTCATGTGCCTTTTAGCCATTTGGATTTCTTCTTTGAGAAAGTTTCTATTCATTTCATCACCCCATTTTTTTGATAGGGTTCGATGTTTTCTTCTTGTGGAGTTCAACCAGTGCCTTGTATATCCTTGATATCAACCCCTTATTGGATGGGTATTAGGTGAATATCCTTTCCCATTCTGTAGACATGGCTTTCCTATACCCAAATAATGAGAGAGAATAAAATGACATGGAAAAAGCAATTCCGTTCACAATCGTGCGTCAAAAAATCAAGTACCTTGGAATCAGCTTAAGTAAGGAGGTAAAGGACTTGTACAAAGGAAACTATAAAACGCTACTAAAGGAAATAAAAGAGGACATGAGGAAATGGAAAGATATCCCCTGCTCATGGATTGGGAGAATTAACATTGTCAAAATGGCAATATTCCTCAAAGTATTGTATAAATTCAATGTGATCCCTATAGGGATACCCATGACATTCCTCAAAGAAGTGGAGCAAACACTCCTGAAATTCATGTGGAACAATAAGCCCCCACAAATAGCTAAAGCAATTCTTGGGGAGAAGAAAATGCGGAATATCAACCTTCTCAACCTCAAACTCTATTACAAAGTGCTAATAATTAAAACAGCATGGTGCTGGAACAAAGGAAGAGCCACAAACCAATGGAACAGAGTAGAATATACTAACACACACACCCAACTATATGATCATCTAATCTTTGATAAGGGAGCATGAAATGTGAAGTGGAGCAAGGAAAACCTTTTTCATAAATTGTGCTGGCAAAACTGGACAGCTACATGCAAAAAGAAATGGGCTCAGATCTATACCTAACACTATGTACAAAAGCCAGATAGAAATGGATTAAAGACCTCAACATCAGACCAGAATCCGTGAGGTACATTGAAGACAAGGTCAGCAAACCCCTCCATGACGTTGAAGCTAAAGGTGTCTTCAGAGGTGACAAGGCCAAGCAAGTGAAAACAGAGATAAACAAATGGGACTATCTTAAACCAAGAAGCTTCTGCACCTCAAAAGAAACAGTGACCTTCTATGTTTTTTTTTTAATTTTAACTAAAGCACATAATAACAATAAGAATCAAGAATTCCAACAAAATATTTGGCATGTTTTATTATGTTGTGTGTGCTATAGTATGCATTTGAGAATTGGAAGGAGTCCACCATGGTGCCTTCTCTCATGAAATTCTTAATTTTGGAGGGAATATTGAAAAAACATAAGACATTTTATTTTATTATTATTATTGTTATTATTATTTTTTGCTTTTTGGGTCACACCTGGCAATGCACAGGGGTTACTCCCGGCTTTGCACTCAGAAATCACCCGTGGCGGTGCTCAGAGGGCCATATGGGATGCTGGAAATCGAACCTGGGTCAACAGCACGCAAGGAAAACGTGTTACCGACTGTACTATTGCTCCAGCACCAACATAAGATATTTTACACACTTGATCTTAGCCAAAAGGCCAAGAAGCGATCCCAACATAAGATATTTTAGATGAGAGCAATTCTGACCATCAAAGTGCTATCAAAGTACTGAGAATGGAGCATCCAACACATTGTGTGAAAAAAGAGAGTTTTGTTAATGAAAGCTTCAATTAGGAGGAGGTTTAATGGGATAGGAGAGGATCATCCTAAGGTAAATGACAGCGAAAGCAAAACTCCAGAGCCATGAGTTATACCTGAGATGCAAATTTGCATTTGCTGCTATAAGACCATAAGCTGCATCATAAAGTGAAAATACACTGCCAGTAAGTTATGTGATAGAGTCAAATGTCTTCATAAAAGTAACTAGTATTGGTATAAAATACAGTTTGCAATGGAACAATTTTAAAGGATAGGTGTCTCTTTTGTGGTAAACATTGAGAAGCTGGGCTCCATCAAACTGATTAACTATACATATGCAAGCCTTTGAGCCTTTGCTCAAGGGTCACTCCTGACTCTGCACTCAGGAATCACTCCTAAAGGGGCTCCAGGATCATAACAGATGCTAGAGATCTAACAGGGATCAACCACATGCAAGGCGAGCATCCAACCAGCTGTGCTATCTCTCTGGCTCCTTGAGCTTTAACTTCAATGTCTGAGAGGCACAGAAGGACCAAAATAAATTTTATCAAGCAGTCAAGAAAGCCTAAGATGAGTATTACTAATCATTTATAATATGATTCATAGAAGGTCAGGTGGGAGCCAAGCTGCAGGAAAATGAGAGATGAGGAAAGAGCATGTGATAACTGCTTAAACATGCAAAGGGGTCCTTCAGGCATTGCTGTTCACAATATAGTGACTGAAAGGTCATCACTTTACTTACGTTTAGCACTTAGTTCTGAAAAAAAGGAACTATAATATATATATATATCATATATGCATACATATATATGTATAAAGACACAGAAAAAGAAACAGAGACAGAGAGGAAAATTGTCTGCCAGAAGCATGCTGGGGGCAGCAGTGGCAGGGGGAAACTGGGTTCATTGGTGGTGGAAAACTTACAGTGATGAAGAGCTGGGTGTTGAAACACTGTATGAATGAAACACAGTCATGAACAATTTTGTAACTGTGTATCTCATGGAGACTCAATTTGAAAAACAAAGAGTTTCTTCACTTTGGACAGCAGCAGTGGTTGGGGAAGGGCATGCATATTTAAAAACTGGAAACTTCAGGGAGCTAGTGGATATTGAACATAGAAAGGGAGTAAAGCAGATCATCTGTAAATTTTGGTGCCAGATGCTATGATAATGTTGAATCAAAAGCAACTTCTGAGTTTCTTAACTTATGCACAAAAGGTTGAGTAAAAACAGGATCTTGAACTCAAGCAAATGATTAGCCTTGTCAGTAAAATGTAAACTGCAGCATAAAACGCAAAACAGTTTTTCTTATCCATTTTTCATCTTTCCTTTTAAAAGTGAAATTGGGACTTAAAGCTAATAATTTGATAATTTTAGAAAGGTAGTAAGGGTTGATAGTGGTTTTTATATGTAGCATGATAAGAGATGACAGCTGCCTTCTAAATCATCTTTGCACTCAAGTGGAAAAACTCTGAGTCACGGAATTTTGAATTATAATGTTGATCAAACTCCTCTAATTTTCCATAAAATTCATTTGGTGTTACTTTCTCATAAATGTTAATCAACTCAAATGTAGCACTGTAGCACTGTCATCCCATTGTTCATCGATTTGCTCAAGTGGGCACCAATAACGTCTCCATTGTGAGACTTGTTGTTACTGTTTTTGGCATATTGAATATGCCACGGGTAGTTTGCCAGGTTCTGCTGTGCAGGCGGGATACTCTTGGTAGCTTGCTGGGCTCTCCAAGAGGGACGAAGGAATCGAACCCGGGTTGGTCACATGCCAGGCAAATGTTTTATCCGCTGTGCTATTGCTCCAGCCTGAATAATCAGCTTAAATTGTAGTACTTATTTAAGTTCTGTTATAAACTTCAGCTGTTGCCAAACCAGTCAGATTAACTGTAACCATCCTCGTAATCTAACAGTGAGAAGATATTTAACTGAATAGAGAAAAAGAAACAACATATTGGTCCTGGAGTTGGAAGAAAGTAAAAGATAAATTTATTGTGAAATATAAATAATATAGTCATATGAGACTCAGTTTTATAAATCTAACATTATTCATACACTTACAATTTTGTAAATGACTTCCAAACTATTTTATTTGATCAAACAGCAAATGTATTTTTTATACCACCTGCATTAATGGACTGGAGCGATAGCACAGCGGTAGGGCGTTCACCTTTCATGAGGCCGACCCGTGTTGGATTCCTCTGCTCCTTTCCAAGAGCCCGGCAAGCTACTGAGAGTATCTCACCCGCACAGCAGAGCCTGGCAAGCTACCCGTGGTATATTCAATATGCCAAAAATTGTAACAAGTCTCACAATGAGAGACGTTACCGGTGTCCACTCAAACAAATCGATGAGCAACGGGATGACAGTGACAGTGACAGTGACCTGCATTAACACTTATTGGATATCTAAAATGCGTACTTGTGGTGTTAAGATTTTACCTAGAGCAAAACATGAGTCCTCACAGCACTTCTTGCCATTAATTGTGTATATTTATAGTATACTTTCCTTCAGAACCATGACTGCGGCAATCACCCTTGCTTTATTTTTATCGCCACTTCATAGGTAAAACAATAATCTCTGAGAATAAGTGAATAAGTTGGCCAAGATCACCAAAGTTTAAATTTTAATTAAATAAATGAACAAATTATTTTCCTTTTCACGAGAATATAGTCTTATGGCCTTTGATTTCTTCAACCTCAAAAATTCTTGAAAAGGGAGCTATTAGATGCAATTTTTTTCCTAACTCCTAATTTTTGTGTATCCCATTTTGTCTTAAAATCCCATTTTAAATGTTTGAAATGAGAAGTCAGTATGTTTAATCATAATATTGAAGGAATTTTTTAAATGTGGGATTGCACAAATAATTTGAATAGCATTGGGTATACATTTGTAGGAAGGACAACTGCTTTATTTTAAAACTTTTTTATTGTTACTTTGAGTAGATCCTTACAAAGCTGTTCATGATTGGATTTCAGTCATACAGTGTTCCAACACTCAGCCCTCCACCAGTTCACATTTCCCAGCATCAGTGTCCCCAGGTTCTCTCCCGTCACCCCCCAAACCTTGCCTGCCTCTATGATGGTGGGCATTTCTCTCTCTCTTTCTCTCTCTCTGCTTTTGGACATTTAGTTTTCAATATTGATACTGAAAAGTTATCAAGAATATCAATTTACCTACTTTGAATCCTCATATCTTCTCCAGTGTGATCATGTGATCATTCCCAGCTATTATTGTCATACTAGTCTATTCTCTATGTTACCTACCCTCAGCCTCCCACACACTAGCTGTTAGTTCCAACCACTGACCAGTCCTCCTAAACCCTGTTTTCCCTGAACATGGATATTAGTCTTCTAATATATATATATGTATATGTACATATATATATATATATATATATATATATACACACCACAAATGAATGCAGTCATTCTGTGTCTGTTCCTCTCCTTCTGACTCATTTCACTCAGACGGTACTCTCTGTTTCCATCTATTTATAGGTATAGGCAAATTTCATGACTTCATTTTTCCTGAAAACTTCATAGTATTCCATTATGTAGATGTGCCATAGTTTTTTTATTCATTCATCTGTTCTTGGGCACTCATGTTGTTTCCAGATTCAACTATGGCACTCAGACTATGGTGAATATTGCTTCAATGAACACAAGAGGGTAGATAGTGTTCCTTCTGTGTGTTTTTGAACCCCCAAGGAATATTCTCAGAAGTGGTAGTGCTGGGTCAAATGGGAGCTCAATTTCTAGTTTTTTGAGAAATACCCATATTGTTTTCCAAAAAAGACTGGATCAGTCAGCATTCCCACCAACAGTGAAGGAGAGTTCCTTTTTCTCCACACACCCATGCCAACACTGGTTGCTTTTGTTCTTTTGGATGTGTGCCAGTTTCTGTGGTGTGAGATGATATTGCATTGTTGTTTTGATCCGCATCTCTCTGATGATTAGTGATGAAGAGCATTTTTTTCATGTGCCATTTGGCCATTTGAATTTCTTCTTTAAGAAATTTACTGTTAATTTCATTGCCCCCATTTTCTTATGGGATTGGATGTTTTTTCTTGTATAGCCCAACCAGTGCCTTGTATATATCTTATCAGAGAGATTTGGGTGACTATACTCTCCCATTCCATAGGCTGTCTTTGTATCCTGGTCACAGTTTCTTTTGAGGTACAGAAGCTTCTCCTTTTAAGATAGTCCAATTTGTTTATCTTTGTTTCTACTTGCTTGGTTTGTGGCATTTTATCATTTTATCATTTTATTCTTTAGCTTCAATATCATGAGGGTTTCCGAACCTTTTTCTTCAATGTACTTTATGAATTCTGGTCAGACGTTGAGGTCTTTAATCCATTTTGATCTGACTCTTGTGCATTTTGTTAGGTAGAGGCAGTCCTCTACAAAAGCCGATTTTCTGAACATAACAGTCTAGTTTTGTCAGCATCACTTGTTAAGGAGGCTTTCCTTGCTTCACTTCATATTTCTTGTTTCCTTATCAAAGAGCAAATGAGCATACACTTGAATGTCTGTGCGAGGATATTCAAACCTATTCCAATGTTCAACAGATCTGTCTTTATTACAATTCCATACTGTTTTAATTATTACTGCTTTGTAGTACAATATGAAGTTGGGAAAGGTTATGCCTCCCATCTTTATCTTCCAAGAATTTCTTATCTACTCATCGTTGCTTATTGTTCCATATGAATTTCAGGACTGTTTGATCAATTTCTTTGAAAAATGTCATGAGTATCCTTATAGGGATCACATTGAATCTGTATTATGCTTTGGCAGTATTGGCATTTTGACAATGTTAATTCTCCCAACCAATGAGAGGGGGTGTGTTTCCATTTCCTCATGTCCTCTTTTATTTATTGAAGTCACATTTTGTAGTTTTCTTTGTACAGGTCCGTTACCTCCTTAGTTAAGCTGATTCCAAGGTACTTGATTTTCTGAGGCATGATTGTTAACAGGATTGCTTTTTTCATATCACTTTCTTCTCACATTATTTGTGTATAGGAAAGTCATGAAATTTTTGGGTCCTAATTTTATAGCCTGTGACTTTACTATACAAATCTATTGTTTCTAGGAGTTTCTTTGAGAGGCTTTAGGGTTCTCTAAGTATAATATCATGTTACCTTCAGATAGTGAGAGCTTTATTTCTTCCTTTCTTACCTGGATTTCCTTAATATATTTTTCTTGCCTAACTGCTATTTACAATACTATATTGAATAGAAGTGGCGAGAGTGGCAGCCCTGTATAGTCCCTGATCTTAGAGGGAAGGCCCTCAGTTTTTCCCCATTATTCCCCAATAATGCTTGCTGTGGGCTTGTGGTAGATGGCTTTGACTATATTGAGGAAAGTTCCTTCAATTCCCATTCTGCTGAAAGTTTTCATATAAGCAGGTGCTGGATCTTGTCAAATTCTTTCTCTGCATCTGTTGATATGATCATATGGTTTTTATATTTTCTTTTATAGATATGATAGATTATTTTGATTGACTTGTGAATGATAAACCATCCTTGAATCCCCAGGGTGAATTCTACTTTGGTCATGGTGTATAATCTCTTTGATAAGCCTGTAGGATTCTATTTGCTAATACTTTGTTGAGAATCTTTGCAATGGTGTTCATCAGAGATATCAGCCTGTAATTTGTGTGTGTGTGTGTGTGTGTGTGTGTGTGTGTGTGTGGTTCCTCTGTCTGCTTTTGGAAATAGAGTGGTACGTGCCTCATAGAAACTGTTTGGGAGTGTTTCTGTTCCTTTGATTTCCTGGAAAAACTTGAAAAGTTCTGGCAATAGGTTCTCTTTAAATGTTTGGAAGAATTCACTATTAAGTCCATCTGGACCTGGGCTTTTGTTTTGGGGAAGACTGCTGATTACTGTTTTAATTTCCTTGATAATATTCCAAATTCAGGTATTCCAAATCTTGGCTCAGCCTTGGGAGGTAATAGGAATCCAGGAATTTATCAATTTCTTCTATGTTATCTTGTCTCATGGCATACAGACTTGCAAAGTTATCTCTGATGATCTTTTGCATTTCTTTGAATTCTGTTGTGATGTTCCCCTTTTCATTTCATTTTTTTTTTTGGTTTATGGGTCACACCTGGCAATGCAGAGGGGTTACTCCTGGCTCTGAATCAGAAATCACCACTGGCAGTGCTCAGAGGACCATATGAGATGCTGGGAATTGAACCCAGGTTGGCCTTGTGCAAGACAAATGACCTATCTGCTATACTATTGCTCCAGCCCCACCCTTTTCATTTCAGATTCAGTTTATTAGGGTTCTCTCTTTCTCTTTATGAGTCTTGCTAGTGGTTCATCAATCTTGTTTCTTTTTTCAAAGAAGTAGCTCTTGGTTTCATTGATCTTTTGGTTTAATTTTTGGGAATCCAGCTCATTGATTTCTGCTCTAAGTTGCTTTTTTCTTTTTTAATTTGTTTATTGAATGACCATAATAACAGTTACAAACCTTTCTTGTTTAAGTCTCAGTCGTACAATGATCAAACACCCATCCCTTCACCAGTGCACATTTTCCACCATTCAAAACCCCCGTATACCCCCCATCCCACCCCTACCCCTGCCTGTGTGGCAGATAATTTCCAAATTTCTCTCTCTTTACTTTGACCATATTCAATATTTTGACACCAGTCCCACCATTGTTATTTAAAATTTTCCCGCAACACTCAGACCTGCCAAAAAGGCAACATTTGACAAGTTGTTTTCTATTGATGGTTATGAATAGTAATGATGTTGTGTGGCCACAGTATGGCCACATGATCTTGGAATTCTAAAATTTTAATAATTAGGCCTGGAGAGATTTCTACCAAGTCTGCCTAATATTTATTCTTTCTTTCCTTCTCCTGATTTGGGCTCCTTTTGTTGGTCATTTTCTGAAATCTTAAGCTGTGAAGCCAAGTTATTTATGTGGGTCCTTTCTTCCTTCCTGAAAAAAATACTTGCAAAGCTCTAAATTTTCCCATTAGCACTGTTTTAACAGTGTTGAAATCTCTAACTACTATTGTGTTGCTTGCTGTTGTAAACATGTTACTTAAACTATAGATTTTATTTTTTAAAAAGAGGAAAATGGAAAATTCTGTACCCTTCATAAGTTTAGGTAAAGTTTGAGCTTGTATTTGATCATTATGTTCCCCTGAATCTTGGTAACACCCTAATATCAACAAAGCTCCTAAGTTTGAGAGTCTGTAGTCTATGTAATTTATTTGCTGTTCCCTGACCTATGGAGACCACACTGAATGCCAAGAAACTAAAAGCCAGTAAACACAGAAGTGATATTTGTATGGTGTTAAATACTAGAATATAGAATTAAAATTTTGTAGTGCAAAGAACAGTGGGTTTGATCTTCCTCTTGCCACTTCGCTGTGTTCTATCAGACAAATTATTTACTTTCTATCTTATTTTCTATGAAATTTTATGCTACAAATTTTATGTTACAAAGTTCCCATTTAAATGCTAGCTCTGTGCTTTAATTGATTTTTCACCTCAGGCAGGGCCTTTTTATTTGGTCTAAGTCATTAAGGAAGTTCAATTACAGTTTACCAGTTGCCGCTGATGGAATACTGTGCTTTCAGGGACTAATCACATATAAAAATTGTATCAAGAAACCAAACGTGAACGCAATCAGTTATCATCCAAGCAGACATGCTCCTACTTTCCATAGCACAATCCACAAAGATAAATCACGTGACTCATATTGTACCTGAAACCACATCCCACTTTAGTTGTAATCCGGGTCAGAATTTAATTGTGTGCTTTTGTGTCATTCCCAGGCATGACAAAAAATTAGCTTCCTGTGGATGGGAGATGTGCTATGTGACACAAATATACATTTATCTCTCAGGTGGGCTTCACAAAAGGAGATTGCAGAGTTTAGAGTTCCACAGTGACAGAGAGTAATAGCACCTCATAGGAAGAAAAGGAACTGACTGCTGAGAACTACAGAGTACCAAATAAAACCTGATAAATAAAAAGGAAGTGGGGATGGCAGTCAAGGGATAACCAGATAAGTCACTAGGGGGAGCTAGAGCGTTCACCTGAAAAGTGTTGACTCAGTGCAACATAGCAAATGCAGGTTATGTTTCTATTAGTAGCATACATTCTTCTAGGCAGATCTGGCTTCCTTTCAGTGAAAAATGTTACAACCTGTAACACTCATGCCATAGAGCCAGTTTCATAAAACCTCTAGTGTTAGCTCTTCCCTGAATGGAGAGACTGGTCAGTAAATGGAAAAACCGCACATCTGAGTCTCTATATCTGGGCTTCCTAAACCTTTTCTAATTACCCCCAAATTTTTCTCTAATAATTTTTAATGAAGCCTGTCCGAACGTGTGGAGAGGGGCCTCCAGCATGGCTGCAGCTAGGTTCTGGTGTTCTTTGGCCTCTGGGAGCTCTGCTCGGGGTGGGGAGGGAAGCTGGAGCCCATCCCCTCTGAGGAGCCCCCGGGAAAGACAGCCAGGTGTGTGGGCAAGAGGCCTCATGCGTGAAGGTGCCGGCAGAGGAAGCCAGGTGTGTGTAATCCCATCAACAGCCAACATCCAGAGAGACTTAAAAGCAAGCTCTCAGAAGAGAGTGTTGCAGAGAGTCTTGCCCGCACGCCTGGCTGTCTTCCCCAGGGCTCCTCGGAAGGGATTGGCTCCAGCTTCCCTCCCCACCCCGAGCAGAGCGCCTCGGAGCCGAAGACCACCAGAACCTAACTGCAGCCCTGCCGGAGGCCCCTCTCCACACATTTGGACAGGCCTCATGCGTGAAGGTGCCAGCAGAGGAACCCAGGTGTGTGTAATCCCATCAACAGCCAACACCCAGAGAGACTTAAAAGCAAGCTCTGGGGCACAATATCTTTAGCCTACTTCTCCCTCTGCAAGAAATTGGCAATCCTCTGAGAGTTTCCTGCCCACATGGGACAGCCTTGCAAGCTTCCCATGGTGTATTCATATGCAAAATCTAGTAACAAGCTGGATCTCATTCCCCTGACCCTGAAGAGCCCCCAGTGCAACACCATTAGGAGGGCCACGATAGACTTCTAAGATCTCAGGGAACGGATGAAATGAGATGTTACTGAGCCTGCCCGAGAAATCAGTGATTAACAGGATATTGTGATTGATTGATTGATTGAATTTTTAATGTGAAATACCTAATAGAAATACCAAATAAAAATAAATTACTGAAAAAAAATCACATACATTTTAAAACAAAAATTTGATGTCTATATTTACATATCTAAACTTGGGTTAGACAGTGTAGGAGTAAGACATTTGTCTTACAGGCATCCACCCTGCACTTGATTCCTGGCTCCTCGAATGGTCCCGAGCATCACCAGGAGTGATTCCAGAGCACAAAGACAAGAGTAAACCCGGAGCACAGCTGAGTGTGGACCAAAACAAAAAAAGTAATTAGGCTTTCCATGATAAAAACCTGGCCTCTCACGTGCCAGAGGTGATCTATTTCCTATATGGTGTTCAATAAAATTTTATTTTCACAAATACATTGTCTTCCTTTCCTTTAAGAAGAAAACTTGATGAAGAGAATTTGGTATTTTCCAGCTTCTTATATAATTTTAGGAATAGTATTTTTCTATCATACAGTGCCAATATATTTAATAATGGAATAAAAGCTAAAGTTCAAATTCTTCATATTGTACTTATACATAAGCACATAAATGTACAAATACACGTATATTAAGGGCTTAATAAGAATGTGGGAATGAGATATTTTTAAAGGAGGGGATTAAGTTATTTCCTTCTTCTCCACATTTTTTATTAAAGCAGTGTGACTTACAGAGTGATTGATAGTTGAGTTTTAGACATACAGTACTGCATCGTCGATTGCACCACCACTGTCAACTTTCCTCTATCAATGTCCCCAGTTGCCTCCCCATATTTCTCCACAGCCCCCTCCCCCTACCCTGCAACCTTAAAATTTGGATCTCTTGGTTTCAGTGTTGTTGCTCTGTGGTTTGGAATTTGACTCTACCATATTTTAACACCACCTTAGTACCTGACTCCTCCCACCTGGTCCCCATTGTGTCTCATCTATCTTTTTGTCTTTGCTCAACTCTCTCTTTCCTTCTTCTCCCTGTACTCTAGGGCCTATGCTGATCAGGGCATCCCTCTATTAAAAGATAATACAGAGAACTTTCGACACATAATATTAAGGACTCATTCTATTTCAATACAGGGAGAGCCAGAGCAACAGTATTGCAGGTAAGGCATTTGCCTTGCACCAGGCTGATCTGGCATTTTGTGTAGTCCCCAGGTATCCCTGAGCATAGAGCCAGGAGTAAACCCTGAACACAGCAGCTATGGCCCCCAAAATAAGAAGATATAGTGAATCTTAGACTTTGACCTGCTAATGACATATTATGTTTTGTTTTTCTATCTGTTATTCTCATAAATATTGCAATCTGGATCACAGTTCACCTCTATGAAAACTGTAGATTAAAACTTTCTGGGTTTAGGTGTTTGAGATTAAAATAGAAAACAAAATCACATTTTCAGTATCATTTGTGTTACTCTACTAAAATTAATGCTTCCCACTTTCCATTAAATTTATAATTATTATATAATACTTTGAAATGCAAGTTGTATTATAATTTAATTTTTCTTGCCATTATTTTATAGTTAATAACAGAAATTTCTAAAATAAGAACTTGAATAGAAAATAAAAATACATGTGTAAAAATAAACCTAGCCTTCATTTCTTCCCATATGAATACTTTTTCTAAAGGCAAATTCAATTCTAAAGAATAAATCTAATTAAAATAAATTAAATATTTAGTTAATTGTTAATTAAATGTGAGTGATTCAAAAGTTACTGAAAGATAATTTAATTTATGTTTCATAATAATATATCAAATTTCATAATAATATACCTTCTCTACTATTGTCTCAAGGATTTGAAACATAATTTCTTATTCAAGTAGTGCTTACACGTTAAATTTTAATAAAGGCATTATTGCATATGATTCTCATGTTTCATTCCAGCTACTGTAGAGTATGATGCATACATATACTTAGAAAGCTTTATAATTCAATTACAAAGACTAAACAGATTTCTTCTCCTGACAATTTATGCAATCTCAAACCTTGAACATGGACTTTTTAATTTTAATTTTGTTCTTATGCAACATGTATAAAAAATGAGCTAAAAGCTGATGATTTCTCAGCAGCATTATGATCTGAGTTAGTTAAATATTTAATATCACCAAGTGTGGGGCAGGACTTGCAATGAGCACAGTCTTGATTATCAAACCACTGTAATGGATTTGGATCCCTTGGGCCCCAGTATACTCTCTACTGATACAGAAGGGGAAATAACTTATCAAGATGTAGGTTTATATAAGAAACTGTCCTGCTGTATCTTCTGACAAGATTAATTAGAGATCACCTGAACTTTTTGTGGTTTCTTATCATGCATTATTTTACAAATCTATAGTCAAATTTTAATTTTACTTAGCTAGGTAGAATTCTGAAGAATTCTCTTTCTCAGAATGTCACTTGTTCTGGATTATAAATCTTGAATACTAATCTGCTGAGGGCTTGAAAAGCATTGCCATCAGCAATTCATTGTTAGTCTTTATGCCTGGCTTTATGAAGACAACAATTTTGTAACAATGGAAGAATTCTAAAAAAGTATGAGCAAAGGCATTTTTCTATGATATATAACCTTAATTCAAAAAAAGTAAAATTATTGTACATTTTGCACACTATTTAGATATAGTAGAACTTAATACACATTGTCTGGTCTGTAAATCACTTGCTTGCCTTAATGAAAAACAAGAAAAAAAAGTGAAATATCTAAATGAAATTTTATAAAGTAAAATTATGACTTTCCTTAGACCCAACGTAATATTTCAACTTAAATAAAAACACAAGTGACTATACCATGGAGGAGTTTTTAAATATATAAACAGGGCCAGAGAAATAATATAAGGGTTAAGGTTTGACTTGCACAAAGCTGACCCTGGTTCAATCCCAGTAGCACATCTGGTCCTCTGCAAACTGCCAGGAGTGTTCCCTGAGTACAAAACCAGAAATGAGTCCTGAGTACTACCACATGTGACCCCAAAACAAACAACACAACAACATAAAACACATGCCTATAGCAATATAGACAAAGATAAACCATGATGTTGATGTTTATTAATTGAGTAAACTTAATTTCTTAGATCTTTAGTTTTTCCAAATATAATATGGAGATAATATACATTTTTGCATGTGTTATTATGTAATATGAGATACAGAAAGTGATGATCGCAATTCATGGTCTAACACAGACACTAAATGCCAGCTTATAAATAAAAATAATTCATGCCATTTGAAATAACTTCTGAGTCTTTATATGGTCCCCTATCATCTTAAATATAAATCTCGTAAGCTTCATGAAAATCCTTACTATTTACCAAAGTAAATATTCAAATACCCTGTCTAATTGTCATGGGTGAGTATGACTATGCTCTATATTGTTAAAATAATAGCACAGCTAAGCTGTGTTTTCTTAAATGTTCTTTAATATCTATAACAATATTTGCTGAATATAATAGAAGTTTGATGGATTTTATAGAAATCCTCATTAGTCCTCTCTTCCTATATATCCCCATAGTATGCGACAAGTACAAGTTTCCATAATTATAAGTGTTCTCAGTGTACTGCTGATTGTGAAGTAGAGACAGATACTATCAGAATTCAATTCTAAATCTATGATGGGCTATCTATTATGTTTTAAGATAGGGAAAAATAAAATCCATGTACTGGATCCTTTCCGGATGGCAGATCCAAGGGTTATCCTCAGAAAGAGGTGAAATCAGTATTGAAAGAAGCTGAAAAAAGAATCTGGGACTGAAATTAGCATACAGTGAAATCAGTAAAAGTGATAAAAAATAAATACAGGTTTCTGCTAAGGAGCACATCCGGTAGGGTGTTTGCCTTGTACGCAGCCAACCTGGATTCGATTCCTCTGTCCCTCTCAGAGAGGGACTACTGAGCGTAAACTACCGAGCGTATCCTGCCAGCACGGCAGAGCCTGGCAAGCTACCTGTGCTGTATTTGATATGCCAAAAATAGTAGCAACAAGTCTCACAATGGAGACGTTACTGGTGCCCTCTCGAGCAAATTGATGAGCAACAGGACAACAGTGCTACAGTGCTATATAATCTTGGGCTGGAGAAATAGCACAGTGGAATAGCACATCCGGTAGGGTGTTCGCCTTACACATGGCCAACCTGGGTTCGATTCCTCCACCCTTCTCAGAGAGCCTGGCAAGCTTCCGAGAGTATCTTGCCCGCGCTGCAGAGTCTGGCAAGCTACCTGTGGTGTATTTGATATGCCAAAAACAGTAACAACAAGTCTCAAAAAATGGAGATGTTACTGGTGCCCGCTTGAGCAAATTGATGAATAATGAGATGACAGTGCTACAGTGCTCCAGTGCTGCTGCTAATAAGACAAACACAGTCTAATGAATTGTGAAAATTAGATTTGGAAATGGGCTGGAGCGATAGCACAGCGGTAGGGCGTTTGCCTTTCATGCAGCTGACCCATGTTGGATTCCTCTGCACCTCTCAGAGAGCCCGGCAAGCTACCGAGAGTATCTCGCCCACACGGCAGAGCCTGGCAAGCTACCCGTGGCGTATTAGATATGCCAAAAACAGTAACAATAAGTCTCACATTAGAGACGTTACTGGTGCCCGCTCGAACAAATCGATGAATAGCAGGATGAAAGTGACAAAGTGATAGTTGGAAATATGCTTTATTGACCATGTTTCTTTAGGGTGGGAATAAACTTTTAAAAGAGCTTTTGTTAACCAGAATGAACTATAAGCAGAAACAACTTTAAAATAATTGTTTTTAAAAAACAACTTTAAAATAGCACAAACTACACTTTTTTTCACATATCATATGATTATATGAATTAAACTATTTGAATGACTAAGTTCATACATCAGTGTATTTAACAAAATGATTATCATTCATGATCACTCACTATAGGTCTAGTGCTATGTTCTATATACAAAATGACAACTCTCTTGCTATCACACTTATATGAAAAATAAAAGTCAGTCAGATTTATTAATTTTGTCATAGTGAATATGTATTTGTGAACTTAATCTTAATGATTAATTAATATATATCATGATCTAATTAACATAGTAAGTCATAATAATATCTGAACTGCCTGATTTTCTTCATACGCTGTCGCCTAATATAAAACAGTGCTTTCGACTTGTATATTTCTGTATCAGCAGTGCTAAACTCACTAGTCTCACATGTACTAGAGCATGTACACTGACTGCTTCTGTGTTTGAATGGGAGAAATTTGGAGAAAAACCCTCTAAGACATGAATCAATAAGCTCAGCTTGGCTATTACGAGAATTATACTCAGACTGTAGACGAAAGCTAGGCCATGCAAATTCAGTCATTCCTAATTTCCCAGGTTCTCATCTGGCAACTAATAATGGTGACTGAAGAGGTTTCAGATGATGGATAAGATAATGTCATTTATCAAATACTATCAAATATAAAATAATATCAGTACTATCAAATATCAAATACTATCAATACTATCAAAATATTATGTCATTTATCAAAAATAAACCACTTTAAGCATAGAGTTTACAGAACCTATTCAATTCTTATTGAACTGAATTGAGATTGTAAAAAAGAATTTTCATTTTGAAAAAGGTGTATCATCAAGTTTATATAACTAAATACTTCCAACTTCACCACAAACTTTTTAAAAAGTCATTTTGTTAATTAAAAGACACTTATTCCACCAATTTAAATTTATTTCAGACATTCATAAGATAATGAATAGATTTATGCGCCAGCTTTTCTTTCCATATAATTTATAAGCTGAATCAAAGAAAACATTCATTTGCTTCCACTTTAAAACACTGTGCTAATTTTATAAAGTTTTTTTTTAATTAGATTTAAGCTAGTTTTTTTCCACTTTCTTTGTCTTGTATGTCTGTGTCCACAAAAAAACTGGGCTCATGTTACAGTGCATGTACTGCGAATGTTGATGATTGACTGGGGAAAAAAATCCTATTATGGGTCATCATTACTGAAGTTTGCAGGTTTCTTTTCCTAATTTTAAAATGCCTTTTTCATTTCAGATCGCTCTAGGTAGCTGTCTCACAGCATCAATCTATTGATTCTCACTGCATGGAGTGCAGAGGAAACCACTGGATCAGGTATGACTTGTAGTACCAGAAAGTACCCACTCCAAATTAAATACATATAATACACTTTAGAGTGAAATTTAAAAATATTCTTGCAAGAGGACTTGAAGCAATTGATTTTGGAAATTGCTGAAAATAAGGAACCATTTTTTTTTCTACTATAAGATCTCTTTTGTGGAAAAGAAACTATTTACACAAGTACTTGTTAAAGCTTGTACATTGCAATTTATTCCACCTAATAATTACCCTATCAACACATATTCTGTCTAAATGTCTTTAGTCACAGTTCTTCTAATGTAATCTGTGAGTTCTTTGTTCTTCTGTTTGATATGCACTGGAAGCTCCCAGCATCTTTTTATTCTAATCAGTATTTGAGTGCATTGTCTGCTGAAATGAAAGTAACAATGATTAGTTGGACAGATGTTTCCCTTGAATATGAAGGTATAGGGGTAAAAACCACAAATTAAACTGAATTCTCACAATCTTTGCATTTATTTTTCAAGATGGTGGGAAACACATTTCTGGGAGTGGAAACCAGGTGCTAGACAAAGTTGTAAAGATCTCTAGTTGTCATAAGTGACTCAATATTTGGAAATAACTATTTCCACTCTAAAATCATATACTCAACTATTGTTTATTTGTTTGGGGGCCAGACCAGCAGTACTCAGGGATTAGTCAAAGTTCTGTTCTCCTGGTCATGCTTGAAGGATCATTTGGATGCAGAAGATCAAACACCAGTCAGTTGAATGCAAGAAAAACACCCTTGCCAATGTACTATCTCTCTGGCCCAAATTTTGTATGCAAGTAAAATGAAAAATTTGCCTTTATAAATGGTGATTTTGTCAAATGCACTAGGTGCAATATGAAAAAAAGAACAAAAATCAGAATTCTAAGCCAAGTGCATCACTTGAATAAACCACTAGTAGTAGTTAGAAGAAATTATAATAGGATTATCATTACTCATTAAAATGAATGTTAGACTACTTCTCTTGGTGGTTAACAATCCTGTACAAGCAGTTGTTTATGAGGTCTTGTTTTAAGGTACATTTAATAATGACTAATTAGTATTCCATTCTGTAAATGTACCAAAGTTTCTTTAACCAGTAATCTGTCATCTGTTCTTGGGCATTCACACAGAGGTGGGGTGGGTGGAGGGATGGGGTGAGGGTGGTGGGAGGGATACTGGGACCATTGGTGGTGGAGAATGAGCACTGGTGGAGGGATGGGCACTTGATCATTGTATGACTGAAATGTAAGCACGAAAATTTATAAGTCTGTAACTGTGCCTCATGGTGATTCATTTAAACATTTTTAAAAATTTTTTTAAATGACTAATTGATTTATCTAACATTTCATATTTATCTTTATTGCTATATATAACCCTCAGTATATTTCATTGATCTATGTATAATTTATGTTAAAACACAAATATTTATGTACATATATATGGTATATACATATATATTATGTATATATATGTATATATATATATATATATATATATATATATATATATATACATGACCGTGCATCAGTTTCTCTTTTGTGGAAGCAAATTAACCTAAAGTGACAAGGTGATTCCCATTTTGGAAGAATTTTCTTATAAAACACTGTTATATATTTTGGTTAAAAAGCATTTTGTAGCAATCTCTTCTCTTTTACTACACAAATAATTGCTAAGAATTGGTATGAATAAAAGAATATTGGTAATCAAGCAAGTCAGGTAAGTAAGAATGGGTGTGGAGTTATCTAAGGCCAAGAAAATAGGAGTTTCAACCTCAAAATTCCAATTTGTGTGACTAAATTCAATTACTTCAAGCACTATATCAAGTATTTATGACTACAGAAGTCTCAATTAGCAGGTAGATTTGATGATAGCCCTGTGGTTTTCTCTGAATTATTTAAACAATTATTAATAGGGTTTGAATAATTGCTTTGACGAACAATCTGTTCTGAGTTTCTAGAAAATCACTAGTCACTTTAGATTATGGGTCATTTGTCTGATCTGTTCTAATAAGCTTTTATTCTCAGAAAATTAAGAGTTTCAGCGAAACACATTTGGAGTCAATATTCATGTTTGAGGGTATTAGTGCTCTCTGTCTATAGCAGTCAAAAGACAGTATTACAGTGGGAGATCTGTGTCTCATGATGCTTTTCCCACTTATTTACATTTGATTTTGTTTCAATTTTATGGACTAAACCTAAAGTCTTTCAGTCAATGCTGACATTTGAAATAACAAAAAATTTGATTTTCCTGTTGTATATAACTGACTCCAGGAGTTTGCACAAACTATTAGAACCTCCTCCCTTCTATTTTTGGTATAAAAGTCTATTTTACTGTTAGAGGACGGCCAGCTTCTCTCCCATAGATATTTGGGATCTTTGCTATTTTTTGTATATTTGTGGGGTATCAGACAAAGACAAATATCTGAAGATATATTGATTGGCCCATTTGAAAGTACTCTCGAGGGGTCAGAGCAATAGCACCTACAGCAGGTGGGGGCTCTTGCTTTGCATGTCTCCACAGTTTGATCCCCAGCACCCCATAAGTCTGTCCCCTCCCCCTCCCAGGACCTGTAAGAATGACCCCTAAGTGCAGAGATAGGAATAAGCCCTGAGCACCACTGGGTGTGTTTCCAGCCCTCATATCTTGCCATATCTGGAGCACAGCTAGACATTAGAAAGTAGATTATGTTCAGGTTTACACTTACATTTTACTAGCTGTTATTTATGAGGAAGCAAATAAACTTCCTTTGGCTACTGTTGTTACATTTGCATCTAGAGAACAATTGCATTCAGATGGGTTTTTCTATGGATTTGCATTAGATAATACATCTAAAGTTCTCAGTATATGGGATAACACAGATCTTGCACTCAAATATGTTAACTATATCATGAAATTATTCATATCATGTATAAGGGTGTAAAATTATTTATTGATAATATCAACAATTATATGATTAATTGATAATGTATATATCAATAATGTTTATATCAATATATTTATATTGAATAATATAGGACAAGTATAGCTCACCCATTTTCAATAATGGATTATATGTTATCTTAATTCTCAATATTCAGTACTAAGGTAAATAATAGATTGAAGTTTGAAAATAAACTTACCTTGTGCTATCTTTATTGACTCTTTTAATTAACGCAGACTCTGAAGTACAGAATGGGCTATATACAGAATTTACTATCTGTGAAAGATATGGGTGAACTGGACATAGATGTTATTAAGCTAAAAGACATTTCCAATGGGATTGTTATATTTCTTATATTGAGCTACAGTGTATGTAAAGGTAGTAGAAGGAGTGTTAATCTATGTGGATATGAGAAAGGCTTAAATTCTTGCCCGATAAACCTCTCCAAAAAAAACATTTCTGACTTTGTTCTAAAGAAATGGCAAAATTGAGAGACAACAATTCAGAGAAGATATCACATTCTGGTTCTTTAAATTTTATGATAGCTAGTGAAATTTCTGAGGTTTAGGATACTAGCCTCTAATAATGTATTGAGAAACAAAACTCTGTTTTCTCAAGAATTTGTTTAAAGCATACTGATTTTCCTTTAATTTTTTATGATATTCCCAAATAAAGTCATCATGTCAGAAAATTGTCTTGTATGGAATTTAACAAATTTATTCAAACTAATTTTTTTTATTCTTTTCTTTTATCGTGGTGGGGGGACTTTTAGATTACACCTGGAGATGATTATGGGTTATTCCTGGCTTTATATTCAGGAATTACTTGTGGCAGTGCTCTGGGGACCATATGGGATGCCGGGGATTAAACCCCGAATGGCCATGTGTAAAGCAAATGCCCTACCCACTATGCTATCACTCTGTCCTTCAAATGAATTTTCTTATTTATAGTGATATTTAACATTTCTATGATATTTAACTTTTCTAATGAGCCGAACATCAAAGCATGAAAAGAAAATCTTAGAAACTTAAAAAGAGAAAACATTTTCTAATATTTAGGAGAAAATCCATATATCTGTTAAGTCATTAGTATTCAGAATAAACACATAACTATTGTATTCTATAATAGTAAATAAACTTATGAGGGGAAAATTAAGAGGTGGTTGGGAAAATTTGAGACAATGGTGGAGGGAAGCCTAATGCTGCTGGGATTGGTATTGGATGTTGAATGCTTGTAAAGAATAATCATGAACAACTTTGTAAACTAGTGTTTATCTAAAGTGTAGGGAAATTTTTACATAGGTAGGCCTTATATATTCCATGTAAACTCCAAAATATATTAACACGAAATTGCTTTAAAAGTTTCATTAATGACCAATAAGACATGATTATTACTGTAATGAGATTCAAGTATAAAATCAAAGTTAATATACTTTAGATTACAGAATTTAAAAGGATATATTTAAATGAGAATAGGTATCTTATTATATTGCATTGGATGATTTTAATTTTCTTATTTACATAGATCAAAAGCACATAGTAATCACAAATTGACTTTTGCTGAGTTATTTTCTTATCATTCTATTTGCCATTTCTTAAAGATTTGTTGGAATAAGAAATATAAAGTAAATTTGTTATATGCCTAAGGGGGCATGTTGGGATTTAGAGGAAAACTGGGGATATCAGTGGAGGAAATGTCACACTAGTTGTGTTGGAATGCTCGAAGGGAATATTCTCAGTGAGGGTCAAGGGACCGTGTGGTTCTGGGGACTAAGATATGGTCGGTTCATGTAAAGTGTACATCTTAACTCCTGTACTGCTACTCTTCTCTTATTTTTACTTTAACAGAACTTGAAATGTATAAAATTAGATTGTGATGCTGGTTATACAACTGAATGATAACTTTGTAAATGGGTGATTTGTATTATGTGAGCAACATATTGTTTGCTATTGTTATCTACACTTAATTTTCAATAGTGGTGTCATGTTTTGAGAGTTACATTAGATATAAAAATAAAATCTCCTAGCTACATGTTTTTTTGCCTTGCAATATGCTCATTCCCACCACATTTTACTACTACTTTGATTTTCATATCCCTGATATTAGGCAATGAGGATTTTTCTTTGTTGGTGTGTGCTCACCATCTCTATGTCTTATTGGAGAAGTATCTGTTCACTTCTCCCCATCATTTATAAGGTTGTTTGATGTTGAGTGTTTTACATACCTTCAATATTAAGACATATGTTTTTTACCTTTAAGATGTGGTATTTTTCCCATTCAGCTAGTGTCTTTTTGTTTTAGAAATAGTTTCATTTGAAGTGCAGAAGATTTTCAGTTTTATATAATCTCATGAGTTCATTTTTGCTTTGGTTATTTGCCAATTGAATTAAGACATGGAATGGAAGACACCCCTGTAACCAGTATTATGTTCTATTTTATCTATATTTTCTTGTTTCATATTCTCTGGCCTCTTATTTCTAATTAGATTATATTGTAATTTATATTCAAGAGTTTGATGCATTATATCCTGTTTTATCTTCAAATTGTTTGGGCTATATGGGTGGGGGGTTGATTCCATAGAAATGTTAATAGTATTTGTTCTATGTCTTTGTAAAATTTCATTAGACTTTTGTTAAGAATTGCACTGAATCTCTAAAGCACTTTTGGTAAGATAGTTATTTAAATAGGATGGTGGCAAACAATGTCACCTTTGGAATCAGACTTCTTGGATTGATGTGAAAGCAATTTTGTTCCACTCATCATCATGAAGTAAATTGGTTAATTTTTCTCTGCCTATTTTATTATTCCTAAAAAATTTTTTTTTTCCAAAGTAGTGACTGCTGAGGTTACAATTGTTCTTTTTAAAAATTTATGCTGAGTGATAGCAAACTGGTAGGGTATTCGCCTTGCACGCAGCCGACCTGGGTTCGATTCCTCTGCCCCTCTTGGAGAGCCCAGCAAGATACTACAGAGAGTATCTTGCCCGCACGGCAGAGCCTGGCAAGATACCCATGGTGAATTCGATATGCCAAAAACAGTAACAAACAAGTCTCACAATGGAGATGTTACTGGTACTCAAGGGAATCGATGAACAACGGGATGATAGTGACAGTGTGAAAATTTATGCTATTTATATTAACGGGACTGGAAAGATAGGGTAGCTGATAAGACATTTACCTTGATACAGCCAATTCCAATTTGGTCCCTGGCACCACACAGAGCTCCTGAGACCACCGGAAGTTACCTATGATCACCACGCTAAAATTAAGCCCTGAGTACCACCAGGTGGAATTCAGAATAAACAAAAGTAATATGTTTTTAGTCAACTTTTAATCTTATAAATCATAAATACTAATTAAAATTCTAGACTGTAATATTGGGTAAATGCTATATACCAAGTATAATTATGTACATATCTAATACACATAGAATAATATGAACTTACAGATATAAGAAATCTTAAAAATTAAAATATAAGAAAAATATGTTTTTACTAATAATAAGCAAAAGAACCCTGCCATAGTTATCGCAAACTGCATTTCAGGCAAAGAAATTACCAGAAATTAAGCAATCTCATTCATAATTTAAAAAGTCAAGTCATACAGTGTAAATAACCATCCTAAACAATTACTGTCAAAATAGAAAAACACAGAAGGCAAACGTATCATATCTATAAAAGAAATCAATAACTATATCATAGTAATTAGAAATTCTAACAGCATTCTAAAAAATTAAGATCACTTTAGAGAAAATCAGTGTAATTATAGATAATTTAAACAACATTGCAAACTACCTTAGCATAATTTTATTTCATAGAGTATTCAATCCAACTGGAGCAAATAATCTTCTTAAATACATACTGACCACCCAGCATGATAAATGTTTTCAGGCCATAGCATATGTTTCTATGAGTTAAAAATAACAAATCACACATTAATCTTCTATGACCATAATGCAGTATCGGAACTTAAAAAAAATATATCTGGAAAAAATTTAAATTTGAAAAATCTGTAAACTTAGTAACATCCATCTACATAACCCAGAACCAAAAGGAAAATAAATATAATGTCAATTAGGAAGTAGTATTGGTAAAATTATTTAAAACTCGAGCCAGATTTATTTATAATGAAATCAGAATAAAATATTGTCACTATAAAAAATTCCAGAGGTAGATTTTTTTAATTTTCACACTATTACATTGAAAGACTTAGATGAAATAAGAAAAGTCTTTGGAAATACCATACCATATTTGATTGTTGTGATTAAACTGTCTCTTCATAGCGTCTTTGAAGATGTAATAATTTAAGTATCATCATATGCAATCTTTCTGAATTAGAATCGACCCTCAATTCAATGAATGATATCTCTGCACAAGAAAGGAGAGAAATTTATACACTAGAGGTGATTTGGGGGTGGGGCATGTGGAGGTTGAAAGAGAGATTGGAATTAGGCAAGGAAAAATACTAGGAGCCACTAGAAGCTGAATGAGACCATAAGTGTTATCTCCAGAATCTTCAAAGTATAGGTATGTAATAAAATCTTTTTCTTTTTCTTTTTGAACCACACCTGGTGATGCACAGGCATTACTCCTGGCTCTGCACTCAGGAATTACCCCTGGCGGTGCTTAGGGGACCATATGGGATGCTGGGAATTGAATGGCGTCAGCTGCCTGCGAAGCAAATACCCTACCGGTGAAAGGCGAACGCCCAACCGCTGTGCTATTGCTCCAGCCCCCTGTGTAAGAAATCTTACTTTCAAGCTTTTTGCTATAGAAATGGAGGAAAGGATCGGATTGTTTTTACTACTATTTTGTGCTGGAGCTATAGCACAGCGGTTGGGCGTTCGCTTTTCACGCGGCCAACCCGAGTTCGATTCCTCTCGGAGAGCCTGGCAAGCTACCGAGAGTATCAAGCCCTGGCGGCAGAGCCTGGCAAGCTACCCATGCGTATTGGATATGCCAAAAACAGTAACAATAAGTCTCTCAATGAGAGACGTTACTGGTGCCCGCTTGAACAAATCAATGAGCAACGGGATGACAGTGACAGTTTGTGCTAATTTATGTCAGTCCTAGGTAACTAATCTTCTTTCTGAAGAAATAACATTATAAATGTATATATTTTTAATAAAGAAAAATTGGAGCCCTACAAAATATTGGAAGAATCAGTCTTAAAGCTGATGGAGTGGTGGGTCTAAGGGACTCTCATGTTTCTGGGCAAACCTAGAAGTATCTCTGATGCACGTCAGCAAAACCATACCATCCATCTTTGAAAATCACCCAGTCACAACTGGATCATCTCTCCATCAGAGGGCACTACTCACAAACTTGTTTTCCTTTTCTTTCTTAGCCCACCAGATTCAGTGCAAGCGCCTGAAAAAAAGCCTTGCTGTTCAGTTGACTGTGGCCACCACAGCACACAGTGGACCTGGGGTCTGCAGGGCTGTAGCTGAGGTTGCTGGGGGAAGCAGGTGTTGTTGAGGATCTAAATGGCACAGTTATAATGCCAGGACAGTTTCCCAGACCCTGAATACCTCACTTTCCTGTAGCCCACCTGAGTCCCCATCTGGGGCACACCAGCACGCTGCTCCAATGCTCCCCTGAGCTTGTGTTCTATGTAATGCGTGTGGTTCTGAAGCTCCACATTAGCTGTGTGATACCTACTTACTATAGAATCAAAAGTGACATTTGAGCTGCAGCACATTTGCTAAAATTCAACCAGATTTTGATGTTTTTGTCCATTTAGACAAATTTTAAGTGGCACTGTGACTGTTAATGAAACTGAATTTGTGGATATCTGATAACCTTCCCACAATGAAATGTCCAAAACAAGATAGCTTTACTTTTGAATGTCATCATTGAATTTTAAAAGAGATAGTATCAATTCTATATAAATTACTGTAAAAAACAAAATAGGCATTTTTCCACGGATTATTTGAGGTCAAAATTACCTTAATACTGAAATCAGACAAATGGATTGCTAAGAGACTAATGTTCAACAGGAGAAAACACACAGACAGTATTAAAATTTTATCAAACAGTGTATCAATACATAATATGACATTACATGCTGTATAATTGGATATTAGAATGTACAAATATAAACTATATTTGCAGATATTATGATTTTTCTCTGTGTGGAAAGTACTATGGGAGTTATAGAAGATAATTTTAAAGAAATTACTAGGCCCAATAAAGAAGTTTAGGAAGTATTTTAATCACCAGGATGCAGTGGGGATAGAAAATTAATGTTAAAATATTTAAAATAGCATCAAAACATTGTAATCACTTAGGAATAAGTGACATAAGATGTAATAAGACTTGCACAGTAAAATAAATATTTAAAAAAAAAAGATCTAATTTATTTAGTGATAGCACAGCATTTGCCTTACACACAGTCGACCCAAGTTTGATTCCTCCGTCCCTCTCAGAGTGCCAGCAAGCTACCAAGAGTATCTTGCCCACACGGCAGAGCCTGGCAAGCTACTCATGGCATATTTGATATGCCAAAAACAGTAACAAATAAGTCTCACAATGGAGACGTTACTGGTGCCTGCTTGAGCAAATCAATGAGCAACAGGATGACAGTGATACAGTGATACAATGATCAATTGAAATATTCAATATTAAAATTATGATTTTCATTTCCCTCAATATTTTCAATAGACTTAATAGTTTCATTAAAATTCTTACATTTTTAGTGTAGATTGACAGTTTTATTTTGAAATTTATAAAATCACAAGGCACCTAAAATAGTCAAACTAACTTTGAAAAAGAACTATAAAATTGGAAGAATTACACTCACTGAATTCAGCACTCAATGTAATCCCACAGGAACAAAGCACTGTGGTAGTACCATGAAGAGAAACATGGAGATCCAAAGAAAAGAATAGAAGCATACCTATACATTTATGAACAATAGATTTTTGAAAAAAGCAATTTAATGAAGAAAACTAATCTTTCAGTCTAGAGCGATAGCACAGCAGATATGATGTTTGTCTTGCATGTGCCTGACCTGGGTTTGATTCCCAGCATCCCATATGGTCTCCCGAGCACCGCCAGGAATAACTCCTGAGTGCATGAGCCAGGATTAACCCCTGTGCATTGCCAGATATGACCCAAAAAGCAATAAATAAATAAATAAATAAAACAAAAAACAAAAAATGAAAAACTAATCTTTCAACACAAGGTTGGAACAATTAGATATTAATGTGCAAAATTGTGCTTTTGATTCACACTTCACATGACATACAAAAATAAACAGAAAATGAATAAAATCCAAATAAAAAATATAAAGCTATGAGATATGCAGAAGAGAATATAAGAAAACACATTTTGTCCTGGTTTTAGCAAATAGTTCCTAGATATAAAACATAATCATAAAGTGAGATCTATAAAAGATAATGTAAGTAAGACTTCAAAACAATTATCTATTATTTTGCTTTTTGAAAGACACAAAAAGAGTTTTTGAAAAGTGATATACTTCAAAAAAGCATTTGCAGATCAAAGAATTAGTGACAACTTTTATTCAGAATTTATAAAGAACTCTATAAACGTTATGCTAAAAGTTAACCCAATAGAAATTAAATGGGAAAAAAATTAATCACTTCAGTGAAGAATACATATGTTGGATCAGTAAGAACAAACTATAATCACTTGGATGTCAGCGCACTTATTATAATGACTAAAATTAGAATAAATGACCACATTATTGGCAAGGTTGTAAAACAATTAGAACTATCGTACGATATAGATGGGCAGGTAAAATACTACAAACCTTTTGAAAATATTTTGGGCATTTCCCAAAAATTTAACCACTCCTCTCAGATAAAGCAGTCATATAATCATTTGGCATTTACCCAGGAGCAATAAAAGTATGCATCTAAGTATGCATATTGGATGATTTATTGAATAATATTCATAATGGCATTGTGAAACTAGGAACAACCCAAATTCTGTCAACAGGTGCATGGAGTTATCAAGTGGTAAAAAGGCATAAATGTAATCATACAATGTTTTCCCAGACTTTAAACATAGTGATTTACAGTGGTTTACACTGTGATTTGCAGTTGTTCATGACGATTTGTTACGGGTATTTAGTATCCCCACACCATTCCCACCACCACTATCACCTTCCCACCCTTGTCTTCAAACTTCCCAACTTCCTTGCAAGCCTGCTCCTATAGCAGGCCTACAGTAATTTATTTTATATTGCTTGTTACCAATAAATTGCTAATGGAATGATCCCAAAATATTTCCTTAGAAGAAAATTAGTTAAAATTGTTGTATCTCACCATGGAGTCATTAAGTCCTTGAGTGAAGGATTACCAAGATGTATTACAAGTTAAGCCTTCTGTGATAATGTGTTAGTCAAGATTGGTTGGCTTCTGTAATACATTCCACCCAATCTGGTGTGCTACTACTGGATTGTCAGTATTGTAGAGCTTGTAGATGTCACTCCAGGAAATCCAGATTTTTAACTGTTGGTATGACTGAAGTTAAAATTTTAACTGGGCAGCAGCTTTGGGGTGTGGGCATGACTGTCGAGGCATGAGGGAGTAAAAGAAGGTGAGGAGAAGTAGCCCATTCTACTCCTAGAATGCCTGGAGTTTTCAGTTACAGGAACCCATTAATAGGAGTTTTCAGTAGGTCAATTTCTTTGTGAGGCTCAGTCCTGAGTTCATAAGATCTGGCCAGAGGCATGGCAGCCACTTTGGAATGTAGTCATAATTTTTAAAAGCTGGTCTGAAGTGATAGTACAGCGGATAGGGTGCTTACCTTGCATGTGACCAAACCAGGTACAATCCTTGGCACTGCATATGGACACCCCCAGCCCCACCAAGAGTGATTCCTGAGTGCAGAGTCAAAAATAACCTTTGAGCACAACTGAATGTGCCCCAAAGACCCCCTAAAATTAAAAGTTAATAAATTTCTAATATATAATCTAAAAATTATAATATAATTATTGAGCTAAAATGGCATAAGAAAAAAAAACATGTATGATTACATTTATTGCACTGCACTGTAGCATTGTCATCTTGTTGCTCATCGATTTGCTCGAGCAGGCACCAGTAATGTCTCCATTGTGAGACTTGTTACTGTTTTTGGCATATTAAATATTCCACGGGTAACTTGCCAGGCTCTGTCGAGCGGGCGAGATACTCTCGGTAGCTTGCCGGGCTCTCTAAGAGGGACAGAGGAATCAAACCTGGGTCGGCCACATGGGAAGGAGGAATTGAACTTGGGTTGGCTGCATGTGAGGCAAACCCCCTACCCACTGTGCTATTTCTCCTGTTACATTTACATTCATATAAATTTCTAGAAGGAAAAAGCTGATCAGTAACATAGTAATATCATTTTCTAGAGTACTGGGAATAAACAATGGCCAGAGAAAGGATGTTGTCATTATATTACTATTAATAACAGTTTCATGTATATATGCCTAAGTTACCATAACTGTTATCAGATGATTTAAAGGTTATCAGATTCCTTACTTAAAGCACAGAATTTTGAAAGAGCTGGAAGAAATGACTAAGAAATCACACTATGGTAGGAGACCAAGCAATGGGCTTGCTCAGAGCATTTACTTGGCCTGCTCAGGGACTGAGAGAGACTACATTATTCTGAGCATCTGATCGCCCTGTAAGGCTATTTGGGGTAGAGATGTGATTTGCATTTTAGCTCCAATACTGGCAGCAAGGAAGAGAGAGGCCTAGTAACACTTTATTTTTAATGCATGGTAATGAAATTACAACAAATGTTACAAATAATCACGGCAGGATTTCCAGTCAAACTAATTAGCATACATTTGGAAGGTTTTGGTGAGGTGAGGGATTTATTCTGTAGTCATTAAAACAAATTGGTCCATATTGGCAGACAAGCAAGTCTGTAGCAAAGGAGAGACTCAAAATCAAACCTGTGTGATTTTAGAGAACCCGTTTTCTTTCCACTATGCTTGCCACCTGGATATAAATCTTACTCAAAAGCCTGGAGGTGATAAAAACTCCTGAAAAAAAATTAGTATTGTCAAGATTGTCCCCCAACCAGAACATGGATCAGATACATTTTGAGTGTAAGACTCCATATTCGTTCAAGTACTTCTGCAATCAAACCTGAATTAGATTGTTTCTTAAGAAAATGCTATGAATAGAAAGAACAGAAAGAAAGAATGCTAAATTTAAATTAATTTGGCAGTCAGCATGAAATTAGCAGTCACTCTGGAAACATGAAATCACTAACACCTATTCCATCCTGTTTGAAGTCTGTGAAGGAATTAGACATTTTGACAATCTGAAGTTCAGTCATTAATTTTGTGACAAATGAAATTTCCCTTTTCTGTTCTTCAAAATTGTTGAATCAAAAACTCTCTTTGGACCTTGGCTAAGTACTAATCAAAACGTTATTAATAGACTTGTCAATTTATCCTTTCTGTTATGTTAGATGAATTTAGAAACTGTTTATGCAGTTTACACACTCAAAAAATTGAACAATGTGTTTAGGAATTTTTACAAAATCATTTTTGAAAGTCAAGGAAGGAACAGAAGTAAAGCTATGACTATCAATTATGTAACTCCTCCCAAATATGACTAAATTTAATCCTACAAAGAAAGTTGTGACTATTTCTCATCTATTCATCCATCCAAAATTCTTGAACATAATGTGCACTATCATCTAGTCAGGAGAGTGGCTAAGAGTACACTACAGACAGGGTAGGCTCTGTTGCATTAGATTGTGGTGCTGAGAGTAAAAATGAGAACATTGAGATTAAAATTCATGCCTTTGTGTCTTTGCTTTAGGCAATGTTAAGTTAAAATTCTCACTTTAGGACTGGAGAGATAGCTCAAAGGGCTGAAGTGTCTGATTTTTATGCACAAGCCCTAAATTCCATCCCTGCACCACATGGTCCCTGAGCATTGCCAGGAGCAAGTCTAAGCAATGCTGGGTGTGACCAAACTAAGATAAATTCTCACCCACCCCACACTATATCTACAAAATTCTTTACAGACTTTCCCCTCGCTGAGCTATAATTAAGTAGAACAGAGATATAAACCTTAAATGATTTCAGTTAGAAATGCTTGGTAATGGTGGTGGGAAATATACACTGTTGTTGGAACATTGTGTAACTGAAATCCAATCATGGGCAACTTTGTAACTGTGTATCTATGGTGATTCAATTAAAATAAATAAATAAATAAATAAATAAATAAATAAATAAATAAATAAAAAAAAAGAAATACATGATACTGTATACCCAAAATGTTTTATTTCCAAATTAAGTTTGTTTTTTTTTTCTTTTGGGGTCACACCTAGCAATGCACAGGGGTAACTCCTATCTCATGCACTCATGCACTCAGGAATTACTCCTGGTGGTGCTTGGGGGACTATATGGGATGCCGGGAATTGAACCTGGGTCAGCTGTGTGTAAGGCAAACGCCCTACCCACTGTGCTATCTCTCCAGTGTCTACAGATTAATTACATCCTGTGCTGTATGCATGTATGCAGTATGGCTATCCTTCACAGGTTATCATGGTGTAGTTGAATATATATTATTGTAGAGTTTGGGATTAACTATTGCTCAAATGCTTTTTATGTACTATCTTCCATTTAGTGTTTAAAATTATTCTCTTTTTTTTTATTTGTTGGGGGGGCATGCAGCACATATTCAGCTTTACTCAGGGCTTGCTCCTGCTTTGTGCTCATGGATGACTCCTGAAGGGACTTAAAGGACTCTGTGGAGTTCACCAGATACAACCAGGATCAGCACTTTACCTCTATACTATCTTTTTGACCTTGTCCTCTACCATTTAATTTATTAATAGACACAAAATTTATATTTTTAAAAACATATCTATTATCCAAGGAACAAATAGGAACATCAAGACTTGAATCAGGTTGCATCTGATTCCAAGTTTTTCAGTCCACCATGCTGCTCCCTACTAAAATTTAAAATAAAATAATATCACAAGAAATATCCATATTTTAGTGCTAATATTTTATAGTTCTGTTGCTGAGAAAATCTGCATATTTATATTGATATTCAAATATTAATTCAATTTTCAAAATATTATGCAAATTTTTGTATTCAACAACCTGATTCCCCAAAGATTTTTCCAATGCATAAGTCCCTTCTTCTTATAAGTCATTATATAGATGAGTGTTAGTTGAAATTTCCCTCCATGTTTATGGTGATTATACTTAATCAAAATTTAAGGATATATTTAAAACAAATATTGATTTCTTCTTAAAACTCATTTTAAATTCTTATGTGCCAAATTTAAATGTTAGAATCCCCCTTAAGAGTATATGAGAGGGTCTGGAGCGACAGCACAATGAGTAGGGCATTTGCCTTGCATGCAGTCAACCCAGGTTCGATTCCCAGCATCCCATATGGTACCCTGAGCACCACCAGGAGTGATTCATGAGTGCAGAGCCATGAGTAACCCCTGAGAATCACTGGGTGTGACCCAAAAAGAAAAAAAAAAGAGCATTTAAGGAAGAAAAGTTGGAAAAGAATATCTCTATTATAAGCCATATTGTATACTGATTAAGTAAGGTTGGATAAATGAGAGTAATTTAGGTCAGAAAGCTTAATAACATGAGTTCTACCTCAGGTAGTCACCAGCTCTGTGGTCATGGGCAAGTAAATCTCACAGGGTAAATTGCTTCAGATTTTAATATTTTCAGTGTTTTGATGTAGAAATAATAGTGATAGCAAATAAACCCAATACACAGATGTAGTTACAGATTAAATGAGGGGCTGGAGTGATAGTACAATGAGCAAGCATGCTTGCATTGCATGTGGCTGACCAGAGTTTGATTTTGGGCATCCTATATACACCCCTGAGTACCACCAGGAGTTATCTCTGAGGGTAACTGGGTGTGGCTTAAACACCCAGCTGCCTCCTGCCTCCCCAAAAAATGATTAAATAAAATAATTTCGCATATTAGTTAATTTAATGCTTTATAGGTGAATTGAGTAAACTATGGTGTTATTGGTGGTACTGTAGAGTTAGCATCTCCAAAGTCACATTTTTTTCAATTTTAAGGATACTCTAACACATAGTCAATCTATAAGGTTATACTAGAAATGATGTCTTTGATGATTTGATGGAAATTGTTCCTAAGAGGCTCTCAGTTTTCAGTTCTAATTTATTTCTTTGGGTCAATTTAGAAAAAAAAATCTCAACTGTTAATTCATAAATGAAAACTTCTGGAAAACTTTATTTGAAAAAAAATAAGGTTTGTGTGAAAGACTTTCTAAACATATAGCTCTCAGGAATTAGATTTGGGAGTTGAAAGGTCCAGGATATAAGGGTGACAAGAAATAAAGCTAAACATGAAATGTTGAATTTACTAAATTGTATTCTATGTTTATGGAAGGGGAAAGAATGCTTTCATCAAGAAACAATATTGGCCAGTGCCATTCATTAAAGTAAGAAATCAAGATAGAGCTAATGATATAGTAGAATGAGTAAAGTGTTTGCCTTCTATGGACCTTAATTCAGTCCCCAGTACTGCTTATGGTTATCTGACCTCTGCCAGAAATGACCCCCCACGCACAGAGCTCATAGCAAGCACCACTGAATGTGGCCCAATTTCCCACAAAAATAGAGCTACCTGAAAAAATGGCTGAGTTTAGAACTGGAGTCTGGACTTCAGAAGAATTTGGAATAGTGCCCAAAACTTAAAAAAAAAAACAAAAACAAAAACAAAACTTCTTAAAATACCAATAAAAGCAACAAAATAAAAGCTATAGTATTTATCTCATCCCTGAGTATAAAATAAATGCAATGATGGTATCAATAAGTGATGGAATAAAATGCAGGAGTTGAGTCAACTTCCCTACAAATCATATATTAGTACTTCCTCCTTTTCTCCTTAATTTTGAGCTACATTAATTACTTACTTTTAAAGGGCACAATATGGGAAGTGGAAAATCTACTAAACAGTAAAGACTGCTGACAAATTCTCCCTCTGTGAGAACAATAGAATCTGAGCTCTGTGTGTGTGTGTGTCTGTGTGTGTAAGTGTGTGTGTTTGTGTGTGTATGTGTGTGTGTAAGGGGATCTTCTTACCAAGCCCATGATATATGCCATAAGGAAAAAAAGAGTAGTGAAAGTACTTTTCCTGATTAGTAGTTTTCAAACCTGTCAAGCTCATCAAAGAAAATCTGAACGACTGTCACGTTCTAGAGTTGTTTAAGGCTACATGATAACCAAACAGAACATGGCGTCCTGAGTGGAATCCTGGACTTGGCAAAGGATGGCAAAAGAAGCATATCAATTCCAAATAAAGTATGGAGTTTAGTGAATCATATTATATCATTTATGATTCATTGATTCCAACAAATGTGCTGTACTATTGTGGTCTTAAAAGTGGGAAAACTGGATGTAAAACATACAAAACAATTCTGTAGCACTGCAGCACTGTTGCCCAGTTGTTCATCAATTTGCTCAAGTGGGCACCAGTAATGTCTCCATTGTGAGACATATTGTTATTGTTTTCGGTATATTGAATATGCCGTGGGTAGCTTGCCAGGTTCTGCCATCCGGGTGGGATACTCTAGGTAGCTTGCCGGGCTCTCCAAGAGGGCCGGAGGGAACAAACACAGGTTGGCCGCATGCAAGGCAAATACCCTACCCACTGTGCTGTCACTCCAGTTCAAACTAATTCTAAATTTAATAAAAATTTAAATTAGTTTAAAATAAAACAGGTTTAAACTCATTTTGGAGTGTTCTCCCAATTGATGCTCAGAAAGTCTGAGTATCACTTCCAACAATATTTGACCAGCTGGGCCAGGAAGTTCGATGCTCGGGCCAATGATCAGAGTTTCTCAGGTTCTAAAATGCTGTGCCTTACCTTAGATTTTTGTGCTTTCAGGGCCATAAACTATGGTGCTCAGTGGGCCTTTTGTGTTAAAGTTCAAACTTAGGTCATGGCACATGCAAAGCATGAAACCATAATCACTGAGCTGTTTCCCTAGTCCCATAAACTATTTTTAATACCTGCTTTGTTGAGATGATGTTAATTTACAAGAGTGTACATTTTTCTCTGCTTTTGAGGCACAATGTGACCATACCACAGCCACCAAATGCTAGTATCATGCCACCATAGTCTATAGGTCATCTTGAGTGCCCCTTTTCTTGGTTATCTCAGTTGTCAGTTTTAGCCGTTCATCAAATAATCATTCTCATTGCTCACTATAGTATTGATTAACAAGAATGTGTTGCTATTGAGCTCTTGAAATGTAGTAGAGATCAGATGGAGGCTGTGAATATGTTTAAAAATATAAACAGGCCAAGGAGTGCTCAGTGTCATGCTTTGCATACGTGAGATCCTAAGTTATAACCCTCCCAGGCATGAGAATTAGACATCAGAATCACTAGATGTGGTCCTCGCTCCAAACCACACTGTATCATCAGGCCCCAGAATTGAATAGTCTGGTCCAGCCGACCCAGTTTTACTATAAGTAGATCTCAGGTTCCCATCAGGGAATCCCTGCCTCAATATATAAGATATAACCTGATGCTGAAAACCTTAGCACAGTCATTCAAGTAAATAATATTTAAAAAATTATTGAAAAATTAATTTTGTTACTACCAGAGTATCGCACCCGCACGACAGAGCCTGGCAAGCTACCTGTGGTGTATTGGATAGGCCAAAAACAGTAACAATAAGTCTCACAATGAGAGACATTACTGGTACCCGCTCAAACAAATCGATGAGCAATGGGATGACAGTGACAGTGACAGTGACATATTGAAATATTTGCATATACTGGATAAGCAAAATATTAAAATCTAATTTATCTGTCTTTTTCTATAGATCTCTCTGACTCATGTATATTTTTTCCCTTTTTTTAAATTTTATCTTTTAATAAGTGAGTCACCATGAGGGTACAGTTACAAATTTACCCATCTTCGTCCTTGTGTTTCCCTCATACAATGTTCAAGAAACCATAACTCCACCAGTGTCCATTCTCCACCACCAATGAACCCAGTATCCCTCCCACCCTCCACTCCCATCTCCCCACCTCCACCCCACCTTGCCTTTGTGGCAGGCCATTCCATTTTGTTCTCTCTCCTCTTGGGTGTTGTGGTTTGTGATAGGGGTATTGAGCGGCCATCGAGTTCAGTCTCTAGTGTACTTTCAGTATACTTTTCTCTTCTCGCTCGGGGTCCCCAACCACATTTCACTTGGTGTTCCCTACTCTATCCAGGCTGCCTTTCCCCCATGATGTGAGGCCAGCTTCCAAGCCATAGAGCCAATTTCCTGGTATTATATACTCCTATTCTTGGGTGTTAGTCTCCTACTCTGTTATTTTATATTCCATAGATGAGTGCAATCTTTCTATGTCTGTCTCTATCTTTCTGGCTCATTTCACTTAACATGATACTTTCCATGTTGATCCACTTATATGCAAAGTTCATGACTTCATCTTTTCTAATAGCTGCATAGTATTCCATTGTATAGATGTACCAAAATTTCTTTAACCGGTCATCTGTTCTTGGGCACTTGGGTTTTTTCCAGATTCTGGCTATTGTAAACAGTGCCGCAATAAACATATAAGTGCAGATGCCATTTCAACTATACCTTTTTGTTTCTCCAGAATATATTCCCAGAAGTGGTATTTCTGGATCAAATGGAAGCTCAATTTATAATTTTTTGAGAATCATCCATATTGTTTTCCAAAAGGGCTGAACCTGACTTATATATATTTTTAAACTATAACTCTCATCAAGAGCTAGAGCGATAGCGATAGCATAGCGGTTGGGCTTTTGCCTTTCACGTGGCCAACCCGTGTTCGATTCCTCTGCCTCTCTCAGAGAGCCTGGCAAGCTACTGAGAGTATGGAGCACGCACGGAAGAACCTGGCAAGCTACCCGTGTGTATTGGATATGCCAAAAACAGTAACAGTAACAGTAACAACTCTCATCAAATTTTGAAAACTTCTTATGTGTTATACATTATTTTGCTATTGGCCATACTAATTTAAGCTAAATATGCATGTGCCTGGTTAATTTAAGAGGTATTGCATATGTGTATTCTTATTTACATTTAAAGTTTCCTTATATTTTTATGCATTAATGATTTCAAAGGTTTATTTATATATTTGTTTTCTGCCATATCTCCTGGCAGGACTCAGGGGCTCACATGTGATATAGTTTCTCAAACCTGATTCTGCTGCTTGTAAGGTGAGGAACTCACCTACTGTACTATCTTTCCAGATTTCAGTGATTTTCTTTTAAATTAAAAATAATATTTGCAATTGAGATAGAAATTAAAATAACTATGCTCAGCTTTTAGAACTAATATGAATAGATTCATTTGTCTAAGATAACACCTAACACTAGACAAGGCCTTTTGCAATTTGACAAATGATCTTAAAGTCTAACTTCTCACCTCAGACATTGCCTGTAGGGTCCATCTGCTGTGTTACTAAGATTTCTCTGTACATTTTTTTTCCCTAAAGGATTCTTTGAAATTGCACATGGTCAGTATATAGAAATGACATACAAGATAGATATTTTCCTGTTTATCTAAAACCATGAGACCATATCTCAACTGTATAAATGTGTGATTGTATCTCAACTGTACAAATGCCTATCTGCTGAAGTGAATAGTAAATACATATGAGCAAAATAGCACTGATTTTAGTCAAAAAAACTTTGGGGTGATAGAGGGTGGTGGTAATGGGGGAAAGGGAAAGATAGAGGTGTGAGAGGGGTGGAGAGAAAGAGCCATGGAGAATGAGAAGGGAGAAGAAGAAAGGAGGGAAGTAGAGAGTGAAAACATAAGTTTCTGTTTCTTTTCCTACCTGAGAAAGTCCCTGTTCTTCAAATTCTCGTTCCATATAAGTTGTATTGTCAAGTTCTTTTATCTCCAAACCTAAATGTCACTGTGTTCAATTTATTATTTATTTTACATTGTTTAACTATAGCTCAACATCTTCCTGTCAGAATTGTACAGGCATGTCGTATGTCTAATCCATTCCATTTTGAGGTGCTTGGCAGCGGAAACTGCCTTTCTCATGTTAACAAGAGTTAGGAAAGTATTTTCCAGAATTACTTAGGTGCTAATTCTTACTTTACTTGTACACAAATCCAATAAAAAGTCAAATGGATATAGGTACAATTATCAGAACAATGTGCCACCACTTTATAACCAAATACCAACCAGAACGTCATCCTTAATTTAAGTACAGGTCAAGTTCCTGAACATGAATTTTAAATCAAATTACATTTGGGGAAGAAATTCCTAAATATTCATAGGAGTCAGTGGCAACTCCAGTTGCTTTTCTGTCAACCAGTCCAAAGACTTCAACACTAGGATCCAAGGAAGATGCCTGCTTATAAATTTTGGGACAGGATTATCCAGCCACATAAGCAGTGCACAGGATGTCCAAGTCTGCATCTAATGATACTTGGAGAGTTATGTGGTGCCAGGGACTAAACCAGGGGCAGCTGCATGCAACATATGACCAATCTCTGTACCATCTTCTCATATAACTTCCAGGTACCTCTCCATGGAACTAATAAAACACATACAATATGCATAAATTTGTATTGTATTTTTGTTACAGTGGGCTGGAGCAATAACACAGCAGGTAGGGCATTTGCCTTGCACAAAGGTGACCACGTTCGATTCCTCCATGTCTCTTGGAGAGCCCACAAGCTACCAAGAGTATCCTACCTGCACGGATACTGGCAAGCTACCTGTGGCGTAGTTGATATGCCAAAAACAATAACAACAAGTCTCACAATGAAGACGTTACTGGTGCCTGCTCGAGCAAATCTATGAGCAATCGGATAATAGCGACAGTGATTTATGTTACAATAGAGTCTAATTAATAAAGTGTTTTCCCCCCAGGAAAGTAAACAAGGAAAATGCAGTGACAAGAGAGATAATATAGTTGGTAAGACACTTGCCCTGCATGCAGCTAAGTTAATTTTGATACCTGGCATCATATGTGATTCCCCAGGGCACTACTAAGAGTGATCCCTGGGCACTGAGAATTACCAGGTTTGGTCCTCAAACAAATAAAAGATAAACAAAAATAAAAATAATAAATGAGAGTTCAAACTGAGATAAATACTTGCAATATCTATCTAACAATGTGTGTCCAGAATAAAGTAATTTTATATTCAATAGATGATCTAGAAATAAAAGTGGGGGCTAAATATTTGAATACTTTATAAAGAATATTTAGCTGCTTAAATAATGTATCAATGTGTGTAGAATACATATTTGTCTATAAATCTGATATACTCTCTGCAGAGCAGCTAGGAATTAATGTCATGGGGAATCATGTGATGAGACATCAAGAGCTCAGAACAGAGTCTAGATTTGTGTCCATTCTTGAATCGAGTTCAATTTTATCACCAGAGTTGTGGGAATGTTTAATGTAATATCTGTGTTTTCTGAACCTAAGGTTTTGTATTTGAAAAATCGGGAAAAAATACCTCTTGAATTTCCAAAGCATAGTTCTCTTTTCTTCCTCTCCTTTTATCATTTTTTCATATTGTTATAGCTTTAGTTTGGGTCCATAGCCTGAAGTACTTAGTTTTGGGTTCTCCTGGCATTGTACTCAGGAATTACTCCTGGCAGGGCTTAGGGAACCATCTAGAATGCCAAGAGTCAAACCCCGGTTGTCCATGTTTGAGTCAGGTCCCTTATCCTCTATACTATCTCTGTCTCCTTCTTTTGTCATTTGTATTTCCTTTAAGTTTTTTTCCTCTCTTGTGCATTATGTACTACTCTTTCCACTCCTGCATATACTATTTCAACTTTTCATAGTTGCAATTGAAGAATTACATACAAGATAAGCAACAGAGAAATCTATATGTCATCTATTTCTAGCACAACTCTATGGCAACATTTCACTAGCTGTCCACCAGACACCTAAAAGAACATTGTCTCAAGTATTCTTAAAAAAGAAAAAACCCTCTTAGAAATTATTAAATCTATTTCATTAATTTTTTTTAAATGTTACTGATTGGGATTCTGTGGTTTATAATATAGCTAATAATAGCTTCTCATGGATCTAATTCTAATACCATATCCATTACCACTCCTCACCTCCCTCCTCCAAGGGCCCCAAATTCACCTTCTTTCAGTGGTGCCCTCTCTCCCACAATTGACTCAGCTGTATGGATCACTTCTCTGATTGTGTAGCCTTTGGGCCTTGTTGCTACCTCACTATGTGTCTTTAATACCCACATGTGAGAGAGATGAATCTGTATGTTTCACTTCATTTCTGAGTGACTTCATTCAGCATAAAATTCTCTAGTTTCAGCCATATTACTGCATGATTTTTTTTCTTTCTCAGAGCTTCATCATATTCCATTGTTTATACATACTACAACTTCATGATGCATTCATCCATAAATAGATGTTCAGTTTCTATATCTTGACTCTTTGGTAAGAAATTTACTTGTGAGTAATATACATCCTTTCAAATTAATTACTTGATGCTCTGGGGATAGATTCCAAGAAGTAGTGTCACTAGGTTGTATGGTGCCACCATTCTGGAAGAGAGCAGGTCCCCTGCTGATAGCCAAAAAGATGTTTTCCCAGCTGATAGAAGAATGGGTCCTCTGGCTAGTAACCAGTGCCAGCTTTATCAAATCAATCAGGAATATTATAGAGAAATTGTGAAGGATTGGAGGACAGCAGTTGCACGTTGGTATGGTTGAACATTAACATAAATGTGAAAAGATGTAAATACCTTCCTTCAGGGGAAATTCTTCTAGGAGCTACACTCAAGAGCAGGATTCTAACTAGGGTCTCCAGAACACTATATCCCTTTCTAGGAGATATGCCTAGGAGCAGCACACATCTAGGGGCATAGGACTTTCTCCTTTTCTTTTCTGGTAATCCATTCAAATGATTGTATTAAATTTACTTCTTGATAATATTTATAATCATTTTGTATAAACACAGTAAGAGATATAGACTCTTATCTATACCCTAGGTTAAACTTAAAATGGTCTCTCTGGACTCAGGTTAAAAGATTCCTGGGGACATCTTACTAAATATCCCAGACTACAGTCCTCAGGTCAGGTTAGCTTTTCTTAAGCCAAACAGGATCCTTTTCAGTTGCTTTTTTTTTGTCATGATAGAGCTTGTTCCATGACCTTGCTCTTAACTTATTATACTTCATATGGCCCATAGGCTGTCCCATGTCAAAGCCAGGGTAGGTTACAGTTTGTCACAAGTCCATCCAAGTCCTTAGTGGGACCCAGTTCTGGGGACTGTAAGGAACTAAGATCAATTTAAGGAAAATATGATAGATGTCTAGGAGTTAATACTTTTCAAAATCAATAGCTGCTGTATTATAAAAATATAGCATTAACTGTCTTCCTGTGTCTATACAAAAGGCATTGACCTAAAATAAAAATGTGCAGAAGGCATAAAGGAAAGAGAAAAGCAAATATCTCACTTACACATACAGAATCCAGAGCCACAGAAGGTTTGGCTAACTTGTAACAGTACAAGTTATAGTGACTGATCTGGAGATATTTATGACTAACAGACAGGAGAAGAAGAACACAAGGAGAGGTGAGGGATAAACATAGATGATTGGGAGTGCCCTGATTGGATAGGATGTAGTAGGTATAACTCAATTAACATAACTCACTGCTGGAAGAGAAAGGACAACCCAATGTTAAACCTAAAATGCTTGTAACTGTAATCCAACAGTATGGTAGTTTTATTCTGAATTTTGAAATATGTCTCCATATTGCTTTCCATGGACTGGAGCGATAGCATAGTGGATAAGGCATTTGCCTTGCACGCAGCCGACAAGGCTCAATTCCTCTGTCTCTCTCAGAGAGCCCGTTAAGCTACCGAGAGTATCCCTCCTGCACAGCAGAGCCTGGCATGCTACCCGTGGCATATTCAATATGCCAAAACCAGTAAAAAAATCTCACAATGGAGACATTACTGGTGCCCACTAGAGCAACTTGATGAACAACAGGATGACAGTGCTACAGTGTGCTATAGTGTGCTGCAGTGATACTGCTTTCCACAGAGGTTGAAGCAAAAGATATTTCCATCAACAGTGGATGGGGGTTGCATTTTCACCACAATCTACCATATATTTCCATATGTTTTTATGTGTGTGTATAATCACAAAATAAAAGGGGGCACACTCTCTCCCCACGTGCATTCAGTGGTTAGACCGTTTTCCCACCTGGGATGGCTGATGGCGATGGATGAAAGGAGGATAAAACAGGAGCCACGCTGGTTGGTGATCAGTTGCATTTATTCCATTTTCTCCACACACTTGTTCCAGTCTCACTAAGATCCTCATTCCATGCTAGTCTCTCTGTGCTTCACCTTGCAGCCTTAGTCTTGCACCCAACCTCCAAGCATTGGGGGTGGCCACTATACCCAGGTCAGGTAGCACAACCAACATATGAAAGCCCTTTCTTCCTTCCTTCCGAAGGAGGTTCTTCTAAGATAAGACAAAGATTTCTTGTAGCCAGGAGATCTGCTCAAGAGTAAAATATCATCTAGGGGTATGTTTCTCCTTTCCTCATTCTAACAACCCTTAAACATTTATTTTAATTCTAATTCTTAATATTAGTCATTTTGTATGGACACAGTAAGAGATACATTAAGCTTGTAGTAACTGTCTTCCTGTGTCTATACAAAAAAGGATATTTCTCTGAAGTAAACTATGCAAAAGTACATAAGGGAAGGAGAAAAGCAATGTTTCACGTATAAATACAAAATCAGACATTTCTGAGGAATTTGACTTTACAAGTCACAGGTACTGCTTAGGGGAAATGAGTGATTAGCAGGTAGAGAAAGCAGAGCACAGAGAAGTTAAAGATGAATACTGAGGAGATGGGAGTGCTAACCTAAAGTCCTTGTGGCAGAAAAGAAAGCACAAACCAATGTTATTCTACAATGTGCCATTTTCCCTGGTGTGACATCATATCTCATTTTTGTTTTAATTTGTGTTTCCCTAATCATGCATAACGATGAGCACTTTTTGTATGTTTGTTGACCATCCTTGTGTCATCTTTGGGAAAAATGAGTGTTCTGTCTCCTCAGCCTCATGTGCGTGGTTATTAGATTGTTTTGTGAGAGTTTTATAAATCTTGGATATCAATCTTTTATCTAATATATGTGTTCTAATATTTTTTCCCATTTAGTGCATTGTCTTTATAATAGTTTCATGTTCTTTAACTGTGTAAAAACGTGTTCAGAGAGGTAAGAAAAAAAATGATTCAGGGCACAACTTAGTCATGTAAAGTGAAAAAAAAAAAACATTAGCAGCTTATTTCCAAATAATAAATTCTAACACAACAAAATATCTGAATTTAGATATATAAAAAAATTACCTATAGTGGAGTATCTTTGGTGCTTTTCAAAGACTTTCCATGATTATCTTCCCTTTATACTGATGTCAGTGGTCATGTGAAGTGGGGAGGAGAAAGATGGTCACTTTCTCCTGATCCACCTCTGCTACCTGGGACCTAGGGTTCTTGGGTTCTTGTCTCGCTCGCAGAAAGGAGTTTCAGGAGTAAACAAGCAGTGAAGTAAATAGATTTTATTTGGAGGGTTTTTGAAGGTGTGGAGGGAGAAAGAGAGAGAGAAACAGAGAGAGAGAGAGAGAGAGAGAGAGAGAGAGAGAGAGAGAGAGAGAGAGAGAGAGAGAGAGAGTAGTGTGCTCAAGAGAGAACATGGGCTTCTCCAAGGGTGGAGAGAGCCCCTAGACACACTCCAGCATTAGACAGGAAAGCATGAAAGTAACATCTCAAGAGGGGAGATTTAGGCGACACATGTGCTTGGGCGATACATGCATTCGGGTGACACATGTGCTCAGCCACGTGGGCGCAAGCAACACCTGTGCTCGGGCAACATATGCTCACCCTTCCTTTGTTCAAAGTGTCTTTTATAAACTCTTCTCTGGTTATCTTGGTCCGGAAGTTCTGGAGTCTTCTCAGGACTGGATCACATTTTAATCAGAATGAAAGAGAGGTCTGAGGGTTTAAGCAACTTCATAGGGATGGGTCCAACCTCCTCAGGGTTTGCTGAAGGTCTTATCAGGTCTGTTTTTTGTATCCACAGGGTGGATCAGTCTTAGGATTTTCCTCCCAGAAGTTCTGTTGGCCTAAGTTTTATTGCCGAGGGCCTTTCCCTGTCTACCTGCCTACATCAACTATCATCACCATCATCCCGTTGATCGTGGACTTTCTCAAGCAGTCTCAGCAACATCTCCATTCATCCTAGCCCTGAGATTTTAGAAGCCTCTCTTTACTCATCCTACTTAACGGTGCCACATTGGAGGCTTTTTCAGGGTCAGCGGAATGAAACCCATCATTGTTACTGGTTTTGGCATATGAATGTCATGGGGAGTTTGCCAGGCTTTCCTATATAGGCAGGAAACTCTCGGTAGCTTGCCAGGTTCTCTGAAGGGGAGAATTAGTCTATAAGATGTCTGGGATCTTGATTTTATAGTCTCTGCATATTGGGCATTGATGGGATTGTGCTGGCCATGGGATTGCATTGGCCATTGCACCAGGGGCAGTTTTGGGGTGTGACTGCCTAGCTGCTGGAAAATGGGGTATATGGGCAGAAGGCATCCAGTCCCGATCCGAGCAGGCTTGGAGATCTCATCCCCAGGTCCCGCACACCTGGATTCCTCTGCCGGTTCCTTCATGCGGGCCCCCTTTGAGGGGGCCCAGTGAACACAGCCTACCATCTAATTGATACCATCTAAGATTTTTCCCTTAGAGTTTGAATCTGGAAAGTTTTGTCTCACAGATTTAACACACATGTTACTTTCTTTCCTGTAATTCAGGGATTCCTATGATTCTGAAATTGTTCCTCTTGTCATTGCTAACAATTTCCTTGATGTTCTCTTCATTTCTTCTCCAACTATTTTCTATTTACTCTTCTTTTATAGTTTATTTGTTTATGTTACCTTTGCATGTACTGGTTTCCTTTTCAGCATCAACCACATATATGTTCTTATGATGTCTTTCATTATTTTCCATAAAACACTTTTCAAGTTTGTTTATTCCTTGCCCAAACATCATTTTAAGATGATTGAGCTTTGTTATGATTATTGTCTAAAGGTCTCTTCAGACAAATTACAGGAATCTCACTGCACTGGGTTTTTGTCATCTTCTGTTGGTATTTTAGTGTTTTTATGTTTTTCCATTGCCTTAGATGTTACCTTTAACATTGATGAGGGTAAGACTTTAAATTTTACTTACTTTTACAGTTTTGTCATGCTGTAATTTGTAGAGAGATTTTTTAATTTAATTTTAAGTTGGATTTATTGAAGCTCAGGGGTTACTCCTGGCTCTTCACTCAGGAATTATCCCTTACAGTGCTCAGGGGACATACAGTATGTGAGGAATTGATCCTGAGTTAGTCAATACAAAGCTAATGCTCTACACACTGACTATAGCTGCAGCCCCAAGTTGATATGTATTTTAGTCCAACGTGGGATATGTAAAATTCTCAAATATAGGCCAAAGTGATAGCACAGTAGATAAGGTATTTGCTCTTACACAGCTGACCCAGGAGATGGAATAAAAAGTATACATAAATATTTCAAAAACATCCAAAGGTGGGAGAGATATTTCAAGAGGCTGGATACATTGTTTATAGACAGAAGACCCCAGGTTATATCCAAGAATTCTGTGGTTCGCTGAGCAATCCCAAAATCAACCCCTGAGCAAAGCTAGTATTAGTCCCTGAGCAGTCAAGCAGGGAATAGGGCCTGAGCACAACTAGGCCTGACCCAAGCCCCCACCACAAAATAATAAAAATAAATAAAAACCAGGTGATATGACAGACATCAAACACTCAAATGGGCCTTGAAATCAAAGCTCAGTTCTCTATTTTTGCGTTTGAGCTTGAAGGACTGTGATTCACAATGCTCTTAATGATAGGGTGTCATGTTTGCAAGTTCCACCACCACACCCCCACCGGAGGAGAGAGCCATGCAGATCATGAGGATTGGGAAACATAAGGACTAGAAACAGTTCATGCAGACTCTGTAAAGCTGACAATTACTGGTAGGTTCTAAGAAAGAGAGCAGTATGACACATTTACAGTATAGTTATGACTATTAGTGAGTAGAGGCAACATGTGAATTTTGAGAACCAGCACTTAAAAATATTGGCAAGCACAGTTTCACAGACACATGGTATAATTCATTAAAAAGAGTACATAATGATACTAAATAATAGTGTTGCAGGTAGCTTAGGTGAATTGAGGGGGATGGAGTGCAGCCTAGAGAGGGAAATTTGCTGTCCTCTTCACTTTGTTCACCAGCAAGTGCCTGAGAGGATTTAGGATTGGCAAGAACCCAAGGTGTGCACCTATAAACATATAGACTTCAGATCTCTCTAGTTCTGTACAGTCAGAAAACTGCACTGAATTTCTCTTCATATACACAGAATGGAAACTGATCCTGCCACCCAGTTTCTTGTAAATGCCATAACTCAGGTGGAAGTGAAAAATTATTCTTTGCAGAAAAAGGAAAATTGTTGGAATATTTCCCCTTTTCCAGCTGCCTTCTGGAGTTTTGTCACAGAAACCTTTTGTCACAGAAACCTAGCTGATCTTTGACCCGCAGATCTAAGGTGCTAGCCAGGCTTGATTTGACATTGTAGATTCCAGGCTGCAGCCCAGCCTGGTCTTTGGGATGTAAATCCGAGTGCTTTCAGCCCAAAGAAGGCTTTGGTTTTGGTTTTGTATCTTCTTTCCGGGGGGCCTAGATTAATGGCCTGCAGATACAAGAGAATTATGTTGCCTCAACATTCTTCCTGTAAGATCTTTTGGTGCTTTTGGTGACGTCAATGTATTGCGCCCTTTGGAAGGGCCATGATCAATAAAAGGGGGTTCAAGAGAAGGTGGGGGGCGTGTAAAGGTGTAGAGAGGACGGAGAGTGTATAGAGGGAAGACTGGAATAAACTGCAAGTGAGACCAACCATCTTGGCTCCGTTCCTTCCTTCGCCTGCCACATCTTCGCCATCAACCTCCCCGGGGTGGGGGAAGCGGCCGGAGGCTACCGAACTCGGGTGGCGGGAGAGACAGCTGCTGCCCTAGGCCCTGTGCCTGGCTCGGTGCGGTGAGGCATCCCTTCCCTCGCCCGCGGCCTTTTCTTTTTATTTTTATACAGAAAATGAGTTAGAGCCTCTTCTCAGGTTCCTTCTCTGCCAGTGTTCATGGTAGAGAAGATGTAAAGGCCAAGGTGAATACTGTAGTAAGCTATATGTATTTTGGAAGTGTGGGGGGAGAGGGAGTGCTGCATGCTCAGGAGAGAATGTGGACTGCTTCTGATTAGAGAGAGCCAAGAACACGACCCCTGTAGAGTTGTAATGAGTTCCCAAGTTAGAGAATGCTTGCCATGAAGTAAACTCTAGAGAATATACAGATGCTTGAGGATGCAGCAGGTGCTAGCCACCACTCAGAATGAGAAAAGGGGAAATTTTGCCTGTGACGAGATAGTTTTCAGACTTTGCCCTCCCAAATTCATTGCTGGAGTTCAGACCCAGAGGGAAAGCTTTGAACTTTCAATGTCGTCTTTGATATGCTTAGCCTGGTCTTTGCTACTGCCTCTTCTCCCAGGAGATGCAAGGCTGCTCTGGGCTGGGCATTCTGCATCTTAAAGGTTTTCTGAGATCTTCAGATGGATCAAGCACTTCATAATTCTTTTGTCTTTCAGTTTATTTGGATTCCAGACTGTGTCTTCCCCATTACAAATTACCAGCACCCCTATCAGTAATTAGTCTTGCTATTTCCTTGTACCCTAGAAAATTAGAAAGGAAAATAGAAGACTGCCCGGATTGTTCAAGATGCATGGATGTATGTTCCTTTCTTCTTAATCAAGAAATGTTCATATAAATATGCTTAAATGGGACTCATTCCCTATCAAATCTTGGTTTGTGCGGTATTCTATACCTTTCAGACAGTTCTACGCCTCACACTGTCCCATGTGATGTTTAAAAAGAAGGTCTGAAATATGTTATAAATTTTATCATAAACATGTCTCTGAGAGGAGGTAATATTCTTCTGACATGGTAAATTAAATTTTAAGATGCTCCCAAGATTCCTACCTTCCAAAAAATGTGCTTCATATAGTCCCCTCCAATTGATTGTGGCAGCACTTGTGAGCATAATATATGTCACCCTGCATGGTACTTTACCTGGCGATGATGAAATGATTTTTCAGTTTATTGATGTATATAATCAGCTGACTTCAAATGAATAAGGAAAAGAGATTACCCGTGCTAGTCTGACATAGAAATGTTAGTTATTCAAAGAATTATGGGAAAGTTTTCCAGTTAGCCTTGATGAAGTAAATTGCCATATCCTAAGAGAACCCTATGCCAAAGAACTGTAAAACTTCTAAGAACTAATAATTTTCAGTCAGTCACAAAAAGAGGACCTCAGCCATACAATGACAAGCAATTTAATTCTGCCACCTTCTATGTGAGCTTAGAATAGAGCCCCAAGTTCTCTAAAGGAGATTGCATTTGATTTTAATTTTGTGAGGCTCCACAGACCCAGAAGAATCAGTTCTGACCTTCTGCTCAATAGGAACCATAAGCTAATAAGCGTGGGCTGTTTAAAGTTATTAGGTGTGTTCTTATTTATATATTAACAATGGATAACTACAGACCTTTGGTAAACTAGATTAAGGAGAGTAAGGAGCCTATGCCACACTCAAATTTGTAGTGTTCAGTGATTTTTGACTCTAGAAGTTCAGTTCAACAATAACAAAAACTGATTTTACCTGTCATTGAGTTACATTGAGATATAATACTAAGGACAGCTGACATAATTTCTAACACTGCCACTGGATGACCCTAAACTCATTATTCTCTTCTGTGCATTTCAGTGTTCTTTTCTTCACTGTGAGATAAGATTATTTCCAAAGATTTCCCAGCTCTGATAAATTCATAAATTTGTCAAATGGGCTAGTCTATAATATGCTGCATGAAAACCAGCATCTTGTGGGACTTCAGACATTTTCTACAGGTCTAAACTTTAATCCTCTTTCCATTTCAGAATGAACTTGTCTCTTCAAATGCCTTTTCCGTTAATGCAGTTATATAATAGTAGGTAATATATTCTCAGAAATGTTCTATACATTTAGTTAGCCGCACCCAAAGCAGGAATGTCTTGACCCAAGTGTTTTCATTTAGAACTTGCTGATTTAATAGAAAAACAAAAGTGATGTCCACAGTTAATTTTAACTATTCATATATACTTTTTTTTGGGGGGGGGGGTGCACCAGATCTTGCAGTTCTCAGGATTTGCCAAGCTCAGAGTTTGCTCTTGGTTGTGCTTGGGAAAACCATATAGTGCACTGGAGATAGAACCTGGTTCACTTGTTCCTTAGATATAGAACTATCTCTCCAGCCTCACTGTTAATTTTATTTATTTATTTTCCTTTTGGGGTCACACCTAGCAATTCTCAAAAGTTACTCCTGACTCTGCACTCAGGAATTACTCCTGAAGGTGCTTGGGGACAATATGGAATACCAGGGATTGAACCTGGGTCAGCTGGATGCAAGGCAAATGCCCTACACACTGTACTATTGCTCCGGGCCTTCACTGTTAATTTTAAATAAATTCAAAGTATTTAATTATCTTTCCAATAAGATGCTAACAAAAGGATGCTTATGTTAACATAAAAATGGATTAGTTCCTGAGTCAGTAGATTCTTGAGAATTGTATGGAAGATTTGCATACAAAACTGATGCAAAGTACACCAAATCTAAAAATGTGCTTGCCATTGAGGCAGGTTGTGGGTGGGAAGGAACTTGGGGAATCTGGTGATGTTTATCTGCTGATGTGTTGGAACATTATATGTTAAAAGCTCAATTCTAAGTAACTTTGAATGTCATGGTGTATTGATATTTAAAAAAAAAACTCAGCTGCTTTATGTAAGTTTATCGTACAGGTCGACTATATGGGTTTGGGTCTCTTCCCAGTGTCCAGGCCTCTCTTTTCACCTGTCCTGTACTCAATGCCTAGTCCGCAAAGTATGTGATGTTCTAAAACCCTCTCCCTCTCTGCTTGGCTTTAGTGTAGATGGCTCTTTGTTGTGCCTATGCTGTTCTCTGTCCAGTGTACACTTTGCTGGTCTGAAATCTCTAGCTGGAACCCTGTCATCTGTGCCTCCTTGCTGAAATTTGCTGATATTTTGTAAAGTTTGCTCAGGACCAAATGGTGACTACTTGGGACAAAATAGCAGCCTGGCCATCTAATGAAACATCAACAATCCAGGAATCAAAGACCACCCTGCCCCCTCAAGCACTGGCACCTAAGACAGGTGCTGACCTATCACTATTTATCTGTCCAACTGTCCCCTTTGCTTCCCATAGTCTCCACATGGTCACATACATGTGGGTGTGATTTCTTCTGTTTCATCTGTCTGGGATAGGTGAGGTGCAAAGAGGGTGTTGCTTGGCTGGAGGCTTTCTTTAATCTCCTGCTATCTACAACCCAAGCCAACCCATTACCTGTTTGACTCAATAACTTTTTGGTGATTGGAACGATAGCATAGCAAGTAGGGCAGTTGCCTTGCACACAACCAACCCAGGTTCCTTCCCTCTGCCCTTCTTGGAGAGCCCAACAAGCTACCTAGAGTATCCTGCCCACTCGGCAGAGCCTGGCAAGCACCCGTGGCATATTCAATATGCCAAAAGCAATAACAACAAGTCTCACAATGGAGACGATACTGGTGCCTGCTCGAGGAAATTGATGAACTATAGGATGACAGTGCTACAGTGCTACTTCATTGGTGGGTGAGTTTTAAAATGTTTTATTAAATTAGCTAATTCATACCCCATCTCCTTTCAGTTCCACTGTATCAGTTGTTCACCTGTTCAACATGGAGGGGAACTGAATACGTGACCCCAATTCTCAAGCCGTAGAATCTAGGTAGAGAATAATGAACTGCTCTTCATAGGAAAAGGAATGTCAGTTTTCACATCTGCCCAGATTTTCAAGGAACATTGCCTACCCTGCAGTAAAGAATTTCAGGAGATATCAAACTTGTAAAGTAAAATAATTTTATTGAAAGAAATTTACCCAGAGAAACGTGAGGGGATAGAAAGATGTGAGTTCAAGAGAGACCATGGGCTCATCTAGTGAAGATGGAAAAAGCCATGAATACACACACACACACACACACACACACACACACACACACACACACGCGCGCGCGTCAGGTTCAAATGTGAGCCTCTCTCCAGAGAAGAGAATGAGCCCTGATTAATTTACAAAGTTATTGATTTTTTTGTCTTTTCTTGTCTTTTATCTTGTTTTGTTTGGGGTTCATGTCAGCTGACATCAGGTTTGGTCTTGTTTTGTTTTAGGGTCACACCTGTTTGTAATCAGGCCTTAGTTTTGACTTAGTTTTGACTCAGATCACACTTTTAAAATCTCTTGAACCATCTCCTTTTCTGAGTCCACCCTTCTTTTCATAGCACCACTTTTGTATCTGGATGGTGACTTATTTTCTACTTAACAAAGAGCTAAGCATTTGCATCTCAAAGGGATACATTCTCATGCCTTTGGGCTGCTTTAAAGCTAGTCAGTTTCTTTTTAGTTGTAGCACAGCTGGTAGGGTATTTGCCTTGCAAGTAGCTGACCTGGTTTGCTTCCTCCATCCCTCTCAAGTTCCCTCTGTTCCTTGGGATGTTTATATGTCTAAAATGCAATAGATATTGAACTAATAAAGTTTGTCTGTGGGAAAGAGATAGACTTTCATGAATTGATTTTATTATTTATGTATATTTTGTTGTTATTATTGTTCTTATCATTTGTTGTTACTATGGCTGCTGTTATAACCAAGGGGTCAGTCATCTTACTTTGTGGTACCCCAACATTTGTTTGTGGTGTTGTGGAGTCACAGACTCAGTGCTATTGGGATCATAACGCACCTGTGTGACCAGTGACAGCACTCAAGGCCTCAGGCCTACAAGGCTAGTAGTTTAGCACAGAGCTAATCGTAAGCCAAAGGTGTGTGTGTGTGTGTGTGTGTGTGTGTGTGTGTGTGTGTGTGTGTGTGTGTGTGTGTATGTGTTTAATTCCATGATTTGGGGCAAGAGTCTTCATATATGATTGTGGTTATGTAAGTTTCCCAGATGATTTCCCTGTCTGACAAGAGTATCTACTGTTATTAGATAATACCTAGGATTGTGTTGATCCTATCACATGTTGGAAAACATAAGAGAGAGGATTTCTAAAACTTCAACAGGCTGGCATCCTTTGAAACTCTATTGTCTTGTCTCTATTCTTGCAAAGTATAATTCTAGTTTATGAACTGGAAAAGATGTTTGTAGACCCATCAATTTTTGACAGTAATTTACTTACCTTTTTGATGAAGTCAAACATTTAATTAAATCATTGTGTCAAACCTAAGCCTTATTAGTCATTCATTTATTGCAAATATTTATTTGAGGGTCTTTCTATGGTTTAAGATATAGACATTAGCCAGTATGCTAAAACTTAAAAAACTTATATTTTTAAATGTCTTCCAGTGTACTTAGATTTTATTGATCATTTCCCCATACTTACCCACTTCAGCAATTATCCAAATAAGAATTTCCAAATTGAGAAAGAGCAAAACTTATGAAGCAATTGCACAAAATTTATAGAAAAACAATGAGGGGCACTGTCAGTCTAAGATGACCTCAGCTAAGATTTGAGCTTTCTCATACTAACTGTGTGATCTTGGCTGGTTACTCAGACACTTCAGGGTCTTTTGTTCTTTTGTCTTCTCTATTCTTAATAGAACCAGATGTATATTTTCAGAATGATTCACGATCACACAATCACAAAATCCCATTAATCATCGATTTCTCAAGCAGGCTCAGTAACCTGTCCATTTGTCCTTTCCCTGAGATCTTAGAAGTCTCTCTTGGCCCTCCTGACCATGTCACACTGGAGGCTCTTTCAGGGTCAGGGGAATGGGATCCCCTGACCCATTGTTACTGGAATTAGCATATGAATACACCATGGGGAGCTTGCAAGGCTGTCCCATGTGGGCAGCAAACTCTCAGAAGCTTGCCAGATTCTCCTAGAGGGAGAAGTACGCTACAAGATATTGCTTCTGGGAGCTCGCTTTTAAGTCTCTGGATGTTGGCCATTGATGGGATTACACACATCTGGGTTCCTCTGCTGATACCTTCATGCATGAGGCCTGTCCGAACATGTGGAGAGGGGCCTCGAGCATGGCTATAGCTAGGTTCCGGTGGTCTTCGGCTGCCGGGAGCTCTGCTCGGGTGGGGAGGGAAGCTGGAGCCCATCCCCTCCAAGGGGCCCCGGGGAAGACAGCCAGGCATGCGGGCAAGAGACTCTCTCAGAATGATTAGAATTATAAATTGGATATTTTTTCCACTCACTATAATAAATTTTTGTGTTCTCTTTAGTTTTTATGTGAATCTTTTCAAACTAAGATGTTATATGAGAATACATAATAATCAATTATGCATATTTGGACATATTTGGCTATAAAAAGACTGCTTGTTCAAAGCAGCCACTTTTGTAGACTAGGTTAATAGCTCAAATGAGAGTACATGCCCCAGCATGACCACAGAATATCACTAGGTTAACTCATCTGATCCCCCCACCCCGCAAAATGTGTTACTGAAGGGACCAAGAGCTGCATTACTAGTCCTGCACCAAGTCCCAGTATCCTGGTAGGGCCCCTATTTTAATGAATAAATAAAAAAGACTCAATCTTACATAAAAGTCCAGCTCTTAGAGTTCTGTTTCCATCTCTGCTACTTCAAAAATGGAATAAACACCATTGAAAACAATTTTATCTATAATTATCTTTCATCCTCAATATTTATGCTAATTGAGAAATAAAACAAATAAACAAATAACATTATAACAAAAATAACATATTTGTTGATTCTGAGGAAATTGTCTATTATTTTAAGACCTAACGGAAATATTCTCTTAGGACAAAACAGAAACACTGCTAAGAAATATTCGATAATATGTTTTTAATGACATAATTTCAAATTTATACTTTTGAAAGGAAATTTAGACTTTAACTGATTATATATTTTGTAAATGCATAGTTTTATGCAATCATAAATAAAGGAAGCAATGAATCAAACTTAGGATTTTCCAAGAGATTATTTGAATTTGGAGAAAAAAATTTTTCACTCAAATTGATCAAATTCTAAAGTTTTGTGTGTTTTTCTACACAAAACGGCCCTCTGTCCTATACAAGATTTGGTGAGACTGTACTCTTTAAAAAGTATCTTAAAAATGTTTGGCAGCCTTTGGTGCTGAACTTTGAAATAGGCTTTTCAATAAAATAAAACTACCTTACTTTGAATCTCACTTAAAATGTATAATTTGGATATATATGATTTTCTATATACATATGTTCCAATTTTTTTACTGCTGGTCCCTAAGACTTAAAATTTCAGCATTTTCTCTAGGGTTTCTGAAACCTAATTAGTGAGTGTAATTTAAAAAAAAAATTAAAGAACCATGACTTACAAAATTATTGATAGTTGAGGTTTAGACATATAATATAAGTTTCAAAGGGAAAAAGGTGCAAGGGGCACGTATGCAGGACTTGAGCGTTTGGTGGCCAAGAGCTGCCTCCCCAGTCGGATGATGGGCAAAGGATGTGGGACCAATGGGGAAATAGGAACATGTCCCAAGCTGGTCAGTAGTCAATTTATTTCTCTCTCCTCCCTGGCATTGTCCAATTTCTCTCTTTTGGTGCAGTTGTAGTTATTGTTTCGGTTGTAGTCCCAGTCATCAGAGTTCCATCATCCTAGTCTCCTCATAGACCTCCACATCCTTTCCTTCGTTACTCTTCTTCCTCATCTTGGCGTTGTTTTATAGTCCTTTACTTTGAGCCATCATCGTCATCTGGTTCTCCTTCTAGTCCCAAAGTCTCCAAAGTATCATTTCCCCTCCCCATCATCCAACTTTCTAGTCCCCAGCATCTATCCTCAGCTTCTAGTCTTTAGTCCTGACTTTCTCATTCCCAACATCTAGTCCTAGCATCTTGTCTTCATCTCTTTCCCAGAGTCTAGTGTTCAACATCTTCAATGTCTCCTTCCCGGTCTAGACTCCTCTTACCCCTTACAGCTTAGTTTATAGAAATCATGAAGGATGGGGATACAAAGTTGGGGTTGAATATTATCATAACAATAAAGAGAGGTAAAGCCAACCCTTTCAGGAGATTAACTCAAGGATAAAATCTCATCTGAGAGTTCAGCACTCCAGATTACTAGGAGATCAACTCAAGGGCAAGATTCCATCCAGGGTATATTGCTTCTCCTTTCCTCAGCTAGTAATCAATTTAAACAGTCATAGTAAATTTACTTCTTATAATATTTCCAGCAATGTCATTTTTTATGAAAACAGTAAGATATATATTAAGCTTAAAGGTTGGCTCTTGGGGCTGGAGTGGTAGCACAACAGGTAGGGCATTTGCCTTGCACATGGCCTAACCCAGTTTCAATTCCCAGCATCCTATATAGTTCCTCTAGCACCACCAGAATTCCTGAGTGCATGAGCCAGGAGTAATCCTTCTATCCCTCTGCATTGCCAGGTGTGACCAAAAGCAAAAAAAAAAACAAAAAAAAAAAAGCCTGGCTCTTCCTGAGGACATCACTATATATATTCCAGACCATAGTCCTCAGGTGAGGTTAGTCTTTCCTAACCTCAGCAGGGACCTTAAGATACTTCTTTTTGGGTCATGACAGAGTTTGTCCATGACCATGCTCTTAACTTATAGTTAAGTATTATGGCTCTTGGCCTGGCCCATTTCGATGACAGCGTAGCACACAGCTTGCCCTGGGTCCATCCGGTCCCTTGTCACGATCCTGCTCTTAGAGTACTAGGAACTTAGGGCAACTGAGGCTTAAGTCAGGTAAATATGGATGCCCAGGGGTAAATATTATTTTGAAGTCAATTAACTCCCATGTTACAAAGCATAGCATGAACTATCTTCCTGTGTCTATACAAAAAAAGATATTGCTAGATAAACCATGCAAATGACATAAAGGAAAGAGAAAAGCATATAGGATCATTAGTGCATAATGGGATTGGATTTGCCTTAGTTGCACTGTTGTGGGAGTGACTTAGTAAACCTTAAGCTCCTGGGGAAGGAGCAAGGACAATCCAATGTTATCAAACTAGTGTCAATCCCACCACCAGTGTTCCCTGTTTCCTCTTGTCCCTGCCCCTCTACCAGGCTTCTACCTTGATAGCAACCAACAAAGATGTCAGTGGGTATCAGATGCATCCAAAAGAGTAAATAACTGAGGAATGCAAGCTTTCAAAGGTGAATACCTAGATTACCATGAACCCTAGATTATAGAAATGAGAAAAAGAGGAAATAAAGAAAGAAATGGAAGGGTACACAAGAGAAAGGCAAGGTTCAGGATGCTAGGACACATTGATGGTCTTGAGATGTGCTTTACATACCAAAATCACTGAGCCAACAACACAATCAGAATGAGATCCATGGTATAATAGTCATTTGTCACTTGTCATCTTGTTGATCTTCGATTTGCTTGAGTGGGCACCAGTAACGTCTCCATTTGTCCCTGTCATGTGCTAGTGTAGCCCAATGGTATCTGCTCACTCCAGGAACACAAAGAGCCTTGAACCATTCATTCAGGGTTTTGACGAAGAAGTTTGACCATCTTGTAGGTGGGCAGCCACATGGAAATTTAATGTTTCCTGGAATACAGTCAGTAACACTCTAGTCCAGTAGTAGTCTCTAAATTGCATTATGTGTCTGGCCCATCTGATGTTCGGTACCTTGGCAAATGAGACAGCATACTTGATTCTTGATTGTCCACAGAGGTCAAAATTCCAGATTCATTCTCTCACTTGAGTGAAATGTGATATTCCAAGCATAGCTCTTTCGTTTCCTCTTTGGGATACCCAAATAGCATTCTCAACTCTTTTCGTAGGGCCCAGGTCTCTAAGGCATATATTAGTGCAGGAAGAACAGTGGAATCAAAAAGATGTGCCTAGAGATGGAGGTTCTTCGTCCTCTTAACTTCTTTGATGCTCTTTGAAGGCATTCCACGCTGTTCTCTTACTCCTGCGCAGTTCTGGTGCCAAGACATCACTCATGTTGAGTTTTCGACCCAAGTATACATAGCTGCTGCATTTGGAGATGTTTGTTCCATTGAGAGCAAATGGAATGTCAGTGACTAGTTTGTTTTTTCATTACCATTGTCTTGGTGAGACTCAGCTGCAGTCCAACCTTTCCACACTCTCAGTCAAAGTCGGCCAGCATTTGTGCCCCTTGGCTAATCTTTGGTGTAATTAGAAGGATGTTATCTAATCAGCGAAGCAGAAGTGATGTAGTTGCCGACTGTCAATTTTCACTCCCAATCCTTCCCATTCCAGTCATCGCATGACGTTCTCGAGAGTGGCACTGAAGAGTTTCGGTGAAATGTTATCACCCTGCTGAACCCCTCTCTTTACATCATTGATCACTTCCTTGTAGAATGGTGGGATCCTGGTGGTGAATCCATAATACAGCTCTCAGAGGATCCTGATGTACTGAGTTTGAACGCTCTGTTTGGCTAGGGCTTCGGTGACCTCTTTAGTCTCAACAAAATCAAAGGCCTTTTTAAAATCGATGAATGTTAAACAGAGCAGCATCTTGAACTCTTTCAAAATTTCAATGAGCTTGGTCACTATGTGGATATGGTCAATCATGCTGAATCCTTTTTGGAACCCGGCTTGCTCACCTAGTTGTCCTTCATCTAGTGTTCTTCCTTTTCTATTCAGGATGACTCGAATGAACAACTTGTAGATGATGGACAACAGGCAGATTGGGCGATAGTTGCCAAAGTCATGGATGTCTCCCTTCTTGTACAACAGAACAGTCCTGCTGGTTTTCCATTGGGAAAAAACCTTCCATACGGACAGGTAGCGAGTGAAGAGCCGAGCCAATGTATTGATGAGTACTGGCGGCAGATTCTTCAGGTGTTCGGGTCTGACCTTGTCTGGACCGGGTGCTGTGCACATCTTTACTGACAAAATGGCTTGTCAGATTTTGGAAGGGAGAACGTTGGGAATGACATATCCATCCTGCGGAATTTGGCATGTGGGCAGGTGGACATGGTTATCAAAGAGATCCGAGCAGAAGTCATGAATAATCTTCTCCATTGCTCTTCTGGAAGATACCATAGATCCATCAGGATATCAGAGGGCAGTCATCTTGATCTTGTAGTTGGTGAAGGACAGGTGAGCGTTGTGAATACTTTTCCCGGCTTCTACTGCATCGGCCAACACTGCTGCTGTTCTCTTTGAGGTCTTCCTTTATGGCTTCTCTGCACAGCTTTTTGAGCTTGGATGTTAGCTTGTGATTGCCTGAGGCTCTTGCCGAAACATGTTGGTGAATGAGCTCGAGAGTTTCCGGAGACAGGCGTCTGTTTGTGGCTTTCCCACTCTTGGCATTCCTCGAGCAGTCATGGAGGTGCTGAACCAGTCTATCATATTTCTCATCCATGTTGTCAACGACAGCATCTTTCCATGTTGCCGCAATAGTGCCAAAAAGCTCCCAGTTGGTGATCATTATGGGAATTACCTTCTTAAATTCAAACTTTGCAGTACTTTCTCCCTGTTCTGTGAAGTAAAATTTTGCATGAAGGAGACAGTGGTCTGATCCCGTTTGGAATTTTGGGACAATAGCAATAGGGTATAATAGTAAAACTTAAAGATGTACCTTTTGATTAGGCAGGCTCCCAGGTAAGTGGGACCGTTTGGGTATGGTGGAGGGAAGGTAATTTTGGTTGTGTGATTGGTACTGAACGCTTCATGCTTGAAAATCTATTATGAACAACTTTGTAAACTACAATGCCTTTCTGAAAGAAAAAAAACATTTTTATAAAGATGCATCAGTCACTTCTTGGTCATTTGTCTAAAATCAAGTCTTAAAAAAAAACAGCTGCAAACCCATTTTTTTAAAAAAAGATTAAAATGTGAAAAGTTATAAATGAAATATGGTATTACAATATGGGGTACGAGTAAAGTCTGAAATGTGGCATTGCCTTTGCTATTCATGAAGTGAAATTTTTAGAACATGATTAATATTTTTGGGCAAGTGATTTTTTGTTACTGAGTACTCATTCTAACATAGAAAAGTGGCCTTTATATTATCAATTCAAGACTTCTCACACTGATATTTTGTTTTGTATTGTATGTTACTGTATTGTATCATGCAATACAGCGATAGTTTTTGTCAATAGGAAGAGGAAAAGATTCTGCTACACAAACTTCCTCAAAACTACAGTGAAATCTAAATTATTTAACTATATGAAGTTCATTTATGAAGATGACACTAGGTTGGCTCTGTAACAAAAGTAGCATAAGAGTAGTAAATTCAACACATCTTAAATGTAGATATTTATAGTGTCCACCGGCAGAATATTATATTAGTATCCTGTAAAATTTCAGGTAAATCAGTATTATAAACACATCTTTTAGAGGCTGAATGTTAGACAGACTGTATTTAGAATGATAATGCTTGACTATAATTAGATTAACTCAATTTCAAAATGTTATTTGTACTCTTAGCAGTTTGGTGAAGTGAATTTGGTGAAATTTCAGTCATAAATGTACGTGGGCTTTAAATAGAATTGTGTTTCTATTTAGAAATAGAAAAAATAGTGCATAAAGAACACTTGGGATTGTCTTATCAATTAGTCTGGAAAAAATCTTGAAACATAACAGGCTTTGATAAATTCTGTTTGCCTTGTAGCTGCAGAAAATACTTCTTAGACAAAAAGATTTTTCTGTTTTCAAGGATCAAAATGCGAACAAATAGCATGCTCCAGATTTTTTTCTGAAGGATGTTTCTCCTTTCTGATGTATGTAAAAAATTCCTTTTACCATAGTAATTTTGTTTAAAATAGTAACTTTGACCTTACAAAGTCAATATTATTATTTGTATTCCTTGAGTTTGGCAGAAAACAAGCTCCTAAGCACTGAAGCAAATCTTTTTTTCTGTCTCCCTTGATCTATTTTTTCTGCCTGGAAGAAATGTTTCATGTATTTGACTCTTCTATTTATATCTCAATTCACAGCTGTTACCAGATTTGCATGTTCACATTCATTCACATTTTTATTCTTATGATTTATATAGAACATGTCCTTTTCATAAGTGTGCAACATAAAATATACTTACATAAAGAATAAAATATATTTTTCTTTAAGGATACATGAGCCCCAAACATAAATTCAATAATAGCATTACACTGGGGAAATTTCCCTAATGTTGAGAAACCATGTATGAACGGATAAAGCCGTAGTTTTGTTCCAGTAAGATCAGTGGTTTCAATCTTTCAAACATGGCTGTGAGAGTAGCTTAGATCTAGCTACAGTTAGCAGGAGAAAACAAAGATGCTGACAGACAAACTAAAGAAGGAAAGGACAGCAAATTCAAATTATGCAGAATGACTAAGTAGGTAACAGCAGGACAAATACTGTTAGTTTCCTAATATAAACAATCACAGTGAAAATTTTAGAGTAGAGGTTTCAAGTTGTCGGAGCTGGGAGTCTGAAGCATCCTGGGTATGAAAGAGAAACTAGCTAGGTGTGTATCTATCTGTGACCCTGAGCATCTTGTGGCATTTTATTGAATCAAAAGAAATTTAGAAGTTCTACATTGAGCTGGAGAAATTCTATAAAGAAGACTACACCTTCTACAAGATTGTTGTCGGTTATTTTAATACCAAGGTAGGACCGGAGGTCACTTGAAGAACTCCACATCGGGACTCATTGCCTACAATGGAACAAACAGGGTGAGAGACTATCTGAGTTCATCATGTCAACCAAGACCATCTATGGTAACTCACAGTTCAAGAAGGCTGAATCTAAACGTTGGACATGGGAGTCTTCCAGTGGACATTTTCACAATAAAATTGACCATATTATATTCAATTGACGGTTTTGCCTGCCTGATGTTGCTGTTGGACCCTATTTAAAATTTTAATATGAAAAAAACATCTAATGAATATTTATTTGGCTAGGAATGAATAATAATCTTTACATATATTGAGATTTTCTCATATATTCTTAATTATTCAAAGCTATTGGGGAGGAACTTAGTCCTGCTTTTGGTCTCTAGAGACTTGGGCTTGAGTTATTGTTCTAATTGTAAGAGTTTAATGTCTTGAGTTTTCATATATATTTTATGATTTGAGCATGTCACATCCACTGTTAGTCAGGACCTACTTGTGGCTCTGAGCTCACATTCACTCACTCCTGGTGCTGCTAAAGGACCTTATACAAAGTTCAGAAGTGAACCAGGAATAGGCTGCATCCAAGGTAAGTGCCTTAACTCCTATACTATGTTTGTCTCCAGACCCATTTCTCCAATATTTAAAGGTGATATGGATGTACATTGTGTATAATATACAAATTATCTATTAAAATATCTAGCACAAAGAGGTACTGAATATTTCTTAGCTGTTATTATTGCAACTGTATTTGCATTAATAACCAGTAAGTAGTAATTTACCAAGGCTGCAGTTTAAAGAACATTATTGATGTTCAGTGGCAACCATGAACCTTAAAAACATATTCAAATCATTAGAAATATATTGATTAAGGTTTTGTCATAAGCTGCTAAATATTGATGGTCTTCAAACTTCAAGCTATTGTAGATGATGATATTAATTTCTTTGCTTGGCAGTTGTCCCACCTGAATTATTGATAGCTATGTTTGGCAACTAATAGAACTGAATTGGCATTATAAATTTTGGAATCTAAAACTTACGAATAAATTACCCAATAAATCTTCAAATTCTCTTAAAAAACTACATTATGTGCCATCATTCACATAGCAACCTTGACCTAGTTTCTCAGATATTTGCTTTATATTTCATTATTTTTCTAATATAAGAACATTGGAAATAAAACCTGGTGTAATATATGGTTTTAATTTTCATGATTCTCAATATCTGAACATGAGAAAGTATGTGACATAGTTTGCTGAACAATGTTCTCATGCAGGCACCCCTCATGGCATTGGAAGTGACTTCCGGAGTGCGTAATGATAATTTAAATTTTATGTTTATTTCCTAAAGAGTATAAAGTTAGTAAATCATCTCTCATAATTGGAAATATAACAGGGTATTTTGATTTCTTTAAGCTCCTTTTAAATCCAACCTCAGAAAAAAATGAGCTCACATCTGTTAGTTGAAGGTACCTTGTCTATAAAACGGAGGTAACGATATCTATCACCTAGAGATTGAAGCATTCAGAAATCCGCAAGACAAATTGGATATCTAAGGATAAATATATGTTAATTCTAGTCAAATCTATGTCTGGAAAGTTTTAAAGTATGTAATAGCTATGGATGTATTATTTTGAAAGTTTTGCATTTTTGTTATGGAAGTGGTTATCCTCTAAAAGCTTAATCCAGACTTCAAATAGAATGAATTCTAAAGGAGTCTATAAATGTTTGGTTGGTACTATTTACACATGTTTTCCAACACAATTTACTGGGGAGTGAGATGAGATAACTGGAGATGTTTGTTATTAAACTCTGTTCCTTGCATTTTAGTTGCATCACTGAAAGCCAGTTTTGAAATTCTAAGTGCTAGAAAATGAATTATTGAAGTGTGAAAGCAGAACTGTATATTGAAAATTGCAAAACATGCAGAGGCTGGCTGGTTTGCTTTATCGAAGAAGGTGGTTTTGTTAGAACTTTAGTGGTTAAACCTTAAAGGCACCTCTACCTCTTATTAGAAATAAATGTTCTACCCCCTTCTTCTTGCTTCTTGCTCCTGGAAGCAAAATCCCATAGCTAATATGTTAGTAAATGTTAATGAATTCAGCACCATTTATTGTGCTATCTTCTGCATTTAATTGTCATATAGTCTAAATTGGTAACTATATTTCCCAAACCGCAAACTGGGTCACATAGTCTGACTCTGGGCTATATGATTTGCTAGAAGAAAGAGGAAGGTTTATTCATAGATTAAAAGCACATATAGTTAAAGCCACAAAATATCCCAAGACATCCACCAAGCCCACTATTCCTTGGGCAAAACACTCCTAGAAAATTATGAAAACAGACATAAAATAAGCAGTTTACATAAGACTTTATCCCACTGTGCATGTACAGTACATTCTGAGAAGCATTATTGAATGGTTAGCAGAGTACTAAACTTCCTGGAGAAAAGTATATGTAGTTGGAATTATTTTTGATTTCTTAAATTTTACTAAGTTGACTCTCCTTTCAGTGGAGTAAAAAAAAAAATAGGAGAGAATGGAGTAAAATATGGGTAAGCACTTGTTAGGCACCAGCAGTTAAGAAAAACAAAATAATCATTGTAACAACTAACTTATTATTAAAACATTTTGTTATGAATATTTAAATTTTATGAAAGAGAAAACTGAAGCTCCAGAATTAAAATTGTCTAGTCACACAACTTGTAAATAGCAGCATCACATTATAGGTTTTTGGTTAAATTAAGTTAAACTTTTCATACCACTGTGACTTATGAAACAAGTATAACATCAATCAATTTTCCAATTCCCAGACATCAAATGGTATCCTAAAATCCTGTTCAATTATACTGTAAACTACTGGCTTGATCCATATACTCCAGGTAATGTAGCAGTATTAGAAAAATACTCCTATTTGAGATCTAAGCTCATATTGTACCCCAGGCAACCTCTGTCTAGTTCACTACAAATTCAAGAGTTTCATCAAGCCCCCTTTAATTAGAATTTTTGCTAGAATGGTTTAGAGAACTCAGAAACATGCTTTTCTTGTAATTAGAGTTTCTTATATGGAATACAATTCAGGACCAATGAAATGAAAGAGCTGCATATCTCAAGATAAAGTGTAGCTTTGGGGGATGGCGAGAGAATGTAGTGATAGATACCCCATGCCTTGTCCGGGGATGCCATTCACTCAGTATGTCAACATGCTCACCAACTGATAGTCCCTTCAAACCTTTTTTATTGTTTTTAAAGAGTCCATTGAAGTTTCATTACCCAGGCTCTGTTGATGCAATCATTTACCATTGGTGAAGGAACTAATTTACGGCTTCTTTCCCCCTCTCTAGAGCTGACAGTTCAAACTTAATAACTGGTATTGATTCCTGAATATCCAGCTCCTCATCCTGAATCACTCTAGAAAACCTCCTAATGTTATCCTGTTGTCTTAAACTCATATAATCAAAGGGGCTTGTTTAAAACGATACTCTTCTCACAGGCCATTCCAAAGGTTTTAAGTTTGAAAAAACTCTTCAGGAATATATTGTCATCTATTCTTTTAGTATGAATTACAGAAATTTTTTACTGACATATTAAAATTAGTAAACAAGAGTGTCTTGTTTTAAAGATAAGACATTAATAAGCCAAATTATGGTGCTGAATTATATATATATATGCATATATATATATCAGTCTGTCTCTGATGTATATCAATTGATGTGTCCCAGTCCTTATACATGCAGATATTGAATCTTAAAATGTGCCTATTGGAGATCAATTGGTTCATTGGCTACTTAAGAATTCATATCAACTGCCCACATTAAAATTTTCTGGCTCATTATAATCCATTGTTTTAAATTTAAATATACATGTTATTTTAATATGAAAAAATAAATTAGTAGCTGAATACATAAAACTCACTAGGGGATTATTTGTGGTAATGATTCCTTAAAAGAGGAAATGAATAAAAGTTCACCTTATATTCCATATCCATTGGTACTGACTTAAAGAGAGAAATTATTCCTAAAGTTTAGAATATAATCAAAGCATTTTGGATTGGATTCTATAGATACCTGTTTAGGTATGTAAAAGTAAATGATGAAACTTGAAATTAATTTAAAATATTTGTCTACATGTATCACTCTTTTGATTATGGTGCACTTAGAAGATAGCTTCACATTTAATACTGTAAGAATTTGATGAAAATTTGTTGAAAGAATAAGTTCAAAGTTACCTAGTTTTTAATCTTGACCTCAGTATTTATAGTGATATTGGACTTAAATTTTCAGATATGAGCTATCTAAATATTTATAAAAATAGTATTAACTTTTGATTTTACTTATTTTGTATGTGATAACATCTGAAAAATATGTATTATATACTATGACAAATACTATTCATTCAAAGGAGTTCATTATTGCTTCTGTAGCAATAGTATAGTGGGTAGGGCTCTTGTCTTGCATGAGATTAACCTAGGTTTAATCACCAGTATGCTATATGGTCCTCCAAATCCTGCCAGGAGTGATCCCTAAATGCAGAGCCAGGACTAAGCCCTGAGCCCACTAGGTTATGCTTCCAGACCAAAACCAAAGATATAAATAGGAGTTAATTATGATGCTTAGCAAAGTTTAGAGGGTAGAGAAAGTAACAGGAATAAAGTTTACAATATTAAGATCCATAAGTCCTTCTGGAATAAAGTTGACAATAGTACAGAATAAATTTTGCAATCAAGATCCTTAAGTCATTCAGGACATTTTATTAAAATCAATATGCAGACAGTACAGTACCCTGCATGCAGCTGATCCAGCTTGGATTCCATTGTACAACATACCACATGCAGTGATTCCTGAGCAGAGGCAGGCTAAGCCCTAAGCACTGGGTGTGGCCAAATTCAAAAGGAATAAAACCAAATTGACTTCTTCCTAATAATTATCTTACAATTAGTAAACATTCAAACTGATTAACTAATTAAATATATGAATGAATTAATAGGTACATAATATTAGATTTTTAGCAAACAAGTTGCTGAGAATATATGTGAGAAATGACAGGTTGCTGGGAAAATAAGTGAGAAACGTTAAGATAAAGAAAATGCAATCACTGTTCTGGTCTTTAGAGTGTGTTTGTGGAATACCTGAATGTTTGGTTATATAAAAGCAAAGATCATATATTCACTCAAAAATGCCACAGTAAATAAATGACCATGGATACTTGGACAATATAGTTGACAGTTCAGAAGACGTTTTCCACATTCTTTTTCTTTTTTTATTACTTAAGGGTAACATTTCACATCTTCTTTTGCCCAACTATTAGGTAAGACATTGAAAGTTAGACAGTTCTAATGGTTCGTCGCAATATTTTACAGCCCTATATATTGCACCCACTCATTCAGACACCTCATCCATTGCCCCTTCACAATCTCCTCCATTTCCAACATTTACCTATTTTTTCCAAAATGTACGTGGTTCTAATAACAATTTGCTTATATACATCTCATCTTTTAATGTTTCTGCCTCAAAATATTTCATGGATTTATGAATTTTCAACTTAATAATTTCCATTAAGAGTTCTTACAAAGTGGTAGCTAAGACAATGGATGTTGCAGTAAAGATTTTACTCCTTCCAGTCATTAGAGCATGTGAATATCATCTCTGTAACAATGAACCTTGATATCAGTAAATGTAGCCAGAAGGGCCAGGCAGAGTAGGGTAGGTAAGCGCTTGCCTTGCTTGGGAGAGACCCAGTTGAGATCTTGGCACCTCATGGGGTCTGCTGAGCCCCAATGGGAGTGTTCCCAGAGCACACTCCTAGTGTGTGTGTGGAGCAAGACCTAGGCACTGGTGGGCATGAACACCTCCCCCCACCTCCCTCCCACTAAAAAAACACAACATGAGGCTAGTAAAACTTGCCCCGGAAAATAACTCTGAAAAAGGCAAAACCTATGCCTGGCATGCAAGCATGCACTTCATATACCAAATGCCCTGTACTAGAAGGTTCTCTTCTCCTTTCCCTCTCAGACCCTGCTACAATTGACAACTCCCTTACCCCCTATTCCCCACTCTGTTCTTAGCTCTACTGGAAACTTTAATACTCAAAGAAATCTTTATTTAAAGGCTGCCGAATAGCATTGCAGGAAACATACACACAGCAGGTCCGAAGATCTGTTTTTTTTTTAAACTTATATAAGAAAGTTAATGGATGTTGTGACGTCTTTATCAACCCACCCACCCTCCCTCACTTCTAGCCCACAGCATGGACTGTATTACTAGGCAGGGACTGCACAATTCTAAAGAGTTTTCAAACTGTTACAAATTAGAATCCACACGGGAATGGCTCACTAGAGGACATAACAGGCGAGGTTATCATTTTTTTCCTTTTGAAGTTGGGCCTCATATCTTTTTCTCATTACAATCATTACTTTGAAATATGATTTTTTTAAACAGTAATTTTCTAGAACAAAAGGGATAATACCATATTTCAAAAGCTTTACTGTGAAATTAAACCTTTGAACTACTGTGAAAGAAATTACTCCCTCAAGGCTGCAAGGCTTAAAGGTTATTAAAAATTTAATTTTAAAAAAGGCATCCCCCAAAAAGTGTATAAATGCTACTTAGAACTCAGATTACCCAATTTAATAACTCCCATTGCTCCTTATTTTTAAATAATCTGAAGCTGTGAACAAATGCACTCTATTTCCTGCCCACACCAAATGGCAAATCACTATGTCCACAGATCACTGGCAGTACTTGCTTGCATCTTCAATTTCCAAAAAGAAATTCAGGCACTGCCATGGTTCAGCTTTTTACCCCACCTCCCGCTCTTAACAGAGATAGTAGCCCAAGTTAGGACAGAGATGACACACAGGATACAGGAAGCTCAAAGATTTCCCAGGCACATGATGCTACTGTTACAAAGAATAAATATTTCAACCATAGGATAATCAGTTCACACCTAAAGAACTGGTGTTTAAATGTTCTCATCTGTCAATTAAAATAAAATTTTCATTTTCTGCTATGGAAATACATGACTGATAGTTGCCTACATTCTTTGTGCTACAGAGCCTTGGTTTTAAGATGAAGAGTTTAATGGTACTTACCTTGAGCTCTAGTGATAACTTAAAGTGACAGGGCCTTACTTTGCAAGTGGTTGAACTGGGTTGCATCCCTGGCATTGAAAGTTGTAGTCCCCCAAACCCTGCAAGGGGTCGTCTCTGAGCACAGAGCCGCACCTATGTACTGTCAGGTATGACTCTAGAGCAAAAGCAAACAAGCAAAATCCCAATAAAATAACAACAATGACAGAAAAATAATACTAACTTATCATACAAATGTGTCATAGAGATGAAATCACTTCACACCTGTACTAGGGTGCTGGAGAGAGCATGGAAAATTGATGTGTGTAATGTTTCATTTTTATTACTGTTCATTTTAATCCTTCCATGTTCAAGTGATGCGATCTTTGTGCACAAAAGCAAATAGCCAGATTTGAGACCAGGCCTTAACGTGTCCATAAGTAAGTAAGAGACAAAGCTAAACACCAGTATTAAAATTAATAAGTGCCACATGGTTGGATGATGACACACGAGAGGGATATTTAGGGAACATGTTGCTCATTTGGATCCACTTGGCTAGTGATAGGGATATAGGGCCATGTGGCTATAGAAAGCCTCCAGGTATGTGACTGAAGAAAACCATTCTATACCAAACAGGAGAAGCTCTTCATGTACGATTAAAGCCTGTGTGCTTGTGATGTGGGGAAAACCAATACATAAAGCTTTTTCTTTCACTTAGGAACAATTTCAAAATCATCCTTAAAACTGCTACAAAATACCATCCTGAATGACTGAATCAGAAGCTGCGTATCTGAGGTGCAGGGATAGGCATTTTACCAACACATTGATTAAATTTGGACTCAGAGCTGGACTTAAGAGCCACTGAGATAGTGCATAGTGAAAGCACATTGTAAACAGGTGGTCTTATACTTGTTATATTACCACTACCACCCAATATTAAAGTATTTAAATAAAATGTCCCCAAAGCCGTTTACAGACAATTAGGCTTCTGTGGGCTATGTCCATCCACCGTTGCTGGCAGTGCCTTCAAGTCCATTATAAGCGAATAAAAGAGGTGGATTGTTTGGTTTGTTAGGTTTGGGGTTGATTTTTTTTCTTCACTTAAACACCAGGGCTTGCACAGTTATTCACAGAGTTGTTAGGGGCATTCAATGTTCAAGCATCTGTCCTTCCTCCAGTGTGCCCTTCCCTCCACCATTGTCACAGTTTCCCACCCACCCGCCAAACTTCCCCTTAGAAGGCACAAAATAATTTATTTCATAGTACTGGTTACAACAAAAAAGCTAATAGAATTACTGAAAAATACTTCAGTAAAGGAACATTTGTGAAAATTCTTAGTGTATATATATATATATATACATACATATATATACATTCATTAAAGTCATTGTCTATTGGTTTACTAAGTTCTTTGTTGCTGGTTGAGCCTTCTATGTTATTGTTTATTGAGTTTAGTTGACTTCCATGAAATTTTCCAGTCTAATTTGGTGTGCTCCTACCTGGCTATCAGTTTGTGGCCTTTGGAGGTGCGTCAAGAATTCCAGGATCTGTGCAACTGGGCCTCAAGTTTCAGCAGCTTAGCCTGACTTGCTGATTCGTGGTAGAGCTGTGGGGCTGCGCCTTTACTGACAGGCAGCTGCTGTGAGATGTGGGTCTGGCTGCTCACTTTCAGTGGTACGCTGGCTGCGGTAGACTGCTCTCCTTCCCCTAGTCTGCAAAGCCCCCGGGGTCATAAGCCCCAAACTGGTATACCTGGAATTTATCTCCAGTTTGGTGTCTCTGCAGAGATTAATCATGAAATACCCAAGTTGGGTTGTTTGCATGGTTTGCATGGTTGTGGCTGTGGGGTATGGGTACAGTTTCAGCAGTGCAAGGACTTGGCACATCCAAAGGTTTCAGCCAGAAGACCTGTGTACTCATGAAGAAGTGGAATTTGCAATACAGCTTTAGTAAGCTTGGGGAAACCTGTAGCCCTTCTGCCTAATATAGAGGCAACATTGTGGTTGTTTCTTATGGACCAATTCAATTTAGCATACATATGTTCATGAACTTAGGGTCAACCTCTACCTGTGGGGCAAGTGCATCAGCAGCCTGATGGTGCCTTCAGACTTCCAGATACCCCAAAATTGCAGCTATGCCTTTGGCTAGACCCCAACAACTTGGGGCCAAGTTTACCGAGAAATTAAATGGCCAAAAGTTAGGTATGTGGGAGACACACCCACAAACCACCTCTGGCGTCCATGCTGCCTGAAGCCCTCACGCTCTCCTGAACCCAGCTCACCATCTAACCTAAGATAATGCAGCTCAGCACACCAGACATGGAACTCTACGCATGATCCCTGCTGGAACTCTACGCGTAATTCCTGATGGACATTGCCAGCTGTCTTGAAAGATTTGGACAGAATGGCATTGGCAGGGCATGGAGAAGCCACGGTGGTGGCCACAGCATTGTTGCCCACCCCGGCCAGGCCGATTCGCAGCACCGTCGGACATAAAGCCATGGTGGCAGTGTTCACAGTGATTCATCCACTGTGGGGGGCTGTCAGCCAACTACCGGGTGGCCTGAGACTTGGCGCAGGTGTTTGCCCTGGCACAAACCCTCCACAATAGAGCCCTGCTCTGCCAACTGCTCAAGAACCTCCGGGCACACTCCATCAACCTCAAGATCAACCTGAGTCCGCGGATGTTCAGTTGCTGCCTAGAGACATAGGAAGGTGCGTGTTTGTCAGTGTGCAGATTGTTACAACATGCCAATTGACAAAAGCTTATATTCAGTAGCTGGGAACACCTGTGGATGTGATTAGAGGCTGCCCCCCAAACCTCTGTCCATCTTGGAGAGCCCAGTAAGCTACCGAGAGTATCCCGCCCGCACAGCAAAGCCTGGCAAGCTACCCATGGCGTAACTTGATATGCTGAAAACAGTAACAATAACAGACCTCATACCGCTGATCTGGAAAGAAACCCCAGTATGCCATCGGGCTACATTAGCACACAATAGGGATGAACGGAGATGTTAATGGTGCCCGCTTGAGCAAGTCGATGAACAACAGGATGACAGTGATACAGTGATGTTTATGAACTTACTATCAGGCTGTATTTTCCTTAAAAAACTGTCACTGTCACTGTCATCACATTGCTCATCGATTTGTTCGAGTGGGCACCAGTAATATCTCTCATTGTGAGTCTTATTGTTACTGTTTTGGGCATATCCAATACACCACGGGTAGCTTGCCAAGCTCTGCCGTGTGGGCATGATACTCTTGGTAGCTTGCCAAGCTCTCCGAGAGGGGCGGAGGAATCGAACACGGGTCTGCCACATGAAAAGCGAACGCCCTACCACTGTGCTATTGAAATCCACCGATGTTTATCTTCACAAATTCACCACTAGTTATCATCTCTGGAGGGTTCTGGTCAGCAATATAATGACCTTGAACCAGTCAGACTGTGGTTATTCCCATTAGCCTGCATGTGCCTTGAAAGCAGCTGTCTGGATGCACTGCTGTTTTCTTGCTTCTTGTATGGTTCCTGTCATATAGAAGGTAGCGACAAATATTTACTTAGTAAGTGGTTATTTGTTCAATGTTTCCTTCCCAGGAGCCTAATTTGAATTGGGGAAGGTTATATCTATAATATTTTAAATTGTTAGATTGTTTTTAAAGAGTGTTTATGAAGGTTAGTGACACTGTTAGTGAGCAATTAGTTTCCAGGAAAATCTAGACTTATAACTATATTTTGTTATATACTTGCACACAAGCTGTACCAGGCAGGCAGATGCCCACCTGGTTATCATCTTGAACTTGTATCAAAAGTACTGTGTTATTAAGATATTCTATTTGTCTTTATGTAAAGACAAATAGATATTCCTTTTCTTCATGTAAAGTTCAGAAAGCAAGACATTCATTAAATAGTTTTTTAAAAGAATTGCAAAATCTGTGTGATCGTATTACATGCAATTCCTTATTAGTGTGAATGTTACTCTCCCAACTGTCTCGTATGTCAGTTAAAATAAATTTTCTCATTAACCTAAAGCATGCCAGCCTATCAAATGATGATGAACCAAACAAAACTATACCAGAAATTGAGCTGCTATCATTGCATTTATATGGCTTTGCCAATTGTCTAAAAATAACATATTTTGAACACACTTCAAAGTTTTGAAAACATAAACCACTTCTGCATTTTCTGAAATTAAAAGAATAGAAAGAAATCAGAAAATATACAGAGCAATTGTTAGAAAATAAAATAAAACTTATTTAGATTAACAAGGTATTGTGTATATAGACATTAGCAAATATTTACTGGATGACTGATCTAGTTGATAATATTTTCTTGCATATGGTAGTTGTACTGAGTTAACAAATCACTAAAGATATTTTTAGAAAATTTTTATTCATAAAATAGTGATTATATCTATTTGTATTATTCAGGATGTTAAAAATGCAGTGCAGAAATAAATTAATCAAATTAACATGCTTATGCAATTGTTTATGGTTTGGGTCCATACCTAGATATGTCAGAATTTATGCCTGGCTCTGTGCTCAGGGATCACTTCGTACAGTTTGGTGATGGGGTTGGAGTGGTGGCACGGCATATGAGGTATGGGACAAAACCCAGGTCCACTGCGTGCAAGGCAAGTGCTTTTACCCTTGTATTATTGCTCCTTCCTCTGCAATTGATTTGTTCTCTACCAAGATATATTCAGGAAAGCAATATATGTAGATTTAAAAAAATACCTGGAGAGGAGATGCTGGTGACAGAGAGGCATATATAGAGAGATGATGGGTAGCAATCATTATTTTTGAGTATTGTTTGAATCATTACTGAGACCTATCGTTTCTGTTTCTGGCATATTGAATATGCCACGGGTAGCTTGCCAGACTCTGCCGTGTGGGTGGGATACTCTTGGTAGTTTGCCGGGCTTTCCAGAGGTATGTATATGTCTGTTACTGTATTTGGGTGGGCTGGAGCAATAGCACAGTGGTTGGGTGTTTGCCTTTCATGCAGCCGACCCAAGTTTGATTCCTCTGCCCCTCTCAGAGAGCCCGGCAAGGTACCGAGAGTATCGAGCTTGTGTGGCAGAGCCTGGCAAGCTACCCATGTGTATTGGATATGCCAAAAGCAGTAACAATAAGTCTGTCAATGAGAGACATTACTGGTGCCCGCTTGAACAAATCAATGAGCAACGGGATGACAGTGACAGTGACTGTATTTGGAATATGAATACGCCATGGGGAGCTTGCCAGGCTTCCTGAGCAGGGAATAGACTCTTAGTAGCTTGTCAGGTTCTCCAAGAGGGAGAACTAAACTATTAGTTGTCGCATGGCCGCTTTGCACGACAGTAACGATAGTTCTCATGCCTGACCCTGAAAGAGCCTCCAATCGAAGATGAGTAATGAGAGACTGCTAAAATCTCAGAGCTGAGTATAATAGACTGGTGCCAGCTCTAGTAAATTGACGAACAATGGGATGACAGTGATACAGTGATTGTTTGAATGCATTTAAAAGCGATCTGAGTAATGCCTAAGTGCCACTAGGAAATGTGGATGACAATGATCGTGTCTCTTCAGCAATCCATTTGGGCTCAGCCAGATTAACACAATCTGTCAAAGAGAAAAGGTAACACTTAACAGAACCCATCTTCTCTCTCTCTGATTTTTGGCCACACCTGGTGATATTCAAGTCTTATTCCTGGCTCTGCACTCAGAGATACTCCTGGCAGGTATAAGCGTACTGGGAATTGAACCCAGGTCATCCGCAGCAAGGAAAAGGTCTTACCCACTCTCCAGCCCTATCTTTTGTTATTGCAGGCAGTATTGTGCTGTAACTGACAGTGCTCAGGTCTTACCCCTGTCTCTGCTCAAGGATCACTGCTATTGGTACCAGGCATCAAATTGTGATTGCTATAAGGTAGCGAAGTGCATTACCTGCTGGTATTTGGTATTTCTCTGTCCAAAGTGCTCATATTCCAATTTTGAAGGCATTTAGACATTAACTCTTATGCTGTCAGCATCTTCAGTGAGGATTCCCATACTCCATGACAAGAGATATGCATTTTATCAAACACCTTTCTTCTTCTCCCTCAAAAAGTTCTGGTTGATGTGATTCTCTTTCATAAGTTTTATTTCCAATGATATGTTAGTATCCTGTGCTATTCTTATGCTCCTTATATACACAGTTAATTTTCCCATTAATATGAATCTTTAACGAACTGTTGGAATGAGAAAGTGATGTAGTCTTGTCTTGTAATTTTATAAAAGTTCACAAATGAACTGTAAAGTGATAGAATGGTACCTGGGTGACAGTAAGCATTCTAACACAGCAGGCTACCACTATAACAATCACACCTACTTGATTATTGCTATTAAGTAAATGAAAAAAAGACATAGACCCACACTTTCATCTCCACCCTGAGAAGTCTGTCTCCTAATGCAACACATGAGAACTGAGATAACATCTCTCATTAACATATTTCTGCCCAGTATTTTTATTGCTCAAAAAAATAAGCATGAAATAAATTCCTGAATAAACTAGCTTAAGTTTTAGAAGCCTGATATTTTTTTCTGTCTCGGTTTAGTGAACTAGTGTAATTTTCACCCCGACTGAAACAGATATCCATTAAATTTATATTTTATATTAATTCAGTTTACGAGTGTTTATTCCCATCACAAGTAGAAAATGAGAAAGAGAACACTATAATTAGGGGAGAAGAGAGGTAGAAAGGAACTGACAAGTAATTTAAAAACTACAACTTTTGTCATCATCTGTTCTAGGTGTAAGGATGAAATGAAGATTTCAGGGAAGTAAAGAAAAGGGTAAAGGATCAAGTTCAAGTGTGTCAGAGATAGGAGGATACTTTGCGGAGGAGCATCCCATTTATTCCACAGGAGACAGAGGGTAGCAGATTGGACCACAGTGGAAGGAGGCCCATTCTTATGAATGATCATAAAAATTTGGAACTTGATTTGCTCTGGATCATCAAGTTCCTTTTAGAGAAAATCACATTATTTTTATTTTTTGAAAGTATAATGGTTTATTGGAAAGTTTAAGAGAAAGGAAAAAAAACTCCCCTTGTGAAAGGAATTTAGTTTAAAAAAATGCTTTAAATGTTTTGCAAGCATATTCAGTCTCCACCAGCACAGGGGAGTCTTGTACATTTCTGATTTTGGAAAAGATGTATTTACAAAAGACAGCCTGCTGTCTTGACTGTGATGTCTGGTGAAAGGTAGTTTATTTTCCTTTATTTAACTCCAGGAAGCGCTTTATCTTTCCCCCTCCATTTTGATGAGAGCATGTCCCATGACAGTGCTTCATAACAGCTCTTGGCCATTTGTTACTGTATAACTTATTGGGCCTCTGACTCAATTCAAAGTGGGAACATCATGGCTACCTGCTTCAGATCCATCCAAGATCATTGGTGGAGCTCATTAAGAAGGAGGTTAAGAAGTAGAGCTGAGAGGGGCTGGAACCTCCAAGGCTGCTCGGATGGGCCTCCTCCGCCCAGATTCCCCATTTCCCAGTAGCTAGGCGGTCACACCCAGGGACTGTCTCCGCACCTTCCCCCTCCCCGCCACACCCTGTAACCTTGTCAATGGCCAGCATCCAGAGACTTAAAAGAAAGCTCCAGGAAGATATCTTATAGACTACTTCTCCCTCTGGGAGAACCTGGCAAACTACTGGGAGTTTCCTGCCCACATGGGAGAGCCTCGCAAGTCCCCATGGTGTATTAATTTGACAAAACCAGTAACAAGCTGGGTCTCACTCCCCTGACCCTGAAAGAGCCTCCAGTACAGCATTGTTGGAAGGACAAGAGAAGCTTCTAAAATCTCAGGGCTTGGGTGAATGTAGATGTTAATGAGAAATTCAACGATCAATGGGATGTAAAAATTAATAACATAGCCAATTGTTTTCTTAAACTTTTTCTTTTTGGAAGGACGGGGCACAAGTTGTGGCAGCACTCAGGGCTTACTCCTGCCTATGAATTCAGGGATCACTCCTGGCAGTGCTCAGGGCACAACATGTGGGGACAGAACCCAGGTCAGTTGCATGGAAGACAAGCACTTTATTCTGTACTAACTCTTTAACCAGATAAGGAAATGTTTTGTATCTAAGAAAGTGAAACATTTATAATCAAAGGGGCTAAAGGCAAAACAAATAACTTACCTTTATAATTTTATTAAAGAGAAAAATCTTTTATAATGTGGCATGTAATTTAAACAGAAAAACAATATTTGTCTTAGAAACATACTTGACTAAAGAAGATCTGATGTTTTTAAAATATTGTTTGGAGGGGCTGGAGAGAGTATAGTGGGTAGTCACCAGACCCAGATTCTATCCCAAATATCCAGGATGGTCCCCCAAGCATCACTAGAGATTATTCCTGAGTGCTGAGCCAGGAGTGACCCCTGAGCATTGCCAGGTGTAGCCCAAACACACACATGCACACACACACTCACACACATACACACACAGAGTTTAAAATTGTTATCGAAGAGGATGCTGGCCTAGTTTTGAAAGAGTATCAGCAGGAATTAGGTTCAGAGAAATAGTATAAAGGAAGCAAGTATTTAGAACTATTCATTGTCCAGGTGAAATTTGCAGTTCATGTTGGTTTTAGACTGTCTCACAACCAGAGTTAGGATATGCCGAATTTTGTGTGTGTGGATTCTGCCATGCTTTTTTTCCTTTTTTCTAGCAGCAAAGTCCAATAACTATATAAAGGGAGACCATATTGTGTTTTTTTCTAGCAGGAGGTTACAAAATAAGTAGTAGTTTGTTAGGTGTTAATGAGGTTAGTTTTATTAGAAAAAAAACTCTGATATTTTCTTTAAGATGAATTCTAGTAAGTAAACTATATATACTAAATTTGATATGCATACACACTCAGATATATGCACACTTTTTTTTTTTGAGTGTCATGAGACTGATTTTGCTTTGGTTTTGAGCCTCACCTGACAGTGCTCAGGGCTTGTTCCTGACTCTGAACTCAGGGATCACTCCTGATAGCCTCTGTGGACCATATTGCATCCAGGGGATCAAACCTGGGCTGGTCACATACAAAGCAAGTACCTTTACCAGCTGTACTATTGCTCTGGCCTCATATGAGATTGATTTTTACATTTAGAAAAAGAGATTTTAGAGACATCTCATTAATATACAACTAGCAAAGGGGGTTTTTGAATTGTAACACAGGATTCTTAAAACATTAAAAACAAGTGAAAGTTATATTTTAACTAATTTTAAGATATCCATAATATGATTTCTATTAAATAGATAGAACATTTACATATATTTTACCTTAAAGCTTTACATATAAAATTTAGTGATCTGATTATCAAAACTGAATTTACACAAAAAGCAGTGATAAAATTAAACATCTATCTTTAGAATAATTAAGCAACTTAAAATAATAAAATAAATAACAACTTAACCAACAGAAAGGATTTTTTGGTTTTGTTTGTTTTGAATATTACCTATTTGAAGTGGCAATTAAAACTTTAAATGGCTCATAAGTTTAAATTTATAAAAACTCTCAGAGATTATTATTAAGAAATTATTGTAATGTTCTACCTTTTAACTAAATTTGCCTGAAAATTTCATGATTGCTAAAACAAGCAATTTTATTTTATTCTTATACCAATTAAAATGTTGTAAGACCAAGAAGTCAGTGTTTTTTTTTTAATTTTCTCTTTTGGGCCACATCCAGGGATGCTCAGGGGTTACTCCTAGCTTTGCACTCAGGAATTATTCCTGGTGGTGCTTGGGGGACCATATGGGATGCTGGAAATCAAACCCAGGTCGGCCGAGTGCAAGCCAAACACCCTACCCGCTGTGATATCGCTCCAGCCCCCCAAGTCAGGTTTTTCAAACCTTTTTAGATGCTATGAGCTAGACTTAATTAGTACAGAAAGGACAAAACTTTATATTTTCTTGTATGATTTCTATATATTTTAATTTAAACCCTAATATTTTAAACCAAAGTTTCTTTACTGAAATTACTTTAAACTACAAGTGTTTTGTACCAGATACTTTAATTGTTTTTCTTAAGAACAAAACAATATTAGTTTCATACCTTTGTATTTAAGGCTTTTAAAAACTGTTGCTAAACTATACTTTTATTTGTGACTCAGAGTGTCTGCACAGAGAGGTGATGGCCCCAGAGTTGGGAAAGAAGGACATTTCACAAGGGAAAAAAAAAAGTCAGCTGAAGAAATTATCCAGAAGTTCTCAGCTTGTAGTTCTACCCACTGTTGCATTCCCTCTTGGAGAGCATGGGATAGGTTGAGAAGAGCCTTTTGCATCAAGCTATCTTTTGGGATATGACAGCACGAGAAGCGGATTTTACAGAAGAGAATAGGGAGACAGCTTTTTCAAAAGGAGGTCTCAGATCAGTGCCAGAATAGGACTACAGTATCCTCTTACTCACAGTCCTCAAAGAATATACTCCATTTCATTGACAAATAAGAGCGAAGCAAGACTTAGGGTCTTGTCAGTTAAAGTCTTTATTTTTAGGGTCTTGATTTATGCATATACAACTGATTATTCTTACTTTTTTTCCTTCGAGAAAAAGTTCCCAAAAATTTTAATGAGGCTAATTTATACAGATAATATGCATTTACCTTGAATTTGGGAACCTGCACTATCCTATTACAGAGGGAATGTTAGTCTTTTTTCCTTTTTCCCCTTAATCTTCTTGTGTTTTGGTTACACCAACAGTGCTTCTACCTGACTCCTTTCTCTATGCTCAGTAGTACTTCTGGCAGAGCTTGAAGGAACATATGGGTGTCAGGGAGCTAAGTGGATGAGTGTGAGGTAAGCAGTCTACACTCTGTAGTACCTCTCCAAGCTTCTTTTCTTCTTTTTCTCCTTATTTTCTTTTCTTCTCTTCTCTTCTCTTTTCTTTTCTTTTCTTTTCTTTTCTTTTCTTTTCTTTTCTTTTCTTTTCTTTTCTTTTTTCTCTTCTCCCTTCCCTTCCCTTCCCCTCCCCTCCCTTCCCTTCCCCTCCCCTCCCTTCCCTTCCCTTCCCCTCCCTTCCCCTTCCCTTCCCCTCCCTTCCCCTCCCTTCCCCTCCCTTCCCTTCCCTTCCCTTCCCTTCCCTTCCCTTCCCTTCCCTTCCCTTCCCTTCCCTTCCCTTCCCTTCCCTTCCCTTCCCTTCCCTTCCCTTCCCTTCCCTTCCCTTCCTTCCCTTCCTTTCCCTTCCCTTCCCTTTCTTTTCTTTGTATTGTCTTTCTCTTCTTCTTTCCTTTTATCTGCTTTATTTTTTTATCTTCTCCTTTCCTCTTCTCTATTCTCACCTCCCCCCCTCCTCCCTTCTGCTTACCTCCCCTTTCTTTTTCTTATTGAGTGGGTAGCACAGCCCTCCGTGCTCAGGGACTATTGCCGGCTCTGTGCTCAGGGTCCCTCATGGTATGCTCAAGGGCTCATGTGCAATCCTAAAAATTGAAATAAGTCCTGGTTTTCTTATATAAACACCCCTAGCCCCAGAACAAGCAAAACTTTTTCTGCTTTGACAACGGTGAGTTGACTCTGCTCTGCTGAAATTTTCTGGGCTGCCTAATGTCACTGAGGGATCACACGAGTTTGACCATATGATCATATACATTTGGAAAGGATCCTATAGGCTGTGAAGATTATTTACTAGATACCCTACTTATGATTTAAGAGTTTAAACACTGACTTGATGTTTTTCCTGTTTTCTAGTGTAAACTCCTCTCTTTCTTTCCTGGAAACAGCCAGACAGATCCTTCTGAATTGACCAGGGCTGCTTCATTGCAAAGCGTCTTGGGTTTCCCTTACTGAGGGGGTGAAGGTGCCTTAGAATAAAGAGAATTCCTTCCTTTATGCATGTTTTTGCACAATCACCATTCCAGAAACACCCAGGCTTTCATCCTGACATTAATAAATACCTACTGCAGCTGGTCTTCATTACAGTATAAAGTTTCAACAGTCGAATACCTGCACTATTTAGAGAGTCAGGGAAAGGCTTTTGTTAAAGGGAGGGTAATCATGAAGTCATGTCTCATTAGCTTAAGCTCAAACTTTTTAATTATTGTTTTTTGCTAAATCTAGGACTAGTCATGGAACCAAGTCATTCCTTCAAAAACAAACAACGACTAGATTTGAAAGTATTGTAATATGACCTTACACACACAAAAAGCAATCATTCTCAGAGTTTCTAATTTTTATGCCAGTGAAAGTATCATTTCAGTAAAGGATATATTTGTTTTTAGTATATGTAGGCAATTAAATAAACAAGAGTTTGTTATTTGAAATAAAGTTTGACATATTAATGATCTACTTACTATTAGTCATAAAGCACAAAATAATTTACAAAGTACAAAGTATAAAATTTCTTCAAGTCATATTTGAAGATTGTCTAGATTCTCAAGATTTTTTATGACAAGTTGTTTGCCAAAACACTTCTTTTGTCTGTCCCCTTTCTGCACTCTAGTCTGATTGTACATGTCATTAACATGGCAATTTATCAATCTTGGACTGATTAATTCAGTTTTTTGCATTTAAGTCGTCTAAAATTCTAAATTTTCTGAATAGAATGGTAGAAATATGTAAATTCCATAGAATTTTTACTTGTTTCAACTTAGTTTGGCTAAATTTATTGTGTACTAATCTGACACACTCTAATACATGTTATTTTATTTTTTCCAATCTACCATATAAAATATGCATTCATTATCTACTCATAAAAATAAGAAAAATGGAGTTCAGTCTTAAGAGATTCAAACAAATTTCACAACCAGTTATTGTGGCTCACAATTTGAACCCATAGTAGTTGGATTCTGGAGCTCGAATTACCTTTCTAAGCATGAGCTATTGGTATTATATGCTATTCCATTATATATTAAGGTGTAGGTTTTCATTATTCAAATATCTCTTCTTATTCATCTTCTGTTTTAACAAAGTCAATTTGCCATAGAAATATCATATGATAAATGTCAAGAGTCTGAATAGGCAGGGAGAAGGAGAGAAGGTGCTAAAAGTATGGATGAGACAGATAGAAAACACAGATGTAGCAAAAGTGGGGGCCTGAACTACATACAGTGGTTAAGGTGCTTGCCTTGCAAGCAGCCAACCACGTCTTGATCCCCAGCATCCCATATAGTTTTTCTTGAGCACCACTGTATCACTGTATCACTGTCATCTTGTTGTTCATCAATTTACTTGAGCGGGCACCAGTAACATCTCCATTCATCCCAGCCCTGAGATTTAGCAGCCTCTTTTTACTCATTTTCCCCAATAATTGGAGGATCTTTTTAGGATCAGGGGAATGATACCTGTTATTGTTAAGGTATTTCACCTATTGTATACACCACAGGGAGCTTGCTAGGCTCTGTCCTGTGGACGGGATACTTTCAGTAGATTGCCAGGCTCTCTGAGGGGTATATATATATATATATATATATATATATACACATATATATGGGGTATATACATATATATGTGTTATATTTATAATATATACATATGTTTATATATATGTATATATATCTGTATATATATATTTCCCTTTATGATGATGTGTCCAGTGGCCGCTTTGCTGCCGTGCAGTATAGGAATATGTTCGCTCATGCATGAGGCTCTGCTCAAGCTTGTAGAAAGCGGCCTGGAGAGTGGCAGCAGTGGGGTAGTGGAAGTCAGCTGCCAGTACTGGGTCCCCATTCCATACCCTCCTCCTTGAACACCACTAGGAATACTTCCTGATAACAGAGCTAGGAGCAACCCCTGAGCATTGCTGGGTGTAGCTCAGAAAAAAGTAGAAAGAACAAGAGAGAGAGAGACAGAGAGAGAGAATAAAGGAGAGACAGAGAGAGAGAGAGAAAGGGAGAGAGAGGAGACAGAGAGAGATTCCAGTAGCTTGGAATATGCTTTACATTGAAGAGCTTGAGTTGAAACATAACGATCAAATTGTTCCCTGATCTCAGAGTCAAAAGTAGTGACTGGACATGATCCAGTGTGACCCCTCAGCCATTCCCAGAAAAAGAAAATATACAACTAAAATATCACACGAGCAGTTTATCTTTCTAAATTCAGACCTAAAATCTAAATTCTATAGGAAAACACTTACACGATATTAATATATATGTGTATATATACATGTGTATACATATACAAATATATATATACACTCCCATCTTGATATTTAGCTACTAATTTGTATTTCTATAGCAATTCCCCTTGGTCCAAAAATGTTTTATTATTTTATAATTATGTCTTTTTTAGTGTTTTTCTTGGAAGTTGGATGCTGTTCAGCAACTAAGCATTGACAATCCGTCACCTTCAGAGTCTTTACCATTCTCAGAGTATGACTTTATGGTAGGACCTCTTGATAAGCAAGTTTTAGAAAAAAACATTATGAGAAATATATTTGTAATGATCACAATCATGATGAACATGATGTTAATTTCTATCTTACTCATAGTAATTCATTCCCTGCAATGAAAAGACAAATTTAGAGAGAGATTCTGCTCTCTGAGCTACTAACACTTAAAAATATACTAACAATGAAAATTAGTGAGGCTGATAATAGAATTATACCACAGAAATGTGATGGAAATGAAAGTGCCTCAGGAAGATTGAAACAGGTTTAAATAAAATGGAGGTGACAGAAATTTCAAGAGTAGAGACTAGGAGTTACCTGTAGAGAAGTAGAAATTATACAAAGTAAGCTAAAGAAGCATTGTGTGCTGGCTGGAGAAATGCTATGCCACATCTTTTGCCTTCCATGAGACTGACTTGGGTTATATCCAGGGCACCACCTATATTTCCTCATGCACTGTCAGGAATGTTTTTGTAAGCACAGAACTAGAAATGAACCCTAAACACAGCTGGGTTTGACCCCCCAAAAAATATAAAAACAGAAAAAATGAAAAATCGTTATGTTCAAATGAAAAATTATATAAACATTTTCAAACAATTTTTAGTAGAGCACAAAACTGGGAAAACACGAAATCAATTTTGCTATGTGATTCTATCTTAATTTTAAATATCAAAGAAAACAATAGTGGTATCAAATTTTTATCTTTATATAAGGTGGAATGAATGTTTTATATACTAAAATGTCATAGGTAAATACATAGGAAGTTTTCTCATGGTTGACTTTTGTACCAAACAAGTAACTTTGCAACTCAGGATTTGATAATGAATAAAGTGTGCAGTCTTCACACTCAATTTATTATCCAGTGGAGAAACATTGAAGAACAATAGCAATATTAGATTAGTAATGTGTGGTTTCTACTACAAATGTAGTTGTCAGTATTTAATATAATGAATAAGAGGAGGAGATTTCAGCATAACATTTGATGGTGGGATGTGGATAAGGCCAAGAAAGAAATGAAACTCAGGAATGAAAGATCAACTTGGAGGATAAATGTGGAAACTATCAGGATCTTTCTTTGAAAAATAGATACATTTATTTGACATCAGGGTTTAGGAAAAAGTTTGGAACATTATACTTGCACAAAAACCCATGTGGATGACTTCTTCCTTAAACTTTACCTGATGATTTAATTAAAACAGTAAAGGATCAAAGTGCAATGCCTATTTTTACTTGTTTTCCAATTTACCAGTGTATCAAAACATGCATCTTATTTTGAAATACTGTATTTTACTGATACTGATAAGTTAAAATATTCAAAAAGGACACAGGTGCCAAAGACCTACAAAAAATGCCATGTGTTATTAATTAATAAAAGAAAAGCCTCTTCTTATTGAGAGATAACATAGTATGGTTTTCAGAGCTAGTAAAATAAAGCAATATTTTGTTCAGTACAATCTTCTTCATTTAGTGTGTATACACTCGAACAAATTGTTAAAACTCTCTAAGCATTAATTTTCTAAAATTTATTGGATATAAATTACATTTGTTGCAGACATATTTTTATGCCCTCTAACCATGCCTTTAGGGAGAAGCATGTTCTCAGAAAAGAATTTTGAATGAATGAATTTTTCAAACTGATAGTTTAAAGATGTTTTCTGAATTATATTATTATAAAGAATGTCATGAAATATATCTAGAACTGAATAAAATAAATTATCACAATCTATTAAAACTGAATAAAGGAAATAGTGAAATCTTTCATATTATACAGACTTCACTGGAATCCTACTTTTACCATTTATTAGCAGATGGCCCTGGGAAAGACTTTATGCTTTGCTCAGCTCAATTGCCCCTATCAAATAAAGAAAGTACTCTCATATAAGATTGTTCTAAGTATTTGCATAAATATTTGGCATGCTTATATGTTCTCCTGCTCTTAAGAATTAATGCTCTTTGATTTTATAGCCATTAATTCAACAATACAGAACATGATGGCAAACCAACATTAGAAAAATAATAGATTTCATTCAAAATACAATATATTAGATTTCAGTAGTACTTTAAGGAATTACCTGAGATGACTCAGTGGATAGGTCATGTTTTAATTTTTTTATTAAATATTTCCCTGAGTAGATATCACTTAAATGTATGCATATATAAACATTTTTAGAAAAAATAATATTGTAGCAAAATTTAGTTATTACTTGGGGCAGGGATATTTGGGCCACACCCAGTTTTGATCAGGAACTACTTCTGGCTCTGTGTTTTAGGATTTCCCCCGGTGGTGTTCAGGGGACCATATTTAGTTCCAGGGATGAAAGCCAGGTGAGTCATAAGCAAAGCAAGCACCTTAACCTCTGGCCTAAAGTTTAATTATTGATTCATTAAACTGCCTTTTCTGTTAGTAGATCCCTGCTAATGAATAGCTTTTATGTCAAAAGTTGTCAATATTTCCCATACTATCTTCTACTTTTGGGCATTATGGCTTGCAACACAGACACTACGAATTCATCATGTTTGGTCCATTATCTAATTTCAGTACACATCTCCCATCCCAACTGATTCCTTCATGGAGGCAGGGGGAGGGTGGGAAAGTAGGGTATACCAGGGATACTGGTGGTGGGGAATGTACATTGGTGGAGGGATGGGTGTTTGATCATTATGTGATTGTAACCCAAACATGAAAGCTTGTAACTATCTCACAGTGATTCAATAATTTTTTTTTAAAAGTTGTCAATATGTCCATCAATTGCAATCTTCTTTCTATGTTTTAGTATCAATTCACAAAAATTTTGTACAGAAAAAAAATCAGAATAGTGGATAATGATTCATAGAATCACTAAATCCCTTGCTTCCTTTTGAATGTTTATCTCTCCGGATAATTGAGGGTATTATTTCCCATAGACAGCTTCATACATCTAAAACATATTAGAAACTGCCTTTAAAAATAATTTTCCATTATCAAGGGCTTTGGATAATGGAATGAATAGTCACTTTCAAGTCATGTCAAGTTTTCTGATGCATTTGTAGCACCAACATTTTATCAGCTTGTGCCTAGAAAAAATGAAGTTGAAAATTGCATGAACTTTTCCATGGAACCTTAGAAACTATTTATTTTTCACATGACTTCCCTTTTCTTCTTTTTCTATAGAAGAGCAGGTTTAATTTTCAACTTTCAGTATCTATGTCACTTAGTGGGTTTGGCATTCAGACACAACAATTTCCTGGAACCTTGATGGTTTTGTAAAAAGGATCCAGGCATATAAAACATATTAAAGTTGAATACAAATTGAAGCAATAAGCATGGGGCAATTTGATAAACTACCTGTAGGCAGGAGTAGAGAATTTCTGACACATCAAGAAAGCCATTATGCTCCTGTTATGTTCAATAGCCCGGTTGGCCTAAAAGGTTACGGGTGATGTATGTTTTCATTATCTCCTATGGGCTTGATGCCTCAGAAGACCCCAGATGGCTTATTCTAGCCGCAATTCTCTTCATTTGCACTACAGCAAGGTCTGTCAGATCAAGCCAATATATTTGTGAGGGTCGGTTTGTTTTGAGTAATATTGTTCTGTGATCTCTATAATATTCTCCTGCCTGAAAATCTGTAAGGAGTTGCCACCTGGGGAGTAACAAAAGCTCTTCAAAAACATATTTGGAGTTCCTGGATTGTAGCTGTCATTGTGAAAACAATAATAGCAACAAAACAGCAACAGCATTAGTCATCATTAATTGAGTGTATAATATGTTCAGCAAATGCTTAGCAGTTTTACCTGTTTTCTAGGATATGTAAAGGGGGATATCACAAAGGCTGCTTCATGATTCCCCATTTAACATATCCCTGAGAGTCAGGCATTTTGATTTATGTTTGACACTTGGAAAAAAATGTTTAAATTAAGATATCAAGTATATTGTTGATAATCAGATTCCTAGAAGTGCTCAAGAGCAGCATTCAACTCCATGCCTGCTTGATTCTGCGAAATTTCCGATATTATAAATCATTTCTGGTCCAATATAGGAACTCACAGCCTACTTATGAAGAAAGAAATATATGCAAAGGTCACATTGCAGAAAAACTGTGTATAAAGGACTGTATTAGAAGCTATATACATGAACAAATATGCATATACTATCTTTTGGAAAAATTAAATCTGCTAAAGTGGATTTTTAGAGAAAAGGTGAAAATACGGAAATTACAGGACATACAGGAAATATCAGTGGAAATATAGGAACCACAAGTAACTTCATGAATAAGCAAAGACTCAGGGAGATTTGAAATTACAAGAGAGCAAGATATCTAAATTTTGCTATAGTCAAGACTTGTCGGTAAAACATTGGGAGAAATAAAGATATAGAGCATTAGAGTATTCTTGGAAGAGGAGAAGCAAATAGAAAAAACTGAAGAGGGACAAACATGGCTTAATTAATTTTTTAAAATCTCAAAGACTATGAAAATATGTCATCACTAGTCTCTATATATTAAGAAATAAAATCAGGGACCATAAAGAACATGGGGTTAAAGTATTTGCTTTAAAGTAGGCTGACCTAGATTAGATCCCCGACACCTGTATGGTCCCCTGGACACTTCCAGAATAATCCCTCAGCTCAGAGGAAAAAGTAAGAGTTGAGTACCTCTAGGTGTGGCCCAAATCACAAACAACCTCCCCACCATACATACACAAAAAAATAAGACAAATCAATTTAGTAGAGGATTCAAATGTAAATGTTATAGTTTTTAACAAGTAGCTGGATTCTTAAGAGTTACCTAATATATTTCCTCTACGAAAAAGCATGTATTCTTTCATAGAAGATGAACTTGTTATATGTGTAAAAAGCTTTATCTACTGCAGTAGTTATTTATTTGGTTCATTTTTCTTGCCATGCTATATGTTTGTTTAGAATAAGGACTGTTCTTTCACTACAGAGGCTATTATTTGCTTTGTCAAATCCCTCTGGACTCTTAATACACAATAAGAATAGGGATTCTTTAGAAGTGTTGATAAGTATTGAATAATACCATTCATACAACTTTGAGGAGGTGAGGAATTGGTAAAACACTACAAGTTTTTAAGCAAACAGACTACATATTTGGACAAACAAGACAGTATCTAGGATTTAACAAGTTTATGTTTTTAAAATCCTGTACGATATAATATTGTATAATATTGTTTTATTTACTGTCACACAGTAGAGAGCATGTCTCATTGATTATTTAACACTTATTTGCAAGTAAATGATGTATAACAAATTGCCTGTATTCATATATTTAAATATGTAATTTTATACTTCTGACATATGTTTATAGCACAGCAGGTAGAGCGTTTGCCTGGCACATCTCTGACCCCGGTTCGATTCCTCCGTCCCTCTCGGAGAACTTGGAAAGCTACCAAGAGTATCCTGCCAGCTCGACAGAGCCTGGCAAGCTACCAGTGGCATATTTGATATGCCTGAAACAGTAACAAGTCTCACAATGGAGACAATACTGGTGCCTGCTTGAGCAAATTGATGAACAATGGGATGACAGTGCTACAGTGCTACAAGTAACTTTTTATGGAGCTTTCTCAGCACCCAGGTTATGTTTTTAAGTGGGAGAGGCATACCCAGTGATGCTCAGGACTCAGAAATTGCTCCTAGCAGTGTCTGGGGAACTATGTGGGATATCAGAAATCAAACCCAGGTTGACCATATGCAAGGCACTCTACCGGCTGTACTATCCCTCTGCCCTTAATTTCTCAGGTATACTGTCTGAGTCCTTTCTCTGCTTTTTAAAGCTTCATATATGAGCAAGATCATATGGTATTTGTCTTTTATTTTGTGACTACCTTCACTTAGCATAACACCCGCTAATTCTATCCAAAACATGTTGTCAAATTTAATCTATAAGAATTTAAATAATTGATTTAATAAATGTGTTTTGAGGGAATATATCAAGCATAGAAAAGAAATGAGAATTTCAAAAGTAGGTGGAGAGGTATTTCAGCGGTCTGAGTTCATGCTTCACTTGTAGGAGGTTCAGGTTTTGAGTCCTTGACACCGCATGGTCCTCTGAACACAGAGGTGGAAATAACTCTGAGAAGCACTGGTTTGGGTCCAACAACCTCCTTTTCCTCAAAAATAAGAGTAGGATTCAGAAAGGGAAGAAAAAATATATATACATACACACATATCACTATAATTGTATCACTGTCATCCCGTTGATCATCGATTTGCTCAAATGGTCTTAGTAATGTCTCCATTCATCCTAGCCCTGAGATTTTAGCAGCTTCTCCTTGTCCTTCCCAGCGGTGCCACATTGGAGGCTCTTTCAAGGTCAGGGGAATGAGACCCATCATTGTTACTGTATTTGGCATATGAATACAACACAGGAGCTTGCCAGTCTCTGCCATGCGGGTAGGATGATCTCAGTACCTTGCCAGGTTCTCTAAGAGAAAGAACTAGGCTATAAGAGGTTGTGCAGCCACGAACACATGGTCCTCTGAACACAGAGGTGGAAGTAACTCTGAGCAGCACTGGGTTGGGTCCAAGAACCTCCTTGGCCCAAAAATTAAGGGTAAGATTCAAGAGGGGAAGAAAAAATATACACATATATCACTATATGAAAGTGTATGAATTTATGAGTAGTATAAACCTTAAGCATGCAAAATATTTTCAAAAGCCTTATGTGCTCATAAGTTCACATATTGTAGAATTTTAAAATTAAAGCAACAATGTTTTTATGAAAATTTGAGTCAGTCTGAACCGTCATCCTTTTATTTTTAATATACTTTTAGAATTCCATATACTTTTTGCCCCCTTTCTCCTTCTTGAGAAGTGCTTTTGAGTTTTAGAAATCCAGCAAATAAATGTAGGGTCTAAAAGATATGTCATTAAAAGATATAGTGATTATATATATTCTAAGTGTCAATTTATCTCCATCCATAGGTTTGTTTAAGGGATTTTATTTAAGAAATTATGAATGAGGCAGCTTTCCATTAACTAAATAGAAATGTTCTACAACAAGTTGAATAATATGGAAGTTTTAAAGTCATAAAGAAGGCAAGCAGATCACTAACAAAATGAAAATAGCATCAGGCTACAACTGTGAGTTCACAAAATGTTGGACTGCGATGTGTGATAGAAAGCCAGCTCCCAAATCCTCCCCAGCAGAGGAACAAAGAGATGGGGGGACTCACAGATGATGGTAAAAATGGAACATTTAATGCAGAGTTGCTAGCATACTTACAGAACATTGGAAGGGGGTTGAGCTATAGGAACATGTGTAGGTGTGATTGATCATTTGCAGAGGTAAAGCTTTTGGCAGAGGCAATTCTCTAGGAGGGATTAACTCAAGGAGACACTCTGTCTCCCAGGGACATCTATATTGCTTTTTTCTTCCTTTTAGTTGTACATATTAAACAATTAAGTTAACTTCTTATTAATACTTTAAGTTATTTGGATAGACACAGTAAGAGATATAGGTTCCAAAACTTAATTTTCTGGGATTTGGGAGCAAGCAAATATTTTACTATAAATTTGAGACTAAGTTCCCAGGCCAGTTCAGCTTTTCCTTTCTCAATAAGGTTCTGTCTCTTAAGTCATAAAATTTTGCATCAAGACTATGTTTTTATACTTTCTAGTCTGTTTCATTTCAATGCCGCAGTAAGTTCACCTCTAATCCTGGGTCCATCCTATTCCCATGGCAGGACCTCCTTTTGGGGGTTTTATGAACTATGGCAACCAAAGCCTGAGTTAAGGAATTATGATGTATGCCCAGGAGCAGATATACTTCAGAGTGAGTCAACTCCCAAATATATAGGGCATAGCACTGAGGTATTTCTGTGTTTAAGCAAAGAACATTTCTCTATAATAAAATATGAAATGCTATAGGGGAAATAGAAAAGCAGGTAATTCACCACAAATACGCAGTCCAGAATTACCAAAACGTTTTGGATTATAAGTAACCAAGACTACTTGAGGAACTGTGACAATCAGAGGTAAAACATAAAGGAATGGTTAAAGATAAACTCAAGGGATTAGGAATGCTAGCAAGAGCACAGTATGCTTCTCTGGGAGGAGGAAAGGGGTAATTCACTGATAAAGCCTAAAACACTTAGAGTAAATATCCAACATTAAACCACCTGCAATTTAGAGAAAGCATAGTATCTTATCATGACTTGTGTTACTAGAAAAACACAGATTCTTTCATTAATTTGGGGGAGAGATTGATACTTTAATTAAGTTATATATTAGCAGAAAGGAATAATGACTGTTTGAATAAATAATAGCTAGAACTTCCACAATCTGAATAAGTATCCAAGGCACTGATCCAGAATATCTATATGAATGCTAACTAGAATAAACCAATAAAATAACACTAGGTCATATTGTCTTTGAAAAGATTAGTAGCGAAAAATGAGACTTCTTTAAGGTAAGAGAATAACAAGGATTCTCACAAGGGAAAATTTGTAAAACACACAATTTCTCAGAAGAAACTTTAAGCACAAGAGAAAGAAATGTATGAAAAGTACCCTCAACCACGAATCTTCTACCCTATAATGTAATTACTTAAATTTGGAGTCATAAAACCATTCTCAAACAGCAGCTAAGGGCTCTTCTCACATTTAGACAAGCTCTGCAAGAAATACTGAATGCCATTAAATAAAAAGCAAAGGTCAAATGGCAAAAGCCACCAAGTTCCCAAGATAGATGACAACACATTCTTTCATAGCAATAATTTCCCTGGGCATCAATGAATTGAATTGCCCCATTAAAAGGCACAGGGAGGCTAGATGGACCAGGAAATAAAATCGAACTTTTTTTTTCTGCTTACATAGCCACTGTTGAATTTTCATGATAAATGTGGACTCTGTTAAACGATAGAAAACTATCATGCAGACTTATGATAGACTGAAAAAGTCAGGGACAGCAAGACTTGTATCAGACCAAATAGCATTCAAGCTAAAGAAAGCAACAAGAAATGGGGATAGACATTATACGCTGCTTGAGGGATCAATAGGTCGAGCACTCAACTCATCAATATATATATATATAGCAAATGAAGGGGCAGCAAATTTACAAAGCAATTTCAATAGATCTGAGGAGATATATTGACAGCAACACAATAGTAGTGGGAGACTTTAACATCCCACATTTGTCATTAGATGACTGATCAGCCAGACAGAACATTAGAAAAAAAAATAAGTACTTTATATGAGGAGTTGGAAAAGCTGAGATTAATAGACATGTATTGGACCCTCCACCTCCAAAATCCCAAAGAAACAGCTTTACCATTATACCTGAAACACTATCCTATATAGTCCACATGCTGGGATACAATTTTTGTGTTCATAAATTAATGAAAATTGAAATAATATCAAGTATCTTTTAAAAACATAATGTCATGAATGTAGAAATTAGCTATACAATAAAGGTCAGAGAAATTGCTTAACATTTTGAAACTGAACAACACACTCTTGTTTGATCCAAACAACCATTGGGTCAAATAGTAAATAACAAGAAGAAACAAAAATATTCTTCAAAATAAAATGAAGATGAAGGCACAAATTATTAGAATCTATTAGATACAGTAAATACAGTACTAAGGGGAAAGTTCATAGCAATGTGGGTGTGTATTAGGAAGAATAAAAAGTATTAGGCATAACACTTTTATAGCTTCACAGCTTGAGAAACCAGAAAATGAAAACAAATGGATTAAAAATTACATAGAAGGAATAAAATGATAGTAATCAGAGAAAAAAGATCAATGATATATATGTAAATACTTCAAAAGGTAAGTGAAGCCAGGAGCTTTTGTTATTTGTTTTATAGTAAACAAAATTGACACTTAGATTCACAAGAATGGCAGGCTGATGAATATGGGAGTAACACATTCCTAGAACCAAATCACTCCCCCATCCTGCAATGCCCCCCTCATCCAGGCATTCCAGAATGCCAGACCAACCGCATCTCCTTTGCCCCTTTCCCACCAGAGAAACCTTAGACCCACCACCCACCACCTGCTCCCAAGCTCAGCTCTGCCCTCCGCCTCACTAGAGGCCATTAAAGCCTGCCCAGGAGTGCACCCCAGTGAATTTCTCCCATTTCTTCACTTGCCTCTATTCCTCTATCTGCACTAGGTGAGGGCAGTGACCTTTCAACAAGGAAAAGCAAATGAACTAAAGGCATAGAAATTACAAGATATATCTCAAATACAAGCAATAATAAGAGACTTAGATGAAAAATTAAATGTTCACTACACTGGAGAACCTAGAATAAATAGATATATTTTTAGAATTATTCAATCTCCTAAAGACTGAATAAAAAGTAGAAAACTTGAATGCAGCTATCATGAATAACGAAGTTGGAGAAATAAATAAAAGTCTTTCCAAGAACAAAGCACAGGCCTAGATGGGTTTATGAAGAAGTTCTGCTAAAACTCCAAAGGAATCTTTACTCCTCAAGATCTACTAAAATATCCAAGAAATGGGAGTTCATTCCAAAGTTGTGTGAAGTCAACATTATGTTAATTCCCAGTGATATTAATTTAAAAAAGAGAAAATTTCAGGCTTATACGACTGATTACCATTGATGCAAAGATCCTCAACAAAATCTTAATGAACATAATCCAGCAATATATCAAAAGTATAGTAAACCACAATCAATTGAGATTCATCAGATGACTCTAATAAGGATGGTTCAATATGCACAAATCAGTGTGTTATACCCTACAAGAAAGGACATTTAAAATCATAAACCACATTAGTAGATAAAGTGAAGCCTTTGACAAGATTCACTACCCATTAGTTGCTGGTGGTGACTTATGTCAAGTGTATGTGAGAGAGGTCAGAGGCTTCAACCTTGAGAAGGAAGAAATTCTAATGCTTCTGTCTCTACACATCACTGTCACTGGATGGGGGTCCTGAGGAATTCAAGACTGATGAAGTCTGTGATGAGCCACTGCATGGCACTGATCCCCATGTCTGCCGACTTCATCAAGCTGCACCTGAAGTCCAATTTTTCTGCACAGTGTGGGAGATAATCCCTGTCCCCAAATTTCCCGGGGGCACATGGGCTCAACTGCTCTGAGTAGAAATGAAAATCAATCCCAAATCTCACTAAGGCTTTTTGAGTCTGTCTTCTTTACCTCAGAGAAAAGAATTTCAAAAGGAGACAGATAGTGAGGGAAAACAATTTTATTGGGGAAAGTAGAAAGGAGGAAAGGAGAAAAGTAGGTTAAGATATACATGCTCAAGAAAGAATATGGCTTCTCTAGAAAGTTGTGTTTGGGGGAAGTCTGTGTATAGATATTTTCTATCACACCTTTGCCTCAAATTCTTTTTTTTTTAAATTTTTATTAGAGAATCACTGTGATATACAGGTACAAACTTATGAACTTTTGTGTTTGCATTTTACTCATACAGTGATACTTTACCCATCCCTTATAACAGGTATAAGTTTGTGAGGCTCTTTGTGGGGAAAAGCATTGAACTTATGTTGGTATATTCTTGAATTCCTGTGCGTTCCTCCTGTCGTTCCTCTCAGGGCTGTATCTGTGCTAGGGCCTGAAATTCTGCATTTCAATGGCTTTCCCAGCTCTGAAGTTGGTTCTTTTGTGTCAAAGGCTTAATGCTTGCTTTTGGGCTAATTAAGATTTCAGACACTGTTTTCCAAAGCTTACATGAGCAGACCCCAACCCTCACCTGAAGAATCACTGGGGGTGATCCTGCCCACCAGAACTCCAGAAATGGCATCAACCTAATTTTTTCACAACAAAACAATAAACGCCCTTCTGAATGTGAGGAAAATAATTTTACACCAGGTAAATGGCTAACATACATCATATAAATAACATCCAAGATAACTGTGTAATCCCCTCACACTCGAAGAGCTGTGTAAGCACTTCTCGAGTGGGGGTTACACATTAAAGGGTGTTACAGGCTCTTTGGGTGGCTCTCTCTCACCACCCGAGTTTGGGGATATCGAGTTGCTTCTCCACCGAAGACGGCTGTTGCGTGTACTGGCAAAGGAAGAACGAGGGCCAAGCTGGTTGCTGATTAGTTGCCATTTATCCAATCTCTCATCTCTCCCAGCTCTCTCCAACCCTCTCTCTCTCTCTCTCTCTCTCTATCTATCTATCTATCTATCTATCTATCTCTCCCTAACCACACAACTCTTTCTTCCCAATGAATCAGTCTCCTCTACCTCTCTCTCTGCTGTCTCTCCGCTGTCTCCATAACTGTCTCCTGTCTCCTTCAATCCTCCTACAGCAACCAATTCAACCCTCCTAGCAGCTGCTCTTTTTTATCCTCACACCATGCCTCCCCAACCACGCTTCCCCACAGGAAGGGCAAAACTGCCTTTAAGATGTGTTTCTCCTTTCCTTAGACTTGCAACTTAATTAACATCTTTAATTCTATTTCATAATATTTACTATTCCGTATGGACACAGTAATAGACATTTTTAGGCTTGTAGGTTGCCTCTCCTAGGGACATCTCACCATAGACTCAGACTACAGTGCTCAGGCTAGATTAGTCATTTCTAACCCCAGCAGGGTCCAAAAACAGTTATTACTATGGATCATGACAAAATTTGTCCGTGACCAAGCTATTAACTTATAGTTAAGAATTATGGCACTTTGGCCACGCCTATTTTGATGCCAAGGTAGCTCATAGCTTACCGCTTGCCCTGGGTCCATCCAGTCCCTCTTTGGGACCCTGCTTTTGGGGATCTAGGAAGTAAGGGCAACTGAGGCTTAAGTTGAGACAGCAGATATCCAGGAGGTAATATTATCTAGAGTCAATCAATTCCCAAGCCACAGGCTTCTCTTTTTATTTATTTATTTTTATTTATTCTTTTTTTTTTTGCTTTTTGGGTCACACCTGAAGATGTACAGGGGTTACTCCTGGCTCTGCACTCAGGAATTATCCCTGGTGGTGCTCAGGGGACCATATGGAATGCTGGGAATTGAACCTGGGTCCGCCGAGTGAAAGGCAAACGCCCTACCCGCTGTGCTATTGCTCCAGCCGCTTCTCTTTTTAACTGTCTTTCTGAGTCCATACAAAAAGCAATTGCTCTGAAATAGCTAGCCATGCAAAGGACAGTAAGGAGAAGAGAAAGACAATATGTACAAGTCAGAGTCTGATCAGGAGATAAAGGTAATTGACAAATTGGGGGCAACCAACAAATATAAGCTCCCAGTGGCCAGGAAGAAGGGCAAACCAATATTATCCTACAATCCACAAAACACTTAAAAGCTTAGCAGCAACAAGAACAAATTAACATCATAAAGAAATGAGGAGAGAATATAAACACTTACCCAAAGAAGAAATATAGATGGTAAGTAGCATATGAAAATGTCTCCATCATCACTTTTCAGAGAAAAGAAAATAATGTTACAAACCAGAAAGATAGTGCAGCTACTAAGGTGTTTGGCTGGCACATAGCCGACCCTGCTTCTACCCTAGTAACCTGTTAGTCCCCAAAGCCCACCAGAAGTAATCCTTGAGTGCAGTGCTAGTAGTAAATCCCAGCACCTTGGGGGTGTGGCCCCAAGAGAAAATGGAACAAAAACAAAAACCTTCTCTTCCGAAGTCATGTTCTCTCATGAGCGTACTTCTTTGCCTTTTTGTTTTTTCCACACCGGGAGAAGCCTGCATTTTCTCTTAAACGTGTATGCCCCTCTTTCTTCACCTCATGTCTTTCTAAATAAACTTTGTTCAATGAAAACTACCTTGCTTCACTAAAAACAGAAAAAAAAAATAATGAGGCAACATCTTATAGTAGTGAGAATATCACATATCAAAGAGCCTAAAATGAACTAATTGTTCATAGATTTGCTCTAGCAGGCACCAGTAATGTCTCCATTATGAGACTCATTGTTACTGTTTTTGGCATATAGAAAGCACCATGGGTAGCTTGCCAGGCTCTGCCGTGTGGGCAGGATACTCTCGTTAGCTTGCTGGGTTCTCAGAGAGGGACGGAGGAATTGAACCCAGGTCGGCCATGTGCAAGACAAATGCACAACCTGCTGCGCTATCGCTCTATCCAAAACAAATTAGTACTGATGGCAATGTGGTGAAAAAGGAACTTTCATCATTCATTGGAATGTTTGCTGTTTCAGCCTCATGAAAAGCACTGTAGAGATATCTCAAGAAAGGATGAATAGAACTTTCATTCAGTGATTCTTATTTTCATTTTCATCTTTTCTTTTCGTCTCTTTTTCAAGAGCACACATTTATTTGTGAGCCACAGAGATAGCTTAGTGGGTAAGGCCCATGCCTTACATGCCTTGAAAGCAGTTGATCCCAGATTTAATACTGATGCCACCAATGGTCACCGAAGCATCTTCAGAAATGATTTCTTAGAACAGAGCTGAATGCCTTGACCACAAGCAGGTGTGGTCCATAAACAACAACCGCCACCCACCAAACAAACACACACGTGCAAGTTTGTTTAAAAAAAATTATGCACAACTATGTTCATTGCAGTATTCACATAGTACTAGCATATAGTAAATACAAATGTTCAGTGATAGATGAATAAGTAAAGAACTTGTGGGATATATGCATAATTGAATAATATGCAGCTACAAGAAAAGATAAAATCTTGAATTTTGCTACAACTTGGATGAAGCTTGACAGTATCATGTTAAGTAAAATAAATAAGGGAGACTGATTATTTGATTATATGATAATCCCACTCATCTATGACATATAGATAAACAAGGAAACAGACTATAGTGAATGATGGCACACACTTGGCATGTATAGAACAACTGAGATTAGATAGTATATGTCATGGGTAACGCATGAGGGGAGGAAGAGGAAAACACATCACAATGGAGACATTACTGGTGCCCACTCAAGCAAATTGATGAGCATAGGGATGACAGTGATACAGTGATACAGTGATCTGTGAAAAACAAAATGAAAAAATTTCAAAAAAAAAATGTTACCTACTACCTACTGTTTTGGTAGGGTTTAGAGCTTACTTCTAAGAATTTCAAATTTGATAATTTTTCTCATAATAAATAAATATTCACATGTGCACTTACTTTTATGTTTGTAACTGAATTATTTTTATTAAATATCTCTCATCCTGAATTTATGTCTACTTAAGTCTCCACAAATTTAAGATCCATCATGTTTTATATCTCAATAAGGAAGACAGGCAAGAAACATACAATTAAGATTCAAGGTTATAAAAGCTAAGATAATAGAACATCAAATAGCTTAGGAGTGCATAAAACAAAAATTTAATTTTTGCTTGGGAGGGCAGATTGGAGAAATAGGTGTTAAAATTGAGATGTACTAGATGAGTATGTTTACTTTTTAAAAAATTGCATTATGAAAGAAAGAACTTGATTTTAAAGAGTTAAGGCTAAGGGCTATCTGAAGAAAGATTTGCAGTGAGGCAATGAGAGAGAGAGAGAGAGAGAGAAAGAGGGACAGACAGACAGACAGACAGACAGATACACAGACACACTGAGTTCTGAGTATCTGCTTTATTGGAGTTTATTTCTTTGATAGATAACAGTAGCTCTGGAGACCAGCTATGTTATAGGTAAAAATGGCAGAAGACATAAAGTTGGGCAGAATGGACAAAAGCACAGAGCCACCAGAAACTCTTTCATGTTTGAGTCTCAGAAAATCCTTCTCCCCCTTAGCAGCATACCTTTGTGTTGGTAATCTCAGCAGTTATAAGATGAATTTAAAACTGAAAGGGTTTCAGCCATGACTGAAGGGAAATGGAGCAGATTTATGCTAGAGCAGTAAAAGACCATGAAAAGGAGGCTTCCCTGAAGGAGGCTTCCCGGACAATACTGAGAAGTTGGGCAGCCATTCAATCTGTAACCATGATGGGGTGAATCCTAAGAATGATATAGCCATTTGCTAAGAAAAAAAGTGGCAGAACTTTTCCTAGCTTAGCTTATAGAGAGACTTCAGGATTCCTACACTGACTCTGTTTAAGCAGGCATCTATGGACAGAGGACTACCACTTAGACACCTGGGATATCTACAGAGGACACGCCCAGAAACTCCCCAATCTCTGGGTATTTGCCGCTGCAAAGACTTCAAAGTTCATGCCAGTTAGAAAATAGTGGATGTGGATTGTGGAGCGCAGGTGGAGGTCACAGGACTCATTTTTTTCCCCCACCTACAACCAGTGCAGTGCAGATCTTAGGGATTATCTCTATCCCAGGCAAAACCATGTCTGTTTCTTTTTGTGAGGGAGGGGGTGGTGAGTGTTTTGGGAAACTGTAGTAATTTCCCAGGGCTTAATTTTGACTCTGTGCTCAGTGATCACTTTCTAGTGGCACTTCTGGGACCATATGTAATGCTGGGGATCAAATCAAGGTCAGTTGCATGCAAAGCATGAAGCTTAACAGTCCTTCACCAATGCAGCATCACCCTTCTTTCTTGGATGGATGCCTCCCACCTCCTAGATCTTTAACACCCACAGCAAGGAGGATTCCAACTAAGTGAGGGATTATGTGAAAGTCAGACAAGTCCCAACTCCTTCCCAGCTGAGAGCCACTGACATTCCAAAAAGTCCCAGTCCTTTTTTTTTTTTTTTGGCTTCTTGCCTTTTTGGATCACACTTGGCAATGCTCAGGGATTACTCCTGGTTCTGCACTCAGGAATCACTCCTGGCAGTGTTCAGTGGACTACATGGGATGCTGGGGATTGAACCTGGGTGGGCCACATACAAGGCAAATGCCCTACCTACTGTAGTATCGCTCTGGCCCTGAGGAACATTCCTAAGGGGTAGGAAAACCGCTTGGAAAGAACTTTTATGTAGAGCATAAATAGAAGAAATGCTTGCTCCTGATTTAGAAAATACTGGTGCTACCCAAATTGTAAAAAGGGTGTGACTAGCAGTTGTAGCTCCCTGTGGCATGGATTTTTTTTATTCCTTCTGTATACCTTGAACCAGAATCTTAGAAGAACATCTGCAAGCAAATCCTCCTGAGTCAAAACTAGGTTGCAGTCCAAAGGTTGGGTTCATTTTGTGACACGTGAATGAGTGACTGGCAGATCCAATCTTGGGGAAACAATGAAGGTGATACCTTCCATGGGACAAAAGGCCTGAGTGCCCAGAGAGGCCTCAGAAGCAATCCACAGTAAAACCACAGAGTAAAACCACAGAAGAAATCTTAATTTCTTCCCACATCATATGCATATTTTCTGTACCCCATGGCAGGTAGGGCACTTGCTATATTGCATCTGCTTTTAAGTTCCAAATATGGATTCTGCCTATACAACAACAAAATATCCTGTGGCTAAGGCCAATATCCTTGGCCAATTCTTATAATAATAATTGTTAACAGACTATTTGTATAACAGTAAGTCGTGTTATACAAATAGTCTGTTAAAATTTTTCCATAAAAATACACATTGGGCACCAAACAAAAGGATAATTCACCCCAACTGATAGATCCATATCATGACAAATTCCCAATGCAAAAGAAATAAAGTAATTAAAAAATATTTCAAGAGCAATAATTATAATTGTGTATTTACTAAATAAAATACAAAAGAGACCTTGTGGTGACTCTTTCTCTCCACCACCTATATTCAGTGGTCTCGGAACGCTTCCCCCACTCTGGGCCGGTGGATGGTGATAGGCAGATGAAGGAAGGAACAAGGGCCAGGCTGGTTGGTGTCAGTTGCTGTTTATTCCAATCTCCTCTCCATTCTCCTCTGATTTTCCTCCTGCCTCTTCCTCCCACATGCTACTTCAGTCTCCTCCTCGATCCGATTCCAATCTCCTTCTTGCTCTTATTTCATTCTTCTTCTCTATCTGCTTTGCCCTTCTAAATTCCCCTTTCGATCTTACAGTCTTAGTTAAATCCCAAATCATGAATAGTTGTGGTAATAATTGCATGTAGGTGTGGTCATACATTCAACAGAGCTAAAGTTCTTCCCTCAGGAGAAGCTTCTTCTAGGAAGATTCTCATTCAGCAGGATGACCTACCCAAGAGCAGAATCCCATGGGTGTGTTTCTCCTCCCCTTGTCCAACAAACATAAACATTAATAATATTATCATTTTTTATGGACACAATAAGAGATACTTTAGTAACTGTAGCACTGTCACTGTCATCCCATTGTTCATTGATTTGCTTGAGCGGGCACCAGTAATGTCTCCATTGTGAGACTTGTTACTGTTTTGGGCATATCTGATACATTATGGGTAGCTTGCCAGGCTCTGTTCTACTTCTGCTGTGTGGACAGGATACTCTCAGTAGCTTGCCAGGCTCTCCGAGAGGGACAAAGGAATCAGTCACCACAGAAGAGATACATTAAGCTTATAGAATTGCTCTTTGGGGGCTATCTCGTTCAGACTACAATGCTCAGACCAGATTAGTCTTTGCTACCACTAGCAGGGTCCTAATTTCATCATTACATTTTGGATCATGACAGCATTTGTCCATGACCAAGCTCTTAACTTATAGTTAAGAATCGTGGGGTTTTGACTTGGCCCATTTCAATGCCAGGGTAGCTCACAGCTTGCCCTTGGGTCAATTCAGTCCCTCCTTGTGATCCTGCTTTTGGGATGCTAGGAACTAAGGGCAGCTGAGGCTTATGTCGAGGAGACAGATGCCCCAGAGTGCTATTCTGAGACAATTAACTCTCAATTTACAAAAGCATAATATTAACTGTCTTCCTTTGTCCATACAAAAGGGATATTGCTTTAAAATAAACTGTTCAAAAGATATAAGGAGAGGAGAAAGGCAATATTAACTTACAATATAAGTTCAGTGTCCTTAGAAAGATCTGACCTTACAAGTTAACAGAGTCTGATTAGGGAAAAAAGGTGATTAACTAGTTGGGGAGAGGAGCACAGAGAAGAATTTACAGAAGAATGGAAGTGACTTGGGGGCATTGTGATGGATGTAACCAGAGAAACCTAAGCTCCCTGCAGCAAGGGAGAAAGGACAAAGAATTTTATTCTACAGTAATAATACGAAAATCATAAAAACAATGAATAAATGAGAAATTCAACCTACAGAAAATTCATTGGAGAAAATATAAGACAGAAGTCATAGAATTAAAGAATGAGTACTTAATCTTAAAAATATTGCAGCACTAGTCACAGTAGCCAGAATCTGGAAATAACACAGTGTCCAAGAATGGATGACTGGCTAAATAACTTAGGAATATGTAAGCAATGAAACACTATCTGATCATAAGAACAAATTAAATCATAGAATTTGATGCTATGTGGATGGATCTGATATTATCCTGAGCAATGCTAGTCTGATGGAGAGGGACAGTTAGCAAATGGTCTCTTTTATACATAGGATATGAAGAATCTTATAAAGGATCTGAGCACTTGACTGTAGCACTGTGCTTATCACGGAGAGGTGACAGAGGTATTGGAGATTTTGGAAGGGGGGGCACTTTTGTAGAGGGTGTGGCAGAACATTTCATACAAGGAGCCCTATTATTAACAGCACTCAGTATTTTAAATCACAGTGATTTTTTAAAAAAATTCTTTTTAACGAAGCACAGTAGTTTTTAATCAAACACAGTTTACTTAGAAAGATGTGAGGGGAGAGAAAGAAAGGAATACATGTTCATGAGAGAACACAGGCTTCTGTAACGTGCAAAAAGCTACAAGCAAAGAGACATAGAGACAAGCAAGGCAGATACATGTTCAATAGGGAATATGGCTTTGAACAGCAAGATACCCCCAACCAAAAATTTTAAGGGCACCATTCTATTTTTTTAAAAAAAGGTGGCTATTGCCTAAGTTTAAGGTATATCATACCTGTGGACATTAGTTATGTTATTTCTTTGATTTCTCTATGGTGCCAAATAAAATTTATCGGTTTAGAAATTGCAACAAACATATCTTTCAGACAAAAATATATTTTAATTGCAATGTGTTGATTCCTTAGAGCTCAACACAGATTTTATTAGATCTTCCCAATAGTCATGCTTTCTGAAGCCTATTTTCTTATGTTGCAATTAACAAGAAAAGATTTTTTAAGCTCCTGGTACTTTGGACAGTGGAGTTACAATATAGATAAATCTAGAGAACACTATCCCAAATTAAATATGCTGTCACAGAAAAACAACTAATGTATGTTTCCATTTTTATGAGATATCTAAAATAGCCCAACACACAGAAGCAGAGAGCAGAATAGTAGATGCCTGGACTTGGAGAGAGGATTGGCGATTTGTTCAATAAGGCATAATTTCAATTGTAAACAAAAGATACATTAATACAAGTTATAAGTTGTGCAAAATATTACTTATTAGTCATCATTATCACCATCATCATCCCATTGATCATTGAATTTCTTGAGCAGTCTCAGTAATGTCTCCATTCGTCCTAGCTTTGAGATTTTATAAGCTCTCTTTACACGTCCTTCCCAATGATGCCACATTGGAGACTCTTTCAGGTGAGGGGAATGAGACCCATCATTGTTACTGGTTTTGGCATATGACTACACCATGAGGAGTTTGTGAGACTCTCCCATGTGGGCAAGGAACTCTTGGTAGCTTGCCAGTTTCTCCCAGAGGGAGAACTAGGCTATAAGATGTCATGCAGCCTCGAAGATCTAAATCTTTAAGAAGAAAAAAAATTAATATGGGGGCTGGAGCGATAGCACAGCGGGTAGGGTGTTTGCCTTGCACACGGCCAACACAGGTTCCATTCCCAGCATCCCATATGGTCCCCCAAGCACTGCCAGGAGAAATTCCTGCGTGCAGAGCCAGGAGTAACCTCTAAGCACTGCCGGGTGTGACCCAAAAAGCAAAAAAAGAAAAAAACAAAAAAATTTAATACGAAGGAAACAAAAACCCAAATGCTCTAAACCATGGAGTTCAACATTGTCTAACTCTGTAATGATAGCAATGAAAATTAGGTGTTTTTTTTTTAAAAAAAGACTTTGTCCTAGAAATACCTGTTAATGATTCTTCAAAGCTGTTTTGAGATAAATTCTAATTTGATATAAAACAATTCAGACTTCAAATTACTTCTCTCCCCATACCTTCTCCCTATCATTAGTATCCTTCCTCAGTAAAATTATTTTACCTGCAAATTCATCACTATTTTTGTTGTTTTGGGGCCACACCAAACCAAGTTGCTGGCCAATGCAGCCACATGCAAGGCCATTTAATATTGTATACTTTAAAAACATTAAGAGGTATTACCAAGGATTCTAAACACAAAGAAAAATAGCAAGGGAATCTTTACATGTGCTCAACACGTTTAATAACTTGATAGTGGTGATACGATCAATGCTGTAACTATATAAAAAAATTGAAATAGTAAATATTGGCAATTTTTATTTATCAATAGCATCAATAGTACTTCTCTAAAGTTTTAAATCATCTTCTTGATTTCTGTATTTTAGTGAGACTTAATAGAAAGCAAAACGTGTTATCTTGTACCAAAACAAGATAAACCTGATTCACTAAACCTCAGTTTTCGTGAACTTCCAGAAGCAAAACCCAGGTATGTGAGTTCCAGGACTAAGACTCCAGGTCTCATGGCAGCAGCAGAGAGGGGCCATCCCTCCCCGTCTCCCTGCCCACTTGGGGTCTGCTGTCACGCCCACGATCTGCCTCTGGGTGCCATCTCAGCTCATCAAAGGCTTTGATCCAGAGACTCCCAAATGAATCTCAAAATGGATTAGCTGCCTACAGAAATATCTCTGGACCCCAGTCACTTACAATTTTAGAATTCCAGAAGTGTGCACAACCTCTCATGATATTCATAATAAGCAATAAAAAATAAATTATTTAGTATCTGGCAGGCAGCCTTGAATGCTGGTGGGAAAATTCGAGCAAAGCATAATGCCCCAAAGTATAAAGAGAGTATGGGAGAATTGTCTGCCAGAGGGCTTGGATGGAGGAGGGGGCTACTGGGAAAATTGGTGCTGGAAAAGGTGCACTGGTGGAGAGATGGTTGTTCAATCATTGTATGACTGAAACTCAAACATGAAAGCTTTGTAACTGCATCTCACAGTGATTCAATAGAAAAAAATTAAACCTGGCTCAATTATTTGCACATTGGTCCTACCAATGTAAATTTTGCCACTTTTCCATTAGTTTGTAAACATTTTACTAAAAGAGTGAAATTGTCACAGACATAAATTATCTGAAAAAAGTGCTGAATATGAAAAATGAATGAAGATAAAAAACTGAGTAAGTAAGCTGCAAGATACTGTATTAAATGGCATATAAAAAGATAAGCAAGAAACAAATTAAAACAAAGATAGTAAAAAGGACTACGGAACAGCATCAAGAAGAACAACATTGAAACATAAGTACAACAAGGGGAAAAAGGAGTGGATGAATAAAAATCATATTGAGAAATAATAGCATGTAACTCGAAACCAGGAAGCAAACACAAATGCAGATCAGGAGGCCCCAAAATTCTCTCTTACCTCCCTGAAAAAAAACTTATACAAGATATAATTAGGACAACAAAAACAAAATAGAAATAGAAATAGAAACAATTATCTCAGTAGAATCTCTGTAAGTCAGATGAGAATATCATGATGCACAAGAAGTGCTAAATAAAAATGGCATCCGGCCAAGAATACTACCCAGATTGTTTATCTTCCATATTTGAAGGAAAAATAAAGAACTTTACAAACAGTTAAAGTTAATTTTCACTAAAAGAAGCTTGAAAGGATACTAAAGAACTTATATAGACTAAAATGAGCTCCAAACTTCAATTGCAAGACCCAAACATAAAACAAAAGCAATAAGAAAAGAAATAATGGTGACTCTTAGAATAGTATTGAAATTAACTTGCATTCCATTTAAAATAGGCTATAAGATTATAATCCTATGTTTTATACACAAAGTAAATTTTACAAAACCTTTATAAAAGCAAGAAGAAAATAAAATCCAACATAACACAAAAGTTAACTCTCAGTGGAAAATACTTTAAAATAACAAAACGGCAGCAAGCAAGTTTATATCATTATCACTAAATGCTTCCAAATTCAACTTACTGAGCAAAAAGCATAAAGCAGTTGTATAAATAAGTTGTTGAAGTCAAACTTTCTTATAATTACAGGAAATGCATCTGAAATGCAGAGATGTAGGTTCATAATAAAAGGCTAGAAAATTCTTTGTGAACAAATAATAACCTAAATATGGTAGAGAAATCAATATTTAAAACACCTAAAATATATTTTAATATAAAGAAATGGATAAAAGAAAAGGAAGATTCTTTTGTAATGATTAAAAGACCAATTCATGAAGAAGGCAAAACATTAATATAAATGGTACATATTATATATGTATGCATAACATTTTTACATCCTATATTTTATCTGATATACTATTATTTGCATAGTATATAACAAATATTATGTTATACAATCACTAATGTATATTATTAATGTTATTAACAAGCCTTTACAATGAGATTAATAGCAATGCAATAACAATAGGGGGAAATTTAATACCTTGCTCCAATGAGTGGACAATTCAACCAGGCAGAAAATTAACAAGAGGACAACAATCTTAAATATGGAACTTGATTGACTTATACTTTTGCAGTGCCCTCAACATCCCAGGAATCAAGTACAAGTTCTTCAAAGCTCATTTCTAGACAGTAAAATAAAGCATCAGTGAAACAAATTAGCAAACAAACAAAAAAATTGCAAGGGATGGAAGAGTATATTTGCATCAATTGACCTACCAAGGGACTAATCATTGTCACTGTCACTGTCATCCCGTTGCTCATCAATTTGTTCAAGCAGGCACCAGTAACGTCTCTCATTGAGAGACTTATTGTTACTGTTTTTGGCATATCCAATACACCACGGGTAGCTTGCCTGGCTTTGCCATGCGGGCGAGATACTTTCAGTAGCTTGCCGGGCTCTCCGAGAGGGGCGGAGGAATAGAACTCTGGTTGGCCGCATGAAAGGCAAACGCCCAACTGCTGTGCTATCACTCTAGCCCAAGGGACTAATATCCAAGGTATATGAAACTCAACAACATTTAAAAAATATCCTAAACAACATTTAAAAAAACATAATAATAAGGGGAAGAATTGAATTAATCCTTCCCTAAAGAATACATACCAGTGGCCATGGGGTGCAGAATAAATACTCATGATCACATATCATTGGAAAACGCAAATCAAAACTGCAATGATATGTCATCATCTCATGTCAGTGTCCTAGATGGCAACAATCAGAAGTGCTCAGAGTTTCTAGAGAACATGGAATCTTTTTACACTGTTGATGATGTGGTTTTTCTTTACCACACCATGCCAGGCTGTTCACTCAGGGCACCCCAGAGTAGGGTGGGTGAGACCCCTCCCCACCCCAAAGGGCCTAGCCCCAGCAGCCAAAAACCTCCAGAACTCAATCGCCGTCATGCCGACAGCTGCTCTCCACACACTCGGGCAGAGCATCATCCACGAGTGAATCTATTCCTGCATACTTCAACCCACACAACCTACCCGTACTCCAAGAGTACCGTATCACATTTGATAGGGTTCAAAGCAGGAGACAGCCAATCTTAGAAGAAAATACACAATTTATTTACAGGTAGCTATAGATATAGATATGGATATAGATATACATACAGATGATATAGATATAGATGGCACACAAGGCTCAACTTTTAACAACATGTAAGTGATCTCTTATAGAAGGGCTTAATGGCCCCTGGGTTAAATACAATAATCTCCACACTCTTTCCTCTAAGGAAACTGTTTTGTAGCATTTTTAGCAGTTTTTCATAACAAACAATACAAAATATATTATTTTGCTACTGCTTTGGGGCAAGGATTGGGGTTCAGGATGAAAACATCCAAAATATGTTGGTAAGAAGGTGTAATGATGTTTGAATTAAATGTAATGAAATATTGTGAACTACTTATAAAGTAAAAAAAATGAAAAATTATAAAAATGAAAAAAAATCGGGGTTAAGACACTAGCCTTGCACCACACAACCAACCTGGGCTTCATTCCTAATATTGTGTATGGTTCCCTGAGCCCTGCAGTAATGACCCCTGAGTGCAGAACTAGGAGCAGGCCCAGAGAACTGCCACGCGTGGGTCTCCAAACAGCCAATCAAACTAAAGGAAATTGAGCTTTAAAATAAGTATATAAGTAGCACAATATCAGATGAATATATATTTTATAAAGTTGATTCTGAGAGGCATGAGTATATATATATATGCTGACTTCAGGTACAGAAACTTTATTTTATTACTTATTTAAATTATTGGAGCCATAGCACAGTGGATAGGGCATTTGCCTGGGTTCCATTTGTCTGTCCCTCTCAGAGAGCCCAGCAAGCTACCAAGAGCATCCCACCCACATGGCATAGTCTGGCAAGCTACTTGTGTCATATTTGATATGCCAAAAACAGTGACAACAGTAACAACAAGTCTCATAATGGAAACGTTACTGGTGCTCACTTGAGCAAATGATGACCAATGGGATGAGAGTGGTACAATGCTATTTAAATTATTTTCTATAAGGGCAATGTTCTTTTTTCTTTTTTTTTTTTTTTTTGCTTTTTGGGTCACACCCAGCGATGCTCAGGGGTTACTCCTGGCTCTGCACGCAGGAATTACTCCTGGCGGTGCTTGGGGGACCATATGGGATGCCGGGGATCGAACCCTGGTCGGCCGAGTGCAAGGCAAATGCCCTACCCGCTGTGCTATCGCTCCGGCCCCGGGCAATGTTCTTAAGTAAATAGTTTTCGAAGAGACATTTTAGCATGCAGTGCACTTAAAAACGGAAGGCTTTCGATAAGTCAAATGACATCAGGAATTCTATTTTAAATACCAACACAACTCTTGCTGATTTGCTTGTGAATGTTCAACTATCCCCTGGATGAATCCTACTTGGTGATGTGTGATCTTATTGATGAATTGTTGGATTGATTTTGTTAGTATTTTGTTGAGGATCTTTACATCTGTGTTCACCGGGGATTATCAGCCTAAAATTATAAGAGAGTAATTTTAACTGGTCACTGAGATATTCCTTGTGTATCTATTCTGAGATTAGCACTGTAGCACTGTCGTCCTATTGTTCATCGATTTGCTCGAGTGGGCACCAGTAATGGCTCCATTGTGAGACTTGGTGTTACTGTTTTTAGCATATCGAATACACCATGTGTAGCTTGCCAGGCTCTGCTATGTGGGCAGGATACTCTCAGTAGCTTGCTGGGCTCTTCAGAGGGATGGAGGAATCAAACCTGGGTCGGTGGGTGCAAGGCACATACCCTACCCACTGTACTATCCTTCCAGTATTCTAAGATTACTATTCTATTTACCATCTTTGCTTGATATCCAATGATGATATGCCTTTGCTTAATTTAGATTTTGGTGAATCTCAACAGCACTTAGCAGTGCAGCAGTCATAATTAGCCTTGCTGAGAAAATCTGAAAGTTAGGTGTCCAGGCTGGTGATGGCTTACTTGTAGTATAATAGACCACCCTGGGTCAATAACAAAGGTCTGCTTGTATCATAGCCTAACACAAGACAAGCATTCTAGCCACTTAACCTATGTCCCTGATCTTCAGTAACTGTTTTAAAAAAGAGTAAGTCAGAAGCTAGAAAGATAGTACAGAGGTTAAGGCACTTCCTTTGCATGTGGCCAACCTGGGTTTGATCCCTTGGAGCACAAATGGTACTCTGACCATTACCATGAGTTATCCCTGAGCACAGAGCTAGGAATACGTCCTAGCACCACTGAGTGCGGCCCAATCTCACCCCTCAAAACTAAGACAATTATTTATGTAATAGACATTTCAATATAATATTTAATCCAATATTGTGTTGAATAGAATTATAACAAATTCATTGCATATAAATATTTTCTATCACCCTAGTCTTCACATAGACCTGTCATTGACAAAAATAATCTCCCAGAATATCAGATTTTATTTTAGTTTTAAAGGAGCACCACTAGTAGGCAAGGTTTTTGAAGGACAGATACATTAAAATTATTGGGACAATTTTCTCTCTAACTCCTACTTCTAATATGATTGCTTGAAACATAATTGTTTCAGAAATTATATAAGTTTCTATAATCTCTTATTTTTCTGGAAATTCTCACTCCTTATTTTACTGTGTGTCTTGGTTACATTGAACAGTACTGAATTTGACTTGTAAAATTCTATGTCCCTAGTATTGTTAGCTGTACCTGGAACAAAATAGATATCCGCTAAATATTCATCAAATGAACGATCAAATGATAGCATGGCCAAATAGTTGTTTAAAAATCAAGATCACATATCAACAGAATATGAATGGGCCTTTTATGATACATTTAGAATCAGAAAGTTCTTCAAATTCTAAAACTGGAGAAACTTTGGGAGATTGTCAATGAAGGAAACTTAGGGAGGAAGGAATTCAAATGGATCATTGATGAATTTAAGGGTTGTGCTATTTTAAAGAAGTAAAAAGCATTAGCATAGCTTGGTTTGCTCATAAAATTTCAGTATTTGGTTCACTAAATTGAAAGCTGAGTTTATAGAGATAAACTCAGAATTATGGTACAATGAATAATGGTAGTGAGACTACACTAATGTCTGCCATTAATAGACAGAGGGGGTGATTAGGACAGAGGACACAAATTTACATTAATTGAGCTTTTATCAGAAGCTAAATTAAGTCCCTTAACTGGGCACTGGGAATGAGCGACCTCATATAATTTACATAGAAAATATGTAATATGTAATTACATGAGTGACCTCATATCGTTTACATAGAAAATATTCCATGATGTCTAGTACTAGATGAGCATTTCATCTAGTACACAATGTGTGATAAATGTGTGATAGTACACAATGTGTGATAAATTAGATATAAATATCTTGGTCCCTATATAATGCCCTTAAAAATCCTAATTTAATCTCATTTGTGTGTGTGCACTTTAATAGATAGCTAGTTCACTACTCAACACAGAATTCCCTCTGTAGTCCACAGTGCCACATATGACCTCCCTTCTCAGTACTGGATCACAATAAAAAAATGTGACTATGAGTTACTTAGACACATGTTGTCTGTGAGTAGAGAAAAATTTTTATGGCCCTCCTACATATTGATGAATGTACTAAATAAACTTATCGTTTTAAAACTATTAGAGTTTTCAAAATAAGACCTATGTGGTTTATCAAGAATCATTTAGATCTTGGTATATGTATTCATATACCAAGAAATTCAGGGATATTTCTGACACTGAGCTCTCTAATATTGATAATTTTTAAAACCATTTATTTTATTGTTATAAAATTATTTAAAATTGATTACCTTTAATATTCCAATACCAATCCCAACACCATCATAACATATTTTGAATTGTTTCACCCTGATCCCCAAAGCCTGCCCCCAAATCATAGCACAATTATTTATTTTGTTTTGCTTGTTATGAATAATTCACTAAAGATGATCCAAAACAATTTCCTTAGAGGAAAATATGAAAATATTGCTGTATAACCTGGAACCAGTAGGTCCTTGTGGTATGTCATATGGCAGCATTTGAGGCTGTGCAATCCGGGAATTCTAAGATTTTTAGATAGGGTGACACAGCTAGAATTAAATTTTTAACTGGATGGTGAATTTGGTGGTCAGTGCTATCTTGGCAGAGTGTTACTCTCTTACTCTTCTGAGGTTTATTTGTGAGTCTCCAGATCATGGCTGTTAATGGGCCAGAGGCAGTTCATGGGCATGACTGCCAGGCTACTGGAAGCACAGGGAGATGGGAGTAGGTCACCCATTCCCGACTCCATACGAGCCTGGAGATTTCAGTCAGAAGTCCTGCAATAACTGGGTTTTTCAGAAGATTCACTAAGTATGAGGCTCATCTGAGCCTGTAGTGATTGGTCATGAGCATGGTAGTGATTGAGTTTTCGAGGTTTTCAGTACCTAGGTCTATTTGGGGCACGTGGTCGGACTCACCCACCTCTTTCAGGTTGCCCTGAACTCTTCACAAAGGCAAAAAAGACTCATACTATCAACTCGAACGAAAGGGAAATGCGAATGTACAGCCTTTGTTTTCCTATTAAGTTCTAAGGAAAAGATTTTCATGATCCCCCGGAAACCTTCATTTGTTTTCTTATGGTCCTAGGCTACTGGCCTCATTATTCTTGCTCCTGTTACAGAAAGAGGTATTATAGATCTCTCTCTCTCTCTCTCTCTCTCTCTCTCTCTCTCTCTCTCTCTCTATCTATCTATCTCTACCTCTATCTATCTCTATCTTTCTCTACAACTGTCTCTCTCTGTCTCTCTCTATGAATATGAATGGTCACTACTGAAGTACCTGCTATATGTTCAAAGCCCAGGGCTAGTTTTGTATTTTTGCTCTCTACAAAATGAATCAAGGAAGACCAACTTCTTTCTATCTTCCCACCAAAGGTGTAATCTTAGAGTTAAGATATTTAGGATACCCAGAGAGATAGCAGAGTGGGTAAGGCACTTGCCTTGCATGTGGCCAATTGGGTTCAATACTCAGCATCCCATATGGTCCCCTGAGCACCATCAGAAGTGAATCCTAAGCACAGAGCCAGTAGTAAAATCCCGAGAGCTGCCAGGTATGTATTTTTAAAAACAGTGTATCTATCTCCCTAAAGGACTTAACCCAATTCAAAAACAAATCAGAGATGAGGTGGAGAATTCCCTATAGAATTATTTCAGAAATTCATCATCATCATCATCATCATCATCATCATCATCATCATCATCATCATCATCATCCCGTTAATTGTCGAATTCCTCTAGCGGTCTCAGTAACATCTCGATTCATCCAAGCCCTGAGATTTTTAGAAGCCTCTCTCTACTCATCCTTTCAACGATGCCATACTGGAGGCTCTTTCAGGGTCAGAGGAATGAGACCCAGCTTGTTTCTGGGTTTGGCATATTAATACACCATGGGGACCTGGCCAGGCTCTCCCATGTGGGCAGGAAATTCCCAGTAGTTGCAAGATTCTCCCAGAGGGAGAAGTAGGCTATAAGATATTGTCTGACCACAAAGCGGCCGGCCGCACGCTACCAGAAGCTGGCTTTTAAGTCTCCGAATGTTGGTCATTGACAGGATTACAAGGTGCCAGGAGCAGTCCCTGGGTGTGACCGCCTAGCTACTGGGAAATGGGAAATCTGGGCGGAGGAAGCCGAGTTCCGATCCGAGCACCTTGAAGGTCTCAGCCCCGGGTCCACACACCTGGGTTCGTCTGCCGTTTCCTTCTTCCGTGAGGCTCGTCCGAACATGTGGAGATGGGCCTTGGGCATGGCTGTGGCTAGACTCCAGAGGTCTTCGGCTGCTGGGAGCTCTGCTCAGGGTGGGGAAGTAAGCTGAAGCCCATCCCCTCCTCCAAGGAGGCCCCAGGGAAGATAGCCAGGCACGCGGGCAAGAGACTCTCTTCCAGGAGCTGGCTTTTAAGTCTCAGAAATTAATTTTTCTTTAAAATGTGTTTAAAATATGAAGATTTGTTACTGGAGAAACAGTACAGTGGTTAAAGCACTATCCTTCCATGTGGCTGACCCAGGTTTCATCATTGATGGTCTGTAGGCTCCCCCAACTCCCCTGGCAGTGGTTCTTGTGTGCTTAAGCAGGAGTAAGTCCTGAGCATCGCTGGGTGTGATCTCAAAACCGATGTACATGTATATGTGTATACACACGTTTTTTCATATATTATGAAAATTATTAGAGAGAATTATATCATTTCATTTTATTTTATAATTTAGCGGGGAGTGTGGGCCACACCCAATTGTGCTAAGGGATTGCTCCTGGCTCTGTGCTCAGGTGTCACTTTTATCAGAGCTTAGGGGACCATATGTGGTACCATGGTTCAAACCTGGGTTGACCACGTGCAAGACCTAATTGCTGTACTACTTCACTAACCCTTTTCCTTCATCACTTTTTCTTTATTATTAGTTTAAACATTACAGCATTTTGGGTGGACTATCTTGACACCTGTAATGTGCAAAGGATTTACCAAGCCCATCTCAAATTCCATTGTCATCCAAACACCAAGAAGACTCCTTGGGTCAACAGAACTGAGTTCGTGATTTGCGTGTAGGAGGCCTGGCTTTAAGCCATGTATTTCTTGTTCCCAGAGTAATTCCAGGAGCAATACTTAAAGTTAGAATAGGGAATAGCCCTTGATCATTGCCAATCCAAACAATAGGATCTTTTGCCATTTTACTTCCTATTTCCCTCCAGCAACATCAGAGTTTTCAGCATATCTGTGTTATTTTTATGTATTGTAGGTTATTTCCTTTGATTATTTATTTGTCACATATAACTAAAAATAGCCATTAATTGTCTATTATTTCCTTACGTATTTCACTTAGCATAATCACCTCAAAGCCCATCTATTTTGCCTAGTATTTCACATTTTCACCTTAAAAATAGCAGAACAGTAGTCCATTGAGAATATAAACCACATTTATTTCCTCCAGTCATCTGCTGTTTGACATTTAGGTCAATTTCATATTTTGGCTAGTGTGAATAATGCAGTTATGAACACAATTGTGCCAATAACATTTTGTTTAGTTTTCTCAAATATATTAGATAAACATGCCTAGCAGAGAAGAGTGGCATTGCTAAATTATCTGTACTTTTTCTTCTACTTATTTTGATTTATTTAAAAAAAACCCTTCATACCATATTCCATAGGGTCTATACCAATTTAGATTCTCATTAATAATATACCAGTATTCATTTTTGTCCACACCCTCACCAATAATTTTTTCACAAGTCTTCTTGATATATGCTATCTATTCTCACTGGTGTGAGGTACGAATCTCATAAAGATTTTGATCTGTATTTCCATAATTATGTTATGGTGAACATTTTTTTCATGTTTCTGTGAGCCTTCTCTGTGTGTCTTCTTTGGAGAGTGTCTTGAACTTTGCTTAGTTTCTTTCCTTCTTTCTCTCTTTCTTTGTTTATTTGATTCCTTCCTTCCTTCCTTCCTTCCTTCCTTCCTTCCTTCCTTCCTTCCTTCCTTCCTTCCTTCCTTCCTTCCTTCCTTCCTTCCTTCCTTCCTCCCTCCCTCCCTCCCTCCCTCCCTCCCTCCCTCCCTTCCTTCCTTCCTTCCTTCCTTCCTTCCTTCCTTCCTTCCTTCCTTCCTTCCTTCCTTCCTTCCTTCCTTCCTTCCTTCCTTCCTTCCCCCTTTGTGGCAGGGCCTCACATATACAGCGCATGCAGGCAAAGGGTTCTACAACTGAACTGCATTCCTCATCCATTTATTAATCTATTTATCTTTAATATGGTTGCTTGCTTTTTTTTTAAAATGCCAAACCCTTGTCAGATATATGTCAAAATATTTAGCTCGTAAATTAACCCACAGATATAGGGACATCTAATCTATGACAAAGGAGTCAAGAACATACAATGATGACAAAGTACATTCATAAACAAAGGTGCTGGTAAAACCAAAAGCCATTAGAAGAAAATTAATTGAAGCCACTAGTTAATACTACATATAAAATTAATTAATAATGATTGAATGATTTGAATATCAGAATGAAAAACCATGAAATATATAGAAGACAGCGTAGGTGATATACTCCACTATTTCAACATTAAAGCTATATTTGGAATATTAAAGCCAAGGGCAAGAGAGAGTAAACACATGGGATTATATCAAATGAAAAAGATCTTATTTATTTTATTTTATTTTTCAAAGTGAAGTAGTTGTATTTGAAGAAATTTACTTAGAGATATGTGAGAGGAGAAAAAAAAACAGAGAGACAAATGTGTTCCAGAGAGAACATGGGCTACTCGGGAGGGGAGGAAATAACAAAGGCCATACAACAAGAGACAACAAGTGAGAGAAGGTAAGTATGAGCTTAGCTATTGGTTTGGCATACAGATGGCCTTAATTGAGCTGATGTGATCCTTTTATTTGCATTCATTATTCTCATTACTGCATCTGGATATAAAATGTTATCAATGACATTGCAACATATATTTAGTGTATATTTTGATTGATGCAATATTGTCGTGTTATTTCTTATAGTCGTTGAGCCAAAATACATAAATACTGTGCTGTCTTTTTTTTACAAAAAAGAAAATCTATTACAATATTTTCTCATAATCTGATTCTGCTTTCAAAATGTAATTATTCAATAAAAAATCATGCACTTGATATTTGCTTAAATACAAAATCCTAATAGAAATGGTTAGATGATAACAGTTGTATAATTTTTTTCTTTAGTTAATGTTAAATATGAGAAACAATTCTGTAACGGATAAGACAAAATTTCTTTATTTCTCATAGAGGGGACTTTGACATTTGAAACTCCATTTTGAAGCATACCCTAGCATTTTGAAAGGTGGTTAGCATTTCTGTCTTCAATGCTTGGCACAACCACAAAATAGCCCCACATTTTCAAAATCTTCTTATGAGAAATTCTGCACTTGTTTGAAAATTTCAGAGATTAAGCAAAAAATACCACATCCTGACAAAGTCTGAGAACCACACTTTTATATCAAAGGGATCTGGATTAGATTGGTGGCAACTTGTAGTGTTTTGGTTCCATCATCTTTGTTATTTAACTTTCCTTTGTTTCAGTAATATCTGCAAGATTGGAATATCAAGGTTTTCTCCTTGTACTTGTAAATTAAAGTTAAACACCTTGCTACAATGCTTCACAGATAAGAAATACTCATTTTAATTGCAATATCACTTCTGGGAATATATCCCGTGGATGCAAAAAAGCACAGTAGAAATGACATCTGCACCTATATATTTATTGCAAGTGCCCTAGAACAGATGACTGGTTAAAGAAACTTTGTACATCTACACAATGGAGTAGTATGTAGATGTTAGGAGAGATGAAGTCATGAAATTTGCTTATAGATGGATAGACATGGAGAGTATCATGCTAAGTGAAATGAGTCAGAAAGAGAGGGACAGACATAGAAGGATTGCACTCATTTGTGGAGTGTAGATTAACATCACATGAGGCTGACACCCAAGGACAGTAGATACAAGGGCCAGGAAGATTGCCCCATAGCTGGAAGACTGCTTCACAGCAGAGGGGAGAAGGCAGATGGAATAGATAAGGAATCACTAAGAAAATGATGGCTGGAAGAATCAGTAGGGATGGGAGATGCATGCTGAAAGTAGATAATGGACCAAACATAATAAACTCTCAGTGTCTGTGTTGCAAGCCATAATGCCCCCAAATAGAGAGAGAGTAGGGGGAATATTATCAGCCATGGAGGCAGAGGGAGGGGCGGGGAAAGGGGGGTATGCAGGGATGTTGGTGGTGGGGGATGTGCAGTCATGGAGGGATGGGTGTTTGATCATTGTGAGATTGTAACCCAAACATGAAAACTTGTAGCTATCTCACAATGATTCAACTAAAAAAAATTGTAAGCAATGCAGTCAGTTTTGATGGTGGCAGGGATTCTGAAAGAAGTAGAGACCATGGTAGCGGTGATAGGAGGTTGTGTATTTAAGTTATTTCTACTGCCATATTGCCTGAGTTGGACTTTTTACAGTTCTCTAGTTCTCTTACTTGGCTAATTGGTCACATATTCCCTTTGAATGCTTTTCCTTATAAAAAAAAATGAGGAAGATAAGCAAAACGCACACTTTCACTATTATTAAGAAGCTAAGAAATAAAAATGCAGTATCTGTGTTGCAAACCATAATGCACAAAAACAGAGAGAGAGTATGTGAAAAATTATCTGCGGGGGGGAGGGTGGGTGGGAAAGGAGGTATACTGGGGATATTGGTGGTGGGGAATGTGCACTGGTGGAGGGATGGGTGTTTGAACATTGTATGATTGTAACTCAAACATGAAAGCCTGTAACTATCTCAGAGTGAGTCAATAAAATCAAATAAATGAAAAACATACAAATGCTAAAGTCGAAGCCAGTTTTGTTTTTGCTTTTCTGATTTTGTGGCCACATCCAGTGATACTGAGGGGATACTCCTGTCTCTGTGTTTGGGAGTCACTTCCGGTGTTATTCAGTAAACCGTGCAGTGCAGGACATTAAGCCGTGGCCTTCTGTGTACAAAGCATATGTGCAGTTTATTGAAATATTACTCCAAGCCAAAGTTAAACAGGTTTGAGAGACATGGACACTTAGGAGACTCAGAAATAATATTGTTTTGTTGTTGTTGTTGTTGTTGTTTATGCCCTGGAAACTTTACAGTGAAATAAACTAATGAGTTTTATCATGGTGACTAGAGGCTCCAGCTTAAGGTTCCTGCCTCCTCTTCCCTTTTTTGCCCCAAGTAATTAAAACAATCTCCAGTTTAGAAGAACTTAGTATTTCAGATGTGTGTTAAGTTCCTGCCAAAGTGATCAGTTCTCAGAGAACAAAATAGCCATGGTTATGAGAAAGACTTCTCTAAAGTATACCTCAACTACAGGAAAGCTAGTGTTTGTGTTAAAGCTAAAATTGAAAGTAGGAAGATGTTAATAATTCAGTTTCAACATATTCTGCTACCTATGTTCTCAGGCATAAAGCAAATGAATTGAAAGAATTTCTTGTTGCTACCTCAGGATTAATATAAAATGTAAATCATCCTGACATAGAGGAGCTTCTTGCTAATTTTGCCTCCTGATCATAAAAGGTTATATGTGCTGTTTTGATTTTTCTCTCTAATCCTAAAATGTTTATGTTCTAATAAGAATTTTAAAACACAATAGGGATTTGATTTTTCAAATGAACATTTAAACTGTTCTCTGGTTATTTTGTACAGAATTTGCAACCCCTACTCATAAATGTTTTGTTTGATGATTACAATATTATGTTGCTTTTCAGAAAATATAATTGTTAATAGACAAATGGTATCCTAGAAAAAAGAGGGTTTCCCTTGACTTAAAGGAATTATTTTCCCACTTGAAAATAATCTTTTTAAAAATTATGTTAAAAATTATTTTGAAAAAGTGATTTTATCCTTTTTCAGATTTTATTTATTTGTTTTTGTGAGTATATTAATCTCAAACACTTGAGTAGCTAGTTATAGCTCCAATAAAATGGGTTTAAAAAGACAGGCTATTTGGAAATTACAATTTTATGATTAAACATAGACAGACATTTCATTTAATTTAAAAAATGCAATCAATTTTAACTGACTGAGTTACTGTGATTTACAATGTCAATGATAGTTTCCCTTGAATATTGCTCCAAAATCACATCCATTCTCAGTGTATTTACAAATGAAGGGATGTTCTTATGCAAGAGCTCTTGTGAATTGTCCACTGAAAAGAAAAATGGAGATCAAAGAATAACATATTTGAATTGTTGGGCGATGGTATTCCTCACTGACTATTGCTGAGTAAAGAGGAAACAACTATTTCTACACACCCCTTCCTAGCAAGAACACTCCCTCTCACACCCCTCTCCCCACAAATGGGGCTTTAACGCAGTGCTGGGGAACCATGCAGTGCAAGGGAACAGATCTCACCCTGCATGCAAGCAAGGATGCAAGCCCTACACATCTATACTTAACACCATACTGCTTTAATTGCTACCACTGTGTAATACAGTTGGGTAACTTGGTGCTTTCATTTTCCTTATGTTTTTCCCCATAAGATTACTTGATTTATTTTGTGTTTTCTGTGGTTACATATTAATTTTTGGTTCTATTTATTTATATTGCTTTAAATAAATTGCCTATCTTAAAAATATGCATATTTTTTCTATCTGTACATTCATACTGAATGGTATATCATTTCTTATGGTATTCTATATCTTTTAACACTCTCTTAGAATTGTCAGCTTATGAGTTTTTCATCATGTTTTTAAAATTTACTTCTAGGTATTAAATGCTTTTTAACATGACTGTGAGCAGAATTATTTCCATATTTATTTATTTCATTAGTGTTTTTTAAATTTTCTTCTAGCTAATTGTTTGACTACAACATCATGTTTGTATATTAAATTTGTCTCATTTCGTTTGTTTTTGTTTTGGGAGCAAACCCACCAGTGTTCAGGGATTACCCCTGGCTTTGTAGTCAGGGATCACTCCTGGTGGAGCTTAGAGACCATATACAGTGTCTGGGACTGAACCTGGACCATCTGCATGCAAGGAGAGTGTCTTAACCCCTGTACTATTTCTCTAGACCTACTGGCTTTGTTTTATTTTAAAAGAATGGAAATAGGAAGCAGTATTTGGAAGTTTTAGAGACATTTATAGTGTAGGCTGAGAATACATTGCTTTAACCTAATGATGTGAAGTACTCAGATATGGCGGTGCTCAGAATGTATAACTGGTACATATTGACAGTGCTCAAGTGGTAATACGACACCACAGATTGAACTCAGCAGTTTGGACATGTGTTCTGTCACTTGCACAAACCTTATAAACTGAGAGCTTTTTTAATGGAGTCAATTATGTTATCTATGTATGTTATCACATAATCTACAAATAATAAGCTTTATTTAATTCTTTCAACCTGCATTAATTTTTTTCTTTTAATTGCTCTTTGCTCTAAGAACTCCAATACAAAATTCAGTAAAAAGTGGTGAGAGTAGACAATCCTGTCTTTTTTTATTATTTAGAAAAAACATTTAGATTTTCTTCACCACTGACAGTAATTTTTGGTATTAAAAGATAATATATGGCCTGAATAATATTGAGATTGTTCCTTTTGTCACTATTTTATTTTGGCTTTAAGAAATGCATGCTAAATTTTGTTACTTGCTGTGCTTGTATGAAAAAGGTCATTTAATTTGTCTCTGTATTGATATATATATTACATTAATTGATTTGTGTATATGACCCATCCTTGCAATTCTAGAGTAAATCCCTCTTGAACATGTTGTAGGCTCCTTCTATTGGGGGTGGGTTTCCAAGCAGTGCTCAAGAGGCTCCAGTGCCATGGCTTCTTATATCTGGATAGTCAAGTGAATGATTCAACATGTAGCACTGCCCTGGGGACCTTGTGTCTGTGGGGACCACAAGGAAAACCTTGATGATGCTTGAATATCAATAGAACTACAATTTAGGAACCCCAGGATTACAGTTGAAAGGATTTAGGAACCATTCAGCCTAGAAATCAAACCAGATTTCCTCACATGCAAGGCTCACACCAGATGTCCTGGTTCCTTACTATTTTTTTACTCTTCTTTTCTTTTCTGTTTTAGAGCTCTCTATTACATGTATTTTTCTTTTTTAGTTCATCAGTTGTGTTATTTAGCTCAAGAAGTACATATTTTCTATGTCTTTATTATAGTTCTTATTTTGTTTATCAATTGTTCTAATTTCAGGAGCATCATTTAGACTATTTCTTTGAATACTTCTTCTGGTAAGTTATCAAATTATTTGTATTTAGAATTTCCCAAAGTATTTGTTTTATTCCTTCTTTTGTGATATATTTCTCTTTATTCATTATGTTTGAAACTATTTGCTAATTTCTATGGGTTGAACTAGACAAGTTCTTTATCTTCAGATATGTCATTGGTCTTATATTAAAATTTCTCAACGTGTGACATAATCCTCAATTGTTTGCAGAGAACTCTGTGTCCTCTGACATTTTTCTTAGGAATCTTCTATTCCTGTTGAATGGTTCTGCCTCTAAGACTGTAGCAGGATAGGGGCTGAAGGCAGAAGATGAGTGGATATTTGCAAGACAATGACAAAATTCATTAGGACTGTAGCCCTCAGATGAAGAGATCTGTAAGAAACCTTTCCTCTAGCAACAATTTCTTTCTTATAACTGTCCTATAATCCTCAGGCTAACACTGACCCTTTAGCTGCAATCTTCTCTAATAATAACAAGCTATGCAAGCATAATTTTTCCCAGAAGTGCAGGCAAGGCAGTCATTTGGGAGCTTCCGGTTCAGATCAGGGACAGGTTATGATCCCAGTAGTCATCACAGGCAGATGACGATTGGGCATTTCTCGGGCATTTGGATGCCTTCTTTTGAAGATTGCCTCTTCTCAAGACATCTATCAATCCTCGCTTGAGATTGTGACCCTCTAAGGGAGCTGCAGATAACAAGGAAGTACACGGGTCCTAGAGAGCTAGTACAGTAGATAGAGTTGCTTGCTGACCTGGTTTGATCCTGGGCAACTGCATAGTCCCTCGAGACCCTGTGGGAGTGATTCTTGAAGTCACAGCCAGGAGTCAACCCTGGGGTTGGTTGTGCATGCCCAACAACCCCACCACCAACCCCTCAACACACACACATACCACCAAATAAAGGAACCTGAGACACTTTTCAGCATCTTCAACGAACTAAGATTTCTTGAGTCATGCAAATTTTACTTATAGGACTGAGAAATTAAAACTCAGACTGGAAGCTGCAAACATTTTATATCAATGCAATACCATCAGCTCCAGTTAACAGTGGGAATGACATTTTGCAGGCATGGAAGCCATTTGTACAAAGAAGCCTCTCTTCTAAGGAAGTCTGAGACTTCCTTTGCCTCAGAACAAGTTACACTAACGGACTTTCCTGAAGACTTTAACTCCAGCTTCTTATTACTGGATTTGTAGTCTCAAATTATCAGTAATTACCTTGGATAAACCCTATGCTGGATGTAGCTTTCATGGCCAGGGGACTTTTATGGCAATGGTACACGATGTTTCACTCCCTGAATATTTCTCCTTTGTTGATTTCAAGCATGGTGATAAACCTTTTCCAGTGTCTTCTCAATGATTGTTCCTGGATCTCTAACCCCTAGCCCTGACAGAAGAAGGCCTCTAATTTCCCCACCTGTGTATGTTTCCCCTCTGTTGTAAGGTTCAGCTAGCAGGATTCTTGACAAAATGAGTGGAACTGTAGGTACAAAATAAAATAAAGATTTAATATCATTTTTTTTTGTTAACCCTTTTTCTTCTTGAGTTGTAGTGCTCTGGTAGTGCTCCAGACAAAATAATTGAAATTATATTATAAATCATCCTGCCCTTTCAAAATTGCTGATTCTTTAGCCAGTGGCCTCTTTCATGGACTATATATGACTATGTGTGCATGTGTGTGTGTGTGTGTGTGTGTGTGTGTGTGTGTGTGTGTTAGAAAAAGAGAGAAAAGGAGAGAAACAGAGACAGAAATGAGAAAGAAGAGGTTTTGTTGTATCTGTGGTGGAGAGGAGGTAAGCTCCATCTTTATATACAAAACTTTATTACAAAACTCAAACAAATGTTAATTATTACCTGTGATTATCATATGTCCTAAAATGTTTCCACTCTGGTATTTTATTATAAATACACTGTGGTTTTCTGCTTTTAAATTATTGTTCATTATATTTTGCTTGTTTTGAAATGCATGTGATTTCCTATTTTTAGTGTTTGAAGTTCAAGGTCTTAGAATGTCACCTCTTTCTTCTTCAATGCGTTTTTAGATCTTTCAGAAGTATGAATGGAATACAGTCACTTTTGTCTATGTTCTATTTTTCAAAACTCTTCCAAACAGTATCTAATGAGAGCCAGAGTTCATCCTATTAGTCAATTTAATGTCTCAATATAAATTAGTTGGAAAATGGACTTACAATAATAATTTGTTGAAATAAATTAAGTCATAGTCACTGACTTTTGTTCATTGAAATTTTCTACATGCTGCACTTTTATGCATTATAAACTGAGACCTCTAAACCATTTTTCTGTACCAAATTTAAAATATTCCAGTTTCAGAAAGGCACTTAAATCCATCTAATAATGATTCCACCTACAAGTCAGAAGTTCAGTTTATATGCACTATGTCTGCATGCAAAGCAATATCCATTTGGGAAATATTTTAATTTTGTATTCACTTTGCCTTTATTATTTTACACATATTGATGGAACAGATCAAAATGATATTGCTAATACTGGTGAGATGCTTAGGTTCCATAAATTTAATACAATTAAGGCAAGATGGAGATAATTAGATCTGCCTCAACTTTAGCCTTTTTCAGTAGCTCATTGGCCTTCAGCAATCAAGTGTGTGTTCAATTATGAAAAAGGATGAAACTAAAGTACAAAATTCTAGAAATATTCCATTAAATAATATATCTAAAATATGGGCTTCAGTTAGGGATACTATAATTGCTTTTAGAAAAATTGGGAGTGGAATTTGTATTTAAATCTCTCAATCATTTGTGAGGCTTGCTAACATTTATCATAATGTGAAAGTTGGGTATTACTTTATATTTTGAGACTTTTCATAAACAAAGCAAATTGGAATGATGAAACCTCAAATTTCTTATATTTGAAATCATCTAGAGTACAGTGTAGTACAAAATAATCTTCCTCCAAGTTTGAATGCCAGGTATCAGTCTTTCTGAGGTCACAAAAGTTTTGGAGTTAGTAAAATTGCTAAGTTAACCACTTATTTTCTTACAAAAGTTCCTCAGTTATGAGTATAACAAATGATAAAACTCAGAAACTTTGAAATAAAAATAATGTGTAACTATTAACAAATTTATTTGGAATTTTATTTTGTTATATTTTTCTTATCAACTAATTCCGTGTCTGTATGTTTCTACAATACCTTTTGTTAATAATCATAATTTAACACAGAAGACTGTGAAGAAAAAGTTGTATATTTATCCATTTAACAATGATTCCACCTACAAGTCAGAAGTTCAGTTGATGTAAATTTGTCATTTGATATCATATGTATTCTAAATTTATAAGATTTGAGGTAGCTAAAATAAGAGAGAGAAAGAGAAAGAGAGGAGAGGGGCCTGTCATACAGGTAGGCTGGGGTGGGGGGTGGCTTGAAGGGAAGGGAGGAAAACTGGGGACACTGGTACTGGAAAAATACAGTGATTAAAAGATGGGTGTTGGAACATTGTACGACTGAAACACAATCATGAACAATTTTGTACTCTCTATCTCACAGTGATTAAAAAAAAGATTCAAGGAAACTTCTGTTTTGGCAAAGTAGTGTTTTATGTGTATTTATTTAAGCTAATATTATTAATCTGGAAATCATTTAACATAAATATTCTAATTTAGTGTTCCTTAGCTAGACCCTAAGATTTTTCTTTTCTAAAAAGTGCTACCAAAAAGCTGATCTTTACAATAATATCAAATTATAGAGCACTAAATACATAGAAAAATTGGCTTCAAACAACACATCTAGATAAAAAAGAAAAAAATTTGCCTCTTTCTGTGAAATGTTTCCCTCTGGTTATGACCTCTTCCATACGGACATAAAGAGCATGTCAGTTTGGATTTGGGTTCTCTATTCACCAGTACTAAAAATTGCACCTCTCAGTGTAGATTTACAATGTGAAGAGGAAATAAAAAAAGAAATACTTTTAATTCTAGTAATATTCAGTTCTCCATCTATGAAATGACTAAAATAGTGCCTCTAAATTTTACTTCCGACTTATTAGAAGTAAATTGAGAGTGCAGAATATATAAATTCAAGATTAAGTTAAAAATATTAAAGCATTTTGCTTCATTCTCTCAATTATGCCCACATAATTGCTTTAACTGAAAACATCAGGACTCAAAACTTTGTAATTAATTCACTCATTTACTAAAATTTAGAATATTCATTGTTTTCTTATACTACTGCTTCTGCTTGCACTGTTTTCTTGATTTATTGATCTAGCTGGTGTACCCTATGTTACTATTTATTATTAATAATTTGTTATGTGTTATTTAGGCATTGTGATGGTCAATACTGTAATATTAATGAGTTTGCGTTCATACACCACACTAACCACCAGAGTACCAGCATATCCTGCTTTTAGGTCTCTTTCAACGCTCAACCCCTACCCAACACACATACACACAACCCATACTTACACTCAATTCTGTGAGTACACTCTCAGGACTTATTATCTTTGAACATTTTTCACTCCCATAACTAGGTTGCTTTGTACTTTATGAAATGTACCTTCTTTAAGCCTTTACTCATTGTTTTTGACATTTGTCTCTTTTAGCCTCTAATGGACCTTAAACTCTTCTTTTTCTTTTACACTATTTAAAAATAATAAGTAGTTTTCTTAATTCAAAAGTAGAGGTAACATGTTCCACATAAAGAATATAGAATAAAAACAAACCCAAGTAAAGTGAAAAACCTAGTATCTGCTGCAACCATGATCTTTCATGATTATGTAATTTCTCCAGCTCTTCTGCATTCTTAAAATTGCCAAACATTCCCTATGTCTGATAAGTTCATGACAGTACCGATTATATAGGTAAGATTTCTTTTTGTCATATTAGTCAGTTAATATTGTGTCTTACTAAAAGAAATTATCCTGACATGAAATGGTGCATTTAATGAAATGCATTTTGCAAGTTTTTTTCTAAAGAAGTAATAAGACAGCACAACTTATTTGAATGTAAAATTGTATTGCAATTAGGTAGCACAGTAAGAACTGAGTTCTGTAAAAAAACATTTGCCCGACAGTAGATTTCCTGTGTATTCTCTGAGCCACTTTCAGTTCTGTTCCCATGGGAACATCTAAATGCACATAGCTACTTCCTCCTGCTATTGTAGAACCAATTAAATTAATTTGTTGGAAATAACATTGTCTCCCACTCTCACTGCCTTAGATTAGATTCTTTCTGAATTTTCCTGGGTTTCCCTCTGCCATGTGTATAACACTTTGAATTACAGAGGCGAGAACTGCAGTTTTCTTTCTTTTTTTATTTTTCAAATTAAAAAAAAAATAGAGATAGTGAGTCCTTCCAAGTAATAGAGCTTGTTCACAAACTTGCATTGACTCTGGGAGACTGTTGTCTGTATTTCTTAACATTTTAGTATTTCTTATACATGAAGAAATTGACAATATATAAAGCCTTAGCATATCTGCACATCTCTGTGTTAAGCATTGTCCAATATCTGTCAGGGAGAATGCCTTTTTATGCAGCTATAAGATGCTATACAATGAGACAGCATATTTCAGTTTAATAAAAGACTTTAATTGGGTTTTTGGTATTGTGTGGTATTCTAATACCAATTTTTTCAGTTCACTAAACAAATTTAGTAAGCAGCATTCCAAAACATGTATTATAAATGAATATAAACTACCTAGAAAAATATACTTTTATAATGAATGTTTTTAAGAATATATATTTATATGCAACTTACAAATATGCATTTATAGTATAAATTTAATTTTTAAAAGATATTAGAAATCTTTGGATATAAAATTAAAATTCCTGAATTCCATATGTATGTATAGAAGAGAAGAACATATAAGAAAATGAACAATTTGAGATTGGGTTGAGTAATTTTAAGTCTAGAAAATTTATTTTGAGGTGAAGTGTCATGATACTATGAGGTGTGATGTAAGCAATGTATAGGTCCATATGCATAATATGGAATTTGTACTTTTTTAATATCTATAAATGGATGTATTGTAAGAGTTATCATTTAGGATTCTCTTTTTGAATAGTTTGCCAATATCAAACAGCACTCTGTCAAATAAAACCAGCTCCTTTTAAACTTTCCAGATTTTGTGTGCATCTGCCTGCGTGGCAGAGCCTGGCAAGCTACCCATGGCATATTCGATATGCCAAAACCAGTAATGACAAGTCTCACAATGGAGACGTTACTGGTGCCCACTCGAGCAAATCCATGAACAATGGGATGAGAGTGCTACAGTGCTACATATTTCCATTTATTTGTTTTCTGCTGTTGTCAAAGTCAGTGTTTCTATAGCTCAGTAATCTGTCTCTTGCAATTTGTGGAAGGATTTTGAAAATGAGAAGTAATAGAATACTTATTATTGAGGAAGGAGGGCTTGGGTGATACACAGAGGTACTCGGGGCTTACTCATGGCTCTATGCTCAGGGAAGACTTTTGATGGTGCTTGGAAGACCATATGCAGTGGTACTGGGAGTCAATCCTGGGTTGACTGCAAGTGCCTTAATCCCTGTGCTATATGTCTGCCCTTTTTTAGAGGAAAATCTAACTGAAACAATTTCCAGATTCCTCTGCCCTTCTCGGAGAGCCCGGCAAGCTACCAAGAGTATCCTACCCACACGGCAGAATTGGCAAGCCACCAGTGGCATATTCAATATGCCAAAAACAGTAACGACGAGTCTCACAATGGAGACATTACTGGTGCCCGCTCGAGCAAATCCATGAGCATTGTGATGACAGTGACAGTGACAGTGATATAAAACTCAAACCGTAAGCAGGATTTTTAACAAAGTTCAGGGGAAAAACAAAGCTAAGTACTCTTGTTAATGCAGCTAAGTGACTTTGAAATTTGTATCATTTTGAAAATTGCTATGCTAATTGTTCTCGTTTTCAAAGCTTTTTGTGTAACTTAAAATTAAACCAAGCTAATGTTTTAATAGCACTTATATAGAAAAAGTTTAGTGAAAATGATTTCTGATAAATTTCTTGAGTAGTAAATAATCTAAGTTTAATATACAAAGTCAGTAACTGTGTAAACCCTTTACTCCGAGTGGTGTAAACTCCTTAGCTGGGTGACGCTATGAAGGATTACACATTAAAGGATGTTCCAGGGTCTCTGGACGACTCTCGACTCTCTCTTGCCGCCCGTGTTCATTGCTCTCAAAGTGTGTCCCCACCCAGGATGGTGCTTGCCTTGGGCGGACGATGGAGGATCGAGGGCCAAGCTGGTTGGTGATCAGTTGCCGCTTATTCCATTCTTGTCTCTCCTGAATTCTCTCCACAACTCTCTCCACCTCTGGCCACAACTTTCTCCCCACCTCGCAACTCTCTCTCAGTTATCTTCAACCCTCTCTCTAACTTATTCCACAATGCTCTCTTCAACTCTCACTCAACACTAATTCTGTCTTTTGCTCTGCTCACAGCTCCCAATCTGCCTCTTTCCAACTCTCTACCTCTCTCTTTTTTTCCACCAACTCCCCGCAGCCACCACTTTTATCACCTCTTCTCTAACCATGCCTCCCAAACTACACCTCCCCTTCCCCGCAAACATGTTTTTCAAGTCTTCCCTTCAAGTTTTCCCAACCAACTGCAGCCACCAGGGCGAAACAGCACTAAGGTGTGTTTCTCCTCTCCTTAGACCAGAAACTTCATGAACATCTTAATTCTACTTCCTAATATTTGTTTTTTTTTTTGGTCTGGACACAGTAAGAGTTACATTTTTGGCTTGAGGGCGGATCTCCTGGGAATATCTCACTATAGATCTCAGACTACAGTGTTCAGGCCAGATTAATCTTTCCTATCGATAGCAGGGTTCAAATCCAGTTGTTACTTTTTGGATCATGGCAGAATTTGTCCATGACTATGCTCTTACCTTATAAGTTAAGAATTATGGCACTTTGGTCAGGCCCATTTCAATGCCAAGGTAACTCCCAGCTTGCCCTGAGTCCATCCAGTCCATCCTCAGGACTCAGCTTTTGGGTATCTAGGAAGTAAGGGCAACTGAGGCTTAAGTAGAGAGAGCAGCTGTCCAGGAGGTAATATTATCTGGAGTCAATCAACTCCCAAGCCATAGACTTGTCTTTTTAACTGTCTTCCTGTGTTCATACAAAAAGTAGTTGCTCTGAAGTAACTAACCATGCAAAGGACATAAAGGAGAAGAGAAAGAGAATATTTACTAGTCAGAGTCTGATCAAGAGGCAAAGGTAATTGACAGGTTAAGGGAACAACCAACAAATCCAAGTTCTCCGAGCCTGGGAGGAAGAGCAAACCAATGTTATCCTACAAGTAACAGTGTCTTCAAATATGCCCATTTCTAGTTTTATTCTCAGTCTAAATTTTGGCATTGCTGTTTGCTTCCCTCCTTAAGACCTGGTCCATTTTATACTGCAAGTGGGTGATAGTCTTTCTTAAATTCATACTCATCATTTGAAGTATACTTTCCCTGTCATTTTGTCACACTTTTGCTTCCAAATAGCTACATACCAAGAGAAACAACTTTTTGTTTTGTTTTGTATTTTGGATCAAACTTGGCTGCACTCAGGGATCACGCAGAGAGGGGTAAAGGTGATTGAATGATGCTCAGCCTTGAGCATAGGAAGGCCTTACAACTGCATTGTCACTCTGACCCCAAGAAACAACTTCTTTAACTGAAAAAAAGTGTCATTTTTAGGTAGCCTAATAGTGAATGGAAGAGATATCAAAGTCAGTATAAAAGGACATACAATAGTAGCTTTCAAAAGTCACCTAATTTTCTTTTCTTTTTTCTTTTAATTTTTTATTAGAGAATCACTGTAATGTACAGTTACAAACTTATGAACTTCTGTGTTTGCATTTCACTCATACCGTGATCGTTCACCAATCCCTCCACCAGTGCCCATTCACCTCCACAATGATCCCAGTATCCCTCTAACCACCCCCACCCCACCCCATCCCCCACCAACCCACCCTGACTTTGTGGCAGGGCATTCCCTTTTGTTCTCTCTCCTTTTGGGTGTTGTAGTTTGCAATAGAGGTGTTGAGTGGTCTTCATGTTCGGTCTATAGTCTACTTTCAATTTGCATCTTCCAACCTGAATGGGTCCTCCCAACATCCTCTACTTGGTGTTCCCTTCTCTATCTCAGCTCCTTTTCCCCAGTATGTGAGGCCAGTTTCGAAGCTGTGGGTCAGACCTCTTCGTCCTTATTGCCTAATTTTCTTTACCAATCATTTGCCTTGACTTGTATCTATCATTAACCCTGGTTACTTCCTCCTTCAGGAGGAAATTAAGGAAGGAGACAGTATTATCCAAGGAATAAAGATTCTGGCATTCATAAACCCTGAATCACAGGGATTATCCAGGCCACTCTAGCGGTGTATGTGTGTGTGTGTGTGTGTATGTGTGTGTGTGTGTGTGTGCATGTGTGTACTTGGGGAGTGAGTACAGGATAACATTGATTTGTACTTTCTCTTCTGCCACAAGGAGCTTAGGTTTACTGAGTAGCACCCATCATGATGCTACCAAAGCACTCCCATTTCCTCTGTATTCATTCAATTTCTTTGTGCTCTCCTTCCCCTATCTGTTGATCACTCATTTCCCCTAATCAGAAGCTGTGATTTGTGAAGTAATGATTCTTCAAGAGATCTCTAGGTTTTGTATTTATAAGTGAAATATTGTTTTTCTCTTCCCTTTATGTCCTTTACAATTTACTTTAGAGGAATCCTTTTTGTATAGTGTATGACTGAAATGTAAGCACAAAAATTTGTAAGTCTGTAACTGTACCTCATGGTGATTCATGTAAAAAGAAATAAAATAAAATAAATAGGATAACAGTTAATGTTATACTCTTGTTACTTGAGAGTTAACTGATTTTAAATAATATTTATCCTAGGCATCTGTCATATTTACTCAATTTAAGCCTCAGTCTCCCTTAGCTCCTAGCAGCCCAAAAAGAGGATCCCAGTGAAGGGAATTGTATGGACTCAGGGCAAGCTGCAAGCTAGTCTGGCATTGAAATGGGACAGGCCAAGCTCCACAGAATTTATAATAGGTTTAGAGCACAGTAATGAACAAATTGTAATGACCCAAAAAGAAGTAACTGAATAAGGATTCTGCTGGGGTTAGGAAGAAATAATCTGTCCTGAGGACTGTAATATGGGATCCTGAAATGTCCCCAGGAGTGCCACCCTTTAAGCTTAATATTTCTCTTACTGTGCCCATACAAAATGATTAGAAAGATTTTTTTATATTTTATTGAATCAATGTGAGATATAGTTACAAGATTTCATGTTTGAGTTACAATCATACAATGTTCAAACACCCATCCCTCCACCAGTGCACATTCCCCACCCACAATACCCCTAGTATACCCCACTTTCCCATCCTCCCATTACCTCCATGGCAGATAATATTTCCCCATAATCTCTCTCTACTTTTGGGCATTATGATTTATAATACAGATACTGAGAGGTTATCATGTTTGGTTCTTTACCTACTTTCAGCACACATCTCCATCCCAAATAATTCTTCCAACCATCATTTTCTTAGTGATCCCTTCTCAATTCCAGCTGCCTTTTCCTCCACCCTCATGAGGCAGGCTTCCAACTATGTAGCAATCTTCCTGGCCCTTGTATCTACTGTCCTTGGGTATCAGTCTCATGTTGTTATTTTATACTCCACAGATGAGTGCAGTCCTTCTATATCTGTCCCTCTCATCTGACTCATTTCACTTAGCATGATACTCTCCATGTCTATCCACTTATAAGCAAATTTCATGACTTGATCTCTCCTAACAGCTGCATAGTATTCCATTGTGTAGATGTACCAGGGTTTCTTTAACCAGTTGTCCGTTCTCGGGCACTTGGGTTGTTTTCAAAACCTGGAAACAACCAAATACTGTAAACAGTGCTGTAATGAGCATACTAATGAGGATGTTGTTTCTACTATACCTTTTTGTCTCTCTGGGATATACTCCCAGGAGTGGTATTGCTGGGTCAAATGGGAGTTCAATTTCTAATTTTTTGAGAATCGTCCATATTGTTTTCCAAAAGGGCTGAACCAGTTGGCATTCCCACCAGCAGTGAGGGAGACAGCCTTTCTCCCCATATCCATGCCAACACCGGTTGCTTTTGTTCTTTTGGATGTGTTCCAGTCTCTGTGGTGTGAGATGATATCTCATTGTTATTTTGATTTGCATCTCCCTGATGACTAGTGATGTGCAGCATTTTTTCATGGGTCTTTTGGTCATACAAAATGACTAGAAAGATTATTAAGAAATAAATTTAAGATGATTGTTTAAATGAGTATGGACTAAGGAAAGGAAAAATAAGCCCTTAGATGAAATTCTGCCCTTAAGCGGGTCTCTTAGCAGCATGAGATCATTGTCTTATAGGAAGCTTCCCATAAGGAAGGGCTTTACATATATCAATTGTGCTATCTCACCTATGTGAAATTGCCACCACCAATCTTGGGAGGTTGGACTCTTATCTAACGCTGGGAGATTGGAATGGTAGCAGAGTTAGACTGGAATGGGGGAGATTGAAAATGGATGGGCAGAGAGTGAAACTTGATGAGAGTGAAACTGGATGGGTTGTGTGAGAATAGGAGGAACGGAGTGTGAGTCTGGAGTGGGGACAGAGACTGGAACAAACAGCGACAGATCACCAAGCAGCTTGGCGGCCCTGTTGCCTCCTTCATCTGTCCGCCAGCAGTGGCTGTCTGTGGTGAGGAAGCAGCTTATGGCCATTGAATCTACACGGCACAGGCCCACACACATTAATGAACACACAGCTGAGGACTGTACCCAGTGATCTTCAAGAGGTCATGTGGTGTCTGGGTTCAAACTAGGGTTGGTTCATGACAAGTGACACCTTACACTCTGTGTTCTCTGTCCCTTCAAGCCAATTTCTTTTCTCTTGTAACAAAGAAGGAAATGTAAACAGGGGCCCTATCACAGAGAATATTTGTGTCATTTTAAACATCAGAAATTGGGGCTAGGAGATCATTGGACAGGTAGGACACATGCCTGTCATCTGGATCCATCCCAAGCACCACATGGTCCCTGAACATCACCAGGATCATACTCAGAGGCTCCTTAGCACCTCTCTGGTGGCCCTGAGAAGACCTGGCACCACAACTCAAGCACCACTGTTGGGTTAGCAACCACTGATGGTAGTGATTTTCATTCTAGATTTGAACTTTTTACAAAGCATTCAATCCATCCTCTGCTCTCACTTAAGATGTCTAGATAAAAAAATAAAAATAATGCAGCAGACAAAGGTTGAGAAATTTCATTATAATTTCAGAGAAATATGGCTAAGTCTTTGTCAGGGAGCAAGGCTGTGTCTCCTGACAGTTGCAGTCAAAATAGACAGGCAGCCTTTGCCTTTTTGCCTGACTCTGTGGGTGCCCTTTGGTAGCATAAAGTATCAAAAATGACATAATTACGAAATGATTGACAACTAGGAATGAGTATTAGGCCCTATAACCTCATTATGTAGGAGAGAAATCCGAATCAATGAATTGATCTGATTTTAAAAATTAAAAGTTTAAAAATATTAAAAGTTTCTGGATCACTGTCACTGTCATCGTATTGCTCATCAGTTTGCTCGAGCAGGACCAGTACCATCTCCATGTGAGACTTGTTACTGTTTTTGGCATATCGAATACGCCACAGGTAGCTTGCCAGGCTCTGCCGCGTGAGCGAGATACTCTCCGTAGCTTGCCGGGCTCTATAAGAAGGGCAGAGGAATCGAACCAGGGTCAGCTGCATGCAAGGCAAATGCCCTACCCACTGTGCAGTTTACAAGTTCTTAATTTCTGAAATTACCTGCTGCAACCTAGAACAGAAAAGAATATGAATTTTAGGTTGTAAAAAACAGGATTACTAAATAATTCCTGCTAGCACCCTCACTGTGTGATCTTGGGCAATTTATCATATCTAATTCAGATATAATCTGTGGACATATTGCCCTGCTTTTATCTTCTTTGCAACGTTCTTCTTGTTCTTTAATTTGGGGACCGCAACTGGCAGTGCTGGGGGCTTACTCCTATTCTATGCTCAAGGATCATTCTGGCAAGCTTGGGACACAATATGGAGTGCTGGGGACCAAACTCAGTCAGCATGTGCAAGGAAAAAGCTCTGCCTGCCGTACTATCTCTCTAGCCCTTACATCTTTCTTCTTCATAAGAATGAAATTTTGTGTAGATAGACCCCTTGTAATTCTAAAATGTAATTATTTTTAATCAGTTATGAAAAAAGTTATTTGTCTTTTAAAATACTAAAATTATGATTATGTAGACAAAATTTTTTAAGATGCAAGGAAGCTATTGGGAAGGTGTCATATTTTTTGTAGGAATTTAGGGTAAACAACAAATAGAAATGTATACACGCAGAATCTTTGATTTTACAGGTTATGTAGCTATTAGTGCTTTGGAATGTAGGATTTTTTACCTTCTTAATTCTTATAGGATACTAAAAATTTCAAGCATGACATTTTCTTTACATTTCTAAAGTAAACTAGAATATTGTAACTTAGAAAGGTCATTATTTTCATAGTTCTGGTTAAGTATCCTTATGCCAAATCAAGTGCAAAGAATCCCAAACTTATTTTCTCATCCCTCACTCAAACAAAAGCAGGCAAAAAGTGACCTATTTAAGATCAGAGTATTACCACATCCCCCCAACTCACAGATGAGTAGATCTGTAATGAAGTGCAATTTTCCTCAGAAAATAAACTCCAGTGAATGGAAAATTAAGGTTATAGTGTGTGCATTGCAAAGTAATAGTCACTTAAATGTTGAATCCAGACAAAGGACAATTCGTAAAGATGAAGGACAGTCAAACAAGAAACTAGAAATCTGGCAAAGGTGAAAGGGAGTCCTCTCCAGGCTTTATTGAGCCGTGCCTGCAAATATAACAGCAAAATAACGATTTGTTTCTACAACAAGAAAGGGGGTGAAAGGGCAAAGTGCATCCTGGTTTATTTTTCGACAAAAAGATGGAGAGAGCATGGGGCAGTGGATGGCTGCACAGGAATAAAACAACCAAACAGAAAAATCAAGAAAACAATGAATTGATTAAACAGACCAAACAAACCTTCAAAAACAACAATCTAACACAGAAAGTGGCCAATCAGAAAAAATTCAGATTCCAAATGGACATATTTAGATGATGTATAATGGTCTGAAACATTTTCTTTTCAGACCATTTATTTTCATAACCAAGACTTATTAAGTTCTTACCATGTGTCAGGCACTGGAATTCCTGGGATTTCAGAGGGAAAAATACAAGAAATATCATTATTCCAGAAATTTCAAACTAATGATTTTTACCCGATTCCAGTAAAATATTTCATACTTAAGTATTGAGATTACTAGCAGCTTGAACCATGCTAATGTCTTAGTTCAAAAACATTACAACATGCAATTTTGAAAGTTTCAAACTAATATTCTATTCCTTTTTTTGTATGTGATTGAGATTTTTAAGTAAATGTTTCATGCCCATAACATCTTGTATTTCTCCTATCAGCATATTAAAAAATGATGTTCCCTTCGCTACTCTTTCAAAATTCTTCCAAAATTCAAAATATCAAAACTAAATATTTCATGTTAAGTAGTTTGTAACTGAAATTACCTCAATTCTCAGGGATTAATAAAGTGTGGCACAGACTTCTGATAATAATTCAGTTGATAAAAAATTTATAGAAGCCTACAAATTATGAAAAAATTCAGAGTATTTCTGTTATTTTATTCAGATTTATTCTGTAAGAAGACTTTCACTGGGTTTCTATAAGTATTTTCTATTTATTTCACCCTTCCTTAGTCTAAGATGGAGATCTTGATTCTCAATTATTATTATATATTATTTATCTATTTATTTATTTTTTGGTTCTAGGGCCATACTGTATGGTGCTTGGGGTTATTCCTGGGTCTGATTCATTGTTTGCTCAAGGGAGCATATGTAGTGATGGGGATAAAAAACAGGATCAACCTATGCAAGCCAAGTGTCTTAACCTCTGGACTACCTGCCCCTGAGATAGATATCTTATCTGTTCAGTTATCTTGTCTACCACCTCACTTCCTCACTTGATTGCCTGGATATTTCTCAAATACAATGATATGGTTCCAGACCAGTAGGATTACCACTGCTTGTATAATGTTCAAACCGTAAACACAAAGTCCTTCTCCTTGACTTTCAAAATGAAGATACTCTGGCATGTTTATCAAATACCAGGTTATGCTGATGCAGGACCAAATCTGAAAACCAACAATCAAAGGAAATAGTGCTCAATTTTGGCTCTAAATTAGAATAGAGAAAATCAAATTTCATTGATGCTTGGAATCTATTCCTATAGATGTTCATTGAGGACGTAGTATTCTTTTTATTATTTTATTTTTTACACATTTTCCAGCTAAAGTTGAAAAGAACTGATCTCCTGAAGTTAACTGTTTTCTATATAACCTCTGTGATTGCTACATATAAAACCAGCCTCTAGACTTCTTATAACTAGAGAGTGATATGAGAAAATATAGGACAAAGTCAGAGATTTTAGAGAAATTGATAACTATTTCATAGCTAACACTTATATACTGAATGCCTATTGGATGTCTGGTAATGATTGTGAAGTAGTACAATCATCACCAGCAAGTACAAGGATATAAACCCCCAGGTAAGGTACAAAAATATAAAGCAAAGATTACAAGTTCAATATTGGAGGTGCATATAGCATCTATAAATGTGAAACTTAGCTTTCAAATCTGTCTAGACTTGCTGCATTCTACACAAATGACTTCCTTCTCTCCCACTTAGCAGAGACCAGGGCAATTATAACTCCTCTCTTCTCTACACTCTCTTGCCAGCCCCAGGCCTTGACCGTCCTCTGACATTTATTCCTTTTTTGCAAATTGGAAATTCTTAGAATCCAGAATCATCCAAGAATATGGAATATGCTTTTTATCCCTGACATGTTTTAGCTGCTTGGAATGAAACTTGGGAAAACTTATGATTTTTAGATAAAAGATGTAGAAACATGTAATAGCTTTGATTCTGGGTAGAAGTCACATAAAATTGAAGACCTCAACACTGGCCAGTGTATCTGGATCTAATGCTAACTGGAATCTATCCTAACTCAGGAAACTAAGAGATACAGGAGACCAGTAAAGGTACAAATTAAAATAGTGAGGAATTACATTCTCTGATCAGGAAATCTTGGCATTACCACAGTGGGAAAAGTTTTTCCCAGTGGAAAGGTATGTGTCATAGGTCCCTAGTAACCACTCACTTGATTTTCTTCTTTTACATTTGGTGTTCCTTCTGTTCTGCTGTTCTTCCCAGAAATTTTATATTATATATGTTACTAATAATAGTTCAAACATCAACCAACAGCAATCATGTCTATCTCTGAATTATATATTTATCCTAGAAAAAAACCTTTAAGGTTTATATCTTTAAGGATAAAGATATCCTTAAAATAGCCTATACTTATTTTTTATGTATTATATGCTACAATTTTTCTCCAGTTTTAAATTTTCTTTGTGTTCATGTGTGCGTATGTGTGTCTGTGTGTGTTTGTGTGTTTTCACTGTGAATTCAATAGGTGGAGAGTTAAGTCTTTGGATAACAGACTTAGCCTTCAATACAAAGAGAAGTCAGATTCTGCTCAAGAGAAGAAAAGAAGGCTCTAGTTTAAAGTTAAGATTCTGGGTATAAGAAGCAGTACAGAATGACCCACTTAAATATAATTGTCATCTTACTATCAATGGTTCAAAACCTAGATTCATAAACACTTACCTAGTCTTTAAGTAGGTTAATCGTTTGGTCAGGAATAGTAGTGTGATAGGGAGGAGAGACACAACAAAGTCCAGGAGAAAGAACAGATGCATGTAAGATACAATTTTTAGATTCCTTTTTTAGCAGCTAGAAGGTGAACACTTTTGGGGAAAACATGATTGACAGAATCTAATTCTTTTGCTTGTGTGAGTCATTTTCTTTCTTATATAACTGGTAGGTTTGACATGAATATAATAACCTTTACAGTTATCTTTTATTTTATTTTAATTTATTATATTTGTTTGTTTGGGGGTCATACTAGTGCTCTCAGGTTTCCTTCTGACTCTGATCTCAGAGATCACTCCCGGAGGAGCTCAGGATAGCATACATGGTGCCAGGGATAGAACCTAGATTTGCTGTGTGCTAGGCTGTTCTATCTTTTCAGACCTTAGTTTTGCTTTTGTAAATTGTTTACTTTAATATCATGTAAAGTCTTTGAAGGAATCTTTTTCTGTCTAGATGGAATTTATAGAACAGAAAAGGGAAAAAGACACCCTTGAAATACTTTGGTACTTCCTTTCTTCTTATTACTATACTTTCCTTCCTTCCTTCCTTCCTTCCTTCCTTCCTTCCTTCCTTCCTTCCTTCCTTCCTTCCTTCCTTCCTTCCTTCCTTCCTTCCTTCCTTCCTTCCTTCCTTCCTTCCTTCCTTCCTGCCTTCCTCCCTTCTTTCCTTCCTCCCTTCCTTCATTCATTCCTTTTTCTCATTTTCACTTTCTTTCTTTATGTGTCCACAACATTTATTTAGCCAGGAGTATTTGATGCTTCATTTAAAAATGTCATACTTTAAATAAACCCTTCCCATATGGCTGTAGAATTTTGTATTACAATGAATCATATAATTTTTATTACTGGAAATTAGGACCTATTATTCTCTTGCTATAATCTAATTCCACGTAATTTGCCATCTTTACTTGGAGCACGTCAAGCCCTATAAAAGTATCTAGAGTCAAGTTAAATATTGATTTAACTTGAAAGTTCATGAAGAGAGTTCATAAATATTGTTTCCAGGTAGCTTAAGATAAGTTTTGAATAATCTGTTTCCTAATCAAAATATTTAAAGTATGGATGCTCTAAGGAGGAGCAGTTGCAACTAAAACATAAGAATTGTCAACAGCAATTTGGAATAAGAAGATTTGGTTTAGATTTCTGTAGATTGTACAAATGAAATGCTTTCGTCCTAATGAGAATGTTGAGCTATCATTTTTCTCTGTGCTGTGTTGTGTTTTTATTGTCCTCATTAAACACATTATCAGTAGGCAGCTTTTATATTTATATTTTCAAGGACTGCACATTAGCATTTACACTATGTGGGAGAATTGACAGGCACTTATTAGGGAGTCTTCTTATATATAAATTTAACGTTTATGTAGGTGAATCATATTATTAGCTATTATTATCAGTCTCATCAAACCAGTTCTATAGAATACTTGCATAAAGCATAGGAATTGTTTTGTTTTGGTCACACCTGGTGGTGTTTGGGGGCTTACTCCTAAGTCTGTGCTCAGGGATCATTTTTGTTGTGTTTAGGGGACCATATGCAGTGCTGGGGATCAAATACAATCAGCTGCATGAAGTAAAGCACTTTATCTGCTGTACTTTTCCTCTAGCCCCTGGGAAATTATTTTTCATCTCAAGTTGAGATCAGTTTTCTCATTTGATTTCTGATCCCTAAAACTTGGTAATAATTTCTGCTTCTTCTTTTAAAAATGCTTCACACTGCCCCACTAAAAGAAATACATTTCATGACAAAGCTTAATACATGCAGATGTAATACATACATACATATATACATACATACATAAAGTTATAGCTGAATCTGAAGCAAAATTCTGTGAGATAGTATTTATATATTTACCATGCATATTGCTGTCTCTATTAACTTAATTCAATACTATCTATTTAAGTAAACAAATACAACTCATTTGGATTGCATATTTAGAATGCAATTTACATTGCAAAGCCAAATTGTTGTATTCTGAAATAAGGTCTTTTCTCACCTGTTGTTCATAAATTGCTATTTACATGAATAAAGAATATCTCAAATCTTGACCTGAAATTTAAGCACATTATTGATTTATGAGGTGGATAACATAGTATTCTGATTTTATGACAAATGAAGATACAAACACATTTTTATATTAAAGATTTCTCATTCATCTTGAGATAGTTTTAAATTTCCCAATATTTTGAGATTGAACTTGTGGGTAGAATGACTGTTTGAACTTCCTACTTGAAACATGAATAACAATCAATAATTTTATTTTAATTAGCTGTTTTAATTTATTTTTGTTTGATTGGAGGTCACACCCAGCAATGGTCAAGGGTTATTCCTGGCTCTGCACTCATAATTGCTCCTGGCAGTGCTCGGGGGAGACTATGTGGGATGTGAGTGATTGAACCCGATTCTACCATTTGCAAGCAGGTGCTTGGACATGTACTATCTCCCTGACCTCCAATTTTAATGAGTTCTTTTGAGAGCTGTATTGTCATCTCTTAAAGTATTACTATGAAAAGGGTAACCACAGTGCAGGTTAACTGTGCAGAAACAGAAAAGAAGCCCTGCAAAACTCTACTGTCATTATACACCAGTCTTAACCTATGATGTATTTTTAACTCCATTTCAGAAGACACAATTCATTGTGGGACAAATGATTTCAACATCATATTCAGAGGAAATTTGAGTCATCTGCACCTGATAGTAGCTGGCACTGCACCCAGGGAGTTTTTCAGCTGGCAAAGTAAATAGATGGATTTTAATTGCCCGGTGAAGAGATAATTTTCCCCAAGAAATCCCACGCATGCCAAAGCCAGCCCTGTGAGCTAGTCACAAAACCTCCTCCTTTGCCAACCTTTTCAGCCTGCTGGAAACAGGGCTTTTCAAAGAGATCCTGTGACAGCATCAAGTGAAATTTAGTAAATGTCTGCTGGACTGGGGTAGAAGTGAAATAAATAGTCAGTGCTCTGGGGAAAAACCACACACAATGCTCTCCTGTTGCTCCCGGCTTATCAGCGAGCACACAGTCTTCCATGGAATGGTTTGTGCTAAATCTAATCTGACGCCTCCCTCGGGGGAGATGTGGAGAATGTGGCGATGATCAGAGGGTTGATGAATTGGGACAAAGTCCGTCCTCCCTTTGAATGCTAACGTATCCTTTCAACATTTTCCTGGTATGCTTTATGTTTCCTGCATTTGGAGTGATTGTTGATACCCCGATAGTCAAAACAGAATTTCAGATGCTTTAAACCTTATAAAGTGAAAATAATCAATATCTAGGAAATGCATATAAGAGTCGAATCACTTTGTTATCAACCAGAAAATGACCAGGAATGGTCTGCTGTTCATCATGTGAGGCTCAGTTCAGTGGATTACAACTGTCAACTGACATTTTGAAATGAACTTGAAAAGTAAAATTTTAAAGTGGATAGTTAATATTCCTTATGTGTACTTATACATTTGCATGTAGTAGGTTTTATATTGCTTACTGTTATATTAATTTTCATTTAATCTTCATGACCTTCTATTAGGCTCGTTTTGCCTATGGGGAATCAAGTCTCATTGAAGTTTAAGCATACCACCAAGGTAACAAAGCAGTTTAGATATGTAGTGGTTGAAGCTGAAGAGATAGCACAAGGGTTAAAGAACTTGCCTGGCATATGGCTGACTTAAGTTCAATCCCCAGCATTGTAAATGGTTCCCCTGTCCACAGAGCCAGGAAAGACACACCAGGTGCCAGTGGGTATCTCCTCTCTCCAAAAAGTATACCGCATTTGCCCCTCCCCACAAAAGGAATTAGAGTGGGGCCTTCTATGCAATGTATTCATTTCTTGGCCTTCATCTTTCTATCCATTTTCTTTATAAATTTCATCTGTCCTCATTTTAGGGTAGGGAAATAAATACTGTGCAAATGTCCATATATATATACATACACCTGTATGTATATAAGGTAAATTTTGTAATGCTTTCTGAAATAGATTTTTAAAAAATGTATCAGATTTGCATAATAGAAGTGAAAATATAAGCTTTTTTAAATAAAAGGAAACCACGTTCTTAGAAACATTTAAATAATAAAAATATAAAGCAAACTTTCTGTTTCAACCTTAGAGCAAGCATTCTACTTTTCTTGGATTTCTGTTTATACCTCAATCAAATTAAATTGGTGTTTCCACATAGCAATGTGGAGAAATATCAGGTCCATTGGGATCAAGTGAAAAGCAGATGTGAAATAATATGCATTTTTCATGTGCCCCCCGTGGTTGTGACATTTTCCATTTAGTGTCACTCTAGGGTAAGGAAACATATCTCGGAGCATGAAACTGAAGTTCTCAGTGCTACAATTTGGTGGTTGGAATGAGCTTATTTAGGTGGGTGGAGAACTTCAGTGAATATCTTGCTTGAAAATGTGTGAAGCTTGGATCTTTTTCTATAATTGATCATTTACGACAGCCAGTTATTTCCCTGCTTGCGGAACAGCTGGCTTTTAAAAATACTGCAACATTAACTCACTTACTTACCCATACCTACCTGTATAAATAATACTAGGCTGTCAGCGAGCTTGGCATAAAAAATCCTGCTTCAGCTTTTGCTCAAATAAAGATATTAATAAAATAAATTGGTATCAAGATATCCAGATCATTTTCCCTGCATAGATATATGTAAAATTATTTCATTTTTCACTCGAATTAAAATTACTTAGTGGTCCCTAGCTTACAGAGAATATTCTGGAGATCTGGACATTTTGAAGGACAAAACATGGATTTGATGAAGCATTTTTTAATGAAAACAATTAACATTTTAGTATTATATTTGTTGTAAACTGATTTTTATTTGCTTATTTTGACCAAATATTAAACACCACAGACAGATTTACCTCACACTGACGTCTTCTTTTTTTAAATAAATTATTGTGAGGAACAGTTACAGACTTACAAACTTTCGTGCTTATGTTTCAATCATACAATGATCGAGTACCTATCCCTCCACCAATGCCCATTCTTCACCACTAATGTTCCCCATGTCCCTCCTCCCCCTCCCCTCCCCCACCCCTGTGGTAGGCACATTCTCTTTTACTCTCTTTCTCCTTTAGGATGTTGTGGTTTGCAATACAGGTATTAAGTGGCCATCATGTTCGGTCTATACTCTACTTTCAGCACACATCTCCCATCATGAGCAGGCCTCCCAAGCATCCTTTAGGTAGTGGTCCATTCCCTATATGAGCTGCCTTTTCCCCCAGCATATGAGATTGATCCAAGCTGTGGATCAATCCATCTGGTCCTTATCTCAATTATCCTTAGGTGTTAGTCCCTCATTCTGTTACTTTATATTCTACAAATGAGTGTAGTCCTTCTATGTCTGTCTCTCTCTTTCTGACTCATTTCACTTAGCATGATAATCTCCATGTTGATCCACTTATATGCAAATTTTATGACTTCATCTTTTCTAACAGCTAGATAGTATTCTATTGTGTAGATGTACCAAAGATTCTTTAACCAGTCATATGTTCTTGGGCACTTGGGTTTTTTCCAGATTCTGGCTATTGCAACCAGTGCTGCAATGAACATACAAGTGCAAATGTTATTTCTACTATACTATACTTCCGGGATATATTCCCAGAAGTGGTATTGCTGGGTTAAATGGAAGTTCAATTTCTAATTTTTTGAGAAGTGTCCATATAGTTTTCAAAAAGGGTTGAGCCAGTTGACATTCCTACCAGCAGTGAAGGAGGGTCTCTTTCTCCCCACATCCACGCCAACACTGGTTGCTTTTGTTTTTTTGGATGTGTGTCAGTCTCTGTGGTATGAGGTGATATCTCATTGTTGTTTTGATCTGCATCTCCCTGATGATTAATGAAAGCATTTTTTATGTCTTTTGGCCTTTCTTCTTTGAGAAAGTTTCTGTTCATTTCATCGCCCCATTTTCTGCTGGGATTGGATGTTTAATTCTTGTAGAGTTCAACCAGTGCCTTGTATATACTTGATATCAACCCCTTATCAGATGGGTATTGGGTGAATATCCTTTACCATTCCATAGACTGTAAATCGCGTTGTCGCGGTTTCCCTTCGCCAGCAAAGAGAGACGACACCGGTTGAGGGTCCTTCTGCAGCAGTTTATTGGAGATCTCCACACGTACACCAGTGGGGGAGGAAGGCCCCGACCCTCAGAGCGATGTCCTTTTTATAGAGAAGACCCCTCACTTCTGACGTGTTGCTCGCCAGTTGGCTGTCCTCCAATCACCCCATGGGGGGCGATGCCGGGGGCCCGCACTCTGGAGGTTATTTATTACCTAGGGCAGCCGGATGTCAGCGCCATCTTTGCTCCATGTGCTCTGGCTCCCTACAACTCCCCCTTATCTCTTTACTAAGGAGCCGGTCTCTGCGAGAAAGGGGGCGACGGACACCACTGCCTGTATAGATACCAGGGACGGAGGTGGCCTCAACGGGTCCCTCTTCAGGATCTGATGAGGCTCCTCCTGTCCCGCCGTCCGCTTTTCCAGGCAGGGCAAAATTTCGACGGCGGCCCTATGCAAGCGGCTCGTCGCCCTGGGTCAGGGAGGAGAGAGACCCAGTGCAGTACCATCTAGTCTGACACCCTTCCCTGAGACCATTGCCGGTGCACCCAAACTCGTGCAATGGATCCACAGATCCCAAGTGTGCAGGGGCTACACTCAGCATAAAAGAAAGCACGGAGCAGCTTGATTTAAAGCGGCGATGCCTCCGGCGGGGGGACAGACCACCTAGGCTGAGCAACCATTGGGACTAAACGATCTAAAAAGACTTGGCATCATCACCTACGCCAACTTACACTCTGCCAAGATTCAGTCAAAAACAAGGCACGGTATTATACGCAATCAAAAACAAGGCACGGTATTATACGCAATCAAAAACAAGGCACAGTATTATGCAGGATAGGCTATTGTACAAAAATCATGCAAACTCTTCTTCTGGATAGGCTTGTACCAGGCGGTGATAGTACACTTCCACCTTGCGTGAGGTCACGGCATTCACCTGATCTTTAATAAACTGAGTTAGGCGTTGGAATGCCCAAGGACCAAAGGAGATCAGTAATAATGCTCCAACAAGGGGCCCCAAAAGGGGGAGGAGATAGGGCAACACACCCCCCCACGCCGACCAAAACGGGCGCTCATAAAACTCATGTCTCCTTTTTTCTAATTCTTCTTGGTGTTTTCTAACCCGGTCCCTCACTATACCCGACTTGTTGGCATAAAAACAGCATTTCTCCTGAAGTGTCAGGCAAATTCCCCCTTATTTATAAAAGTAGGCTTGGGCACGCACTGCCAAAACTGGGTTAGTCCGCCCCGAGCACTGGGCCGAGTGACGAGATATATAGTAAGAGTCCCACAGTCCACGGTTTTCGTGTAGCTCGTTGGGGTCACCGAAGATTGTCCTCCCTGACAGTTGCACGGGGTCCCATACAGCTGTTGTAGGAGGCGTGTAGGGTCAGCCGGCTGGCCCAATCCGGCCTCCGTGGGTTGCACAGTCAGCAGCAGGATCATCATTGCAAACCCGCAGGGTCGGCACCGGACGACGAGCCGCAAGTTCTCTGTAAGAAGAAAGGAGAGAATCCCTCTCAGGGGTTCCCCCTGGAGCATTCTGCCGACTCGGAAATCTTTAAAAACTCTCACTCCTTATGACCCTGAGCTAAGTAGCTTAAAATTTTTTTTTTTTTGAAGTAACAGACTTTATTTAGAAGGTCTTAGGAAAGGAGGAAGAGATAAGTGGAAAAGGAGAAAGCAGTAGGAGTAACGTGCTCAAGAAAGAACGCGGGCTCCTCCAAAGATAGAGAGAGCCTTGAATGGACTATTGGGCTGTTTTTTATAGGTTCTTTACAGCCTGCCCCCACCCACATGTGGTTTCTTTTCAAGTATACCAGGGAGGTTGGGAGTGGTGATAGCCTTCTTTGGGGAACCTCCTGGGGAGGGGTCTACTATCCTCAGAGTCTGTTGAAGGTCTTATCAGGTGCGGTTTCACAGGGGGGAGGGGTCTCAGGATTCTCCTCCCTGGAGACTTTGATGATCTAAGTTTCATTGCCAGGGGCCTTTCCCTATCTACCTGCCTACATCATATTCCCCCCTAGAGATTTCACCACCTTAAATCTTTAAGGGGAAAATGGCTGAAGGTCCATCTTCTGGAGCTGCTTCATGCTGACAAAGGGGCGCTGGCCCTGCCTGCACAAGGGGTGAAACCTCATGCTACCTTAGTTTTAGTGGGCCCCAGGCAATGAACTGGTTGGGATCCTGAAGTTATCTGAAAGAAAAGATCAGATCAATTAGACTGAGGAATGTCACTTTGAAATGATTAGACCTTGGAGTAGAATATTGCCTCTGATCTAGCAAGAGCAGAGTGATCTACAGTTTTAGATAACATTCTGCCTGGGATGGTGAGACAGAAATTAAAGCAGCAGAAACCAACACAACATAATCCTACACCTATTTCTGTCATAAAAACAATGGAAAGGAATAACTGCTTCACCCATTGGTTTATAGAAAATGACTTCCTATGTTCAGATTTTTCTAGTGGCCTAGAAGCACCACAACGCTTCTCAGGTTGGAAAAGCTACCCATCCACTGAAGCTGTCATTTGGAAGCAGTAGATGTTTGTATCTTGAATATATGAGCGTTTGATCATTTGCATGTCAATCTGCCAATCCTTTCCTCGGCAAGTTCCTTGAAGTTACAAGTGTTAGGAAAGGAGGCCCACAATTCATTAATGAAACAGAAAGCACAGTTCTGAGTTCCTTCCCATGAAAGATGGCTTTCACTAGTGTTGGAAGCTTAGTGTAACCCTTTATCAATTTCCTTTTGAAAACCTTGTTCCAATGCCTATTGTTCCTCTTTTGCAGAGTATCTTAGATGAGTATTCTCTGGATGGGGTATTAATCCCATGATGGAACGAGAATTAAGAGCTGTTAAAATTCTAGTTCTCTCCAAATGACTGTGTTCATAGAACTAAAAGTGAATACTTAGAACCAGTTTAAATGTCCACACTTGGCACTGTAGCCAATTGACAGGTTGGGGGAAAGCATTAATTCTGCACTTTGAGCTGAGGTTCCCCCCACTAAAGCTCTGGCTTCCAATACCCTGGTCAGACTAGTGACAGCATCTTCAACATTGAGTCCCAAAGACTAGGCTGCTTACTTTACAGTCAGCAAAACACATTATACCTGAATTACCCAAAAGGGATACCTTTTAGATCCAGATTAGAATACATTTACTAGATTACTCTGTAGAATTTGAATCTGATTCTTTAAAAAGCAAGTTACAGAAACATGGTTTTCTCTCCACCTTCATTTTAAAATTTGCCTGATGGCTTAACAAATCTGACTTGTTCTTTTGCATAAATACAGCAAGATTGGAGAACTCTCCATTTGGGGTACCCCATTATTTACTGAGAAGTCCTGGGGGTTGGCTAAAGACAGGAGGCACGCCAATAATGGCATTAATTCTATGTGGCACGTCAGAGTTACCCAGGCCTGGCCATAAATGTCCCACGATGAACTGGATGGTCTCGAGCCTTCAGGTTGAACTGGAGGTGGCCTTTTCCATAGATGCATCCTGGCAGAAAGGAGTCCATCCCCTCCCTTTTTCAGGGCTGGGAGAGATCCTGGTTTCCAGGGTTTTTCTTGATGCTGAGTAGGCCCAGATTGTGTCAGTCACACAGATTGCCGGATTTCTCATTTTCCATAGCAGTGATGATTTCCATTCTTTTCTTAAGCCAGCTGGCCTCTTGGGTCTCCCTGAGGTTTGTAGGGTACTTGAAACAGTACCTGTTAAATACCTGCTCCTGTCATTTAGACCAATCCCTTGCTGTTTCCCTGGAAGAGGGTTTTGGGGTCCCATAACTGATTTTCCTGTCTGCATGAGGGGTGGACCCTATTACAGAGAGGAAAGACTTTTATCTGGATTTATGCAAACCAACATAGTGCCATGAAACATCAAAAACATACTGAAGGTACAAAAGAAGAGAAAAGCAAACATTTCACTTTACTCACAGTAAGATGCAACACACCCATTTGTTGTAGGTCCTAGTCAAAGGAGCTAAAATCTGTAGAGGAAAAGTGTACAATTTAACATCGTATTTAACCCATTCAATCCTATGTTGAGAACCTTGACTTCCCATTAATAAAAGCACTGTACTGGGAGTACTAGAACAATTCCGCATGAGATTTAAAGAGTTTCTTAAAACAGTGATCAATTTCTTTCCTTCAAACACAACTTCAAGCCTTCTACACATTCCTCTATATTTATTCTGTCCTGTAACTTTCCTTCAACTCATTTCAAAATCAACTTCACTTTAACAGGATTCCTTGCCTTTTTTCAACTGATGATATCTGCATCCATTATCTTTCTGACTTAAGACATACATCTATATTCCTTATAGTCATCCCATAAGTTTAAACTTTTATTTTACTGAACTTAGTACAACATAATCTCCCAATTTAGACAATAGTTACCAATCATTTCATTTAACATGACAAAACTACTTTCAGTGTTATTTCAAAAGCATTAGGTCAGTTCTATAGATATTCAACAACTTTAAAGATGCTCACAACTAAAGTTCTTACAACATATTCATTGGGCAAAGGTTCACTCCACATTAGAAATTAACCAGGAGACATCTTAGAATTCTGATTTCTAGGAAAACACAAATATAAAGATTAAAACACTCATAGATTACCGTAAAACATTAAGGATCTCACACTTGCATACAAAGTTCTCTAGGTTCAGGATAAGGTTGGTACCGTAAAACCCAGACTAAGTCCTCAGGCCAATTCGGCCTGTTCTTTCTTCCTCAGATTTCCTTGTGACTTCCAGCTGAGGTCTGTTTGAGGTGGTTTGGGGTCTTTATCAGGAAAATGAAGTTTACTCCAGATGAAGCCAAGCCATAGCAGGACCCAGAGTACATAGTAGGTGTTATCTGTTAAAATATAAGCATAGACTTTTCCTCCTACAAGGGGTTTCACACTATTTCTTTTTTGTGTGTTTGTCAGATTTTAATGCGAACATAAGAATCAATTGTTTTCCCAGACCCTTTCTCATTCACAAAGTTGCAAGAACCAGATACCTGGAAGAGTTAAGAAACCCGATTAGCAAGTCTTATTTGCTGGGCAAACCTGTAATTAGAATTCATTGTTGAGGGAGGGTCTGCATATCCAGTCCGACAGAGGCAGAGCCTGCTGAGCTGGAAAAGCAGGGGGATGGGTAGACCCAGGGAAAATCTTAAAAAAAAAATCTCTCAAACTGACATCTAAGATTAACCCTTCATTACCCTGAGCTAAGTAGCTCTAAAAAGTTTTGTTACTGGAAATCTCAGAGATCTAATAAAACACAGGTACGATAAGTTTTTCAACCAATATTGCAACTCTAGAAAATAATATTTTAAACCTAAGCATTACTCTTTGAGCCTGTTTTCATATATCAGTTATTTCAACTCACAAGATTCTCTAGGTCAAATAATTCTAATCCAGTGCAGATACAAACATATACATTGGTATTCTAGCATAAGACCTCTGGACCATCAATTTTTGTGAAACACAGTAAAACCTTCTTTGACTTAAGTTCAATAGTTCTCGTACCTTAGTTAGTTCAAACCATGAGCTTTCTAACTTTAAACAAGTCCACCATACAGACATCCTTTCAAATACAGAGAGAGAGCCTCCACCCCCCCCCTTTATTTATTTATTTATTCATTTATTTATTTATTTTTTTTTAAACCAACCTTTGATTTTAGCACAGAAAGAAAAAAAAAACACTCAGACCATCAATGTTTATGGAAACATAAGAAAACTTTGTCTATTTTGGTGGTTTCTATACCTCTGTTGCTTTAAAAACAGCTAAATTCTTCATTAAAATTAGCTGAGGCTTGTAAGATAAAGCCTTGCATCCTCTGAATTGTTATTTCACTTTAGTTTTAGGCTAGTTTTAGGAGCTACTTCCTCAGCTCTTCCTAGATAGTACAGACTACGAATTTCAGAAGAGTTACAACTGTTAATAAACATTAATGTTCTTCCAATAAGAAATCTAGATTGAGAATTTTGCATTCTCTGTAGGCTCAACATTCTGATAAGAAATCTTTGTTTAAACCTGGTCTAACAAGTTCCAAAAAACACCTCAACCCTTTAAATTGCTTGACTACATACCACTTTGATCTCTGGTAGTGATCCTGCTTTCCCTGGTCTAATTTTTACTGCTGATTTTCACTCTGACTCCAACACTCAAGTTCAAGTGTTCCACATAGAGACAGACAGACAGACAGACAGACAATGAACTTACTAACAAAAACACCACTACATGTGCACATGTATACATTTGATCGATCGATCTGACCCTTCAAAAACGGCAGGGAGAAAAACTGATAGACAGAGAAAGGAAAGAGCAGTCCCCAGGGCAAATTGAGCCCTGTCGGCCGATTGGGAACATTGCTCCCCGTTTCTCTGTCTGACCAGCCAGTTTCCTGCTTGTTAAAAACGGGTCAAGAAAGCGCTTTTGTTGATACAAGCCGGCAAAACTATGACCAAGTTGTTGAAACTTAAGGTTGCCAGATGTTACTATTTTAAGATCAAGACTACTTCTGAGGTGGATAGACCACCTTAGCGACACTCTTTTTCATTCCTGATATTATTAAACACTCAACCACATGATCTTGCATTTTCCTGACTTCTCTGCTGATAATAATAAGCATAACTAAGAGAAATATAATGAGACAAATATACACACACACTAAAGGCACTCGCACAAATCACACTCCTGCACTCATTCGGACCGGTCCTCTTTCATTCCGGTGCGCACCCAACGCAGTACATTCACACAGAAATTCTTAAACCTGCCCTACGGGAGTCCACATTACCTTTGGTCTTGTCCCCCTGACAATGGGGTTGCTACAATGTACATCCGGCTCTTTCTAATAAGAAGCTAGCAATCTAGAGGCAAAAGGGGGGGGGGTCATCCTATCCCGGGCCAGTCTTTCAAGTAGGGAAATGGTATAATTGGCATTTGCCCCATATTTTCTGACCGCTTCTGCCAACTCTTTAATCTGATTGAATTCTACCTGAGCATGAACTCTTCCATTCCCATCTCCCTCAAAGACAGGAAAGGCTAGTCTCATCTGATTATGTAGTTCAGCAGAAAGTAACGATGTTTGGGATGCATGGGCTCCTTCCGTTCCCCGTGCGTATGGCGGGGGCGGGGGAGCCGAGGGCATAGGGCGCGGTAAGTGCGTTCTGCTGCTTCGGTTTCGATTACAGAGGTCAGGGGGGCGATAGCGTGCCGCTTCGTAGCGGTGTGCCGCTTTGTAGCTTGCTGCTCCCTGGTCTAGAATTTGCTCTTCTTCAGAGCTCGAAAGGGAGTCTTCTGAAGAGCTCTCCTTGGGTTTCAGGCTGGCTGCAGCCATATCCCCCCAAGGATAGATTTTCCTTGGCCCACCCGGCCTAGAGCAAGTTGTGTAAACTGTGGGGGGAGGTGTGGCCTCCTCCTCTCCCGCCTCATTCTCGCCCCCTCCGGGCGGTCCTTTTTCCTTGGTTGCGAGTGCACGGGGTGAGAACTCTCCCCTCCCCCTTCCCTCGCCCTTGCCTCCATCATCGGGCAATCTTTTTTTCTTAATCCCGGGTACCCTTTCATGCGCGCTTAATCTTTCCGACCGCTCGGTTTCTGACAGACTATCCTGGACCTTTTCTAAAATTTGCCGAGTCTCACTGACGACCAGGGAACAAGCCTCATCCTCTAGACAGTTTTTGACCATCTTCCATATAGCCTTAGTGCCATTTCTTAACGTGCCCTTCTTATGTTCTGCATCTAGGTCCTTCCCTAGCTTGTTCCAACAACGGAGGGTAAGGGACCCGGAGACTGCATACCATGGAGCAACACGGTCTACTTCCTTAACAAAACTGTGCAGTGTCCGGCGGGCAATACGAATGTCCCTTTGACGGAGGAGATCGTTAAGCGTCTCCTGCACAGATTGCGCGGTCCCCATGATGGTTGGGACCGTATTCCCGAGCCCTCAGTCCGCCAAGCACGGCTGCTTATCTACGTCAGGCTGACGTGCGGCGGCAGCGTCCCAACAGCAGAAGCAGAACAAAAGCACAATACTCAGAAAGAGGACAAAGAATGCTGCCACCCCCTAGGTCTCAGGCATACCTCTGGCAACGAAATCAGGCTGTAGTCTGCCTCTCCGAGCCACCCCTCGGTTTCTGACAGACTATAGTCTGCCTCTCCGAGCCATCCCGTCCTGCAGTTCTGAACCCTCCCTTCGGAACAAAGGGGCCTTCCCCAGGGTGCGAATGAAACTTACCCGGCGTCCCGGGTTTCGGCACCAGTTGTAAATCGCGTTGTCGCGGTTTCCCTTCGCCAGCAAAGAGAGACGACACCGGTTGAGGGTCCTTCTGCAGCAAGTTTATTGGAGATCTCCACACTTACACCAATGGGGGGAGGAAGGCCCCGACCCTCAGAGCGATGTCCTTTTTATAGAGAAGACCCCTCACTTCTGACGTGTTGCTCGCCAGTTGGCTGTCCTCCAATCACCCCATGGGGGGCGATGCCGGGGGCCCGCGCTCTGGAGGTTATTTATTACCTAGGGCAGCCGGATGTCGGCGCCATCTTTGCTCCATGTGCTCTGGCTCCCTACAATAGACTGTCTTTGTATTCTGGTCACTGTTTCTTTTGAGGTCCAACCTCAAGCTCTACTACAAAGTGGTAATAATTAAAATAGCATGGCATTGGAATAAAGGCAGAATCACAGGCCAATGAAACAGGGTTGAATATCCTTACACACATCCTCAAATATATGATTAACTAATCTTTGATAAGGGAGGGAGAAATGTAAGTGTAGCAAGAAAAGCCTCTTCAACAAATGGTGCTGGCAAAACTGGACAGCTACATGCAAAAAAAAAAAAGGGCTCAGACCTCTACCTAAAACCATGCACAAAAGTCAGATCAAAATGAACTAAAGACCTCAACTCAGACCAGAATCCATAAGGTACATTGAAGACAAGGTCTCCAAAACCCTCCACAACATTGAAGCTAAAGGTATCTTCAAAGATGACATGCCACTGACCAAGCAAGTGGAAACAGATAAACAAATGGGTCTATCTTAAACTAAGAAGCTTCACACTGACCTCTTGTTTTTTTGTGGGATCCTCTGTAGTTTACATGGTACTAACACTGACCATATGACAGTGAGTACAATAATTAGATAAAGTTATACATTATTTATATTTATATAATGCATTTATGTTTATTTAAAACCATACATACATCATTTCTATATTGATACTAATATCTCTAATAATGACTTATATTTAAAATTGCTCTGTTAGGATGGGTTTCTCCCTTCTTAGAAAAATGCCAAAATAATTATACTATCAATTCTCCAGTCATAAAAATGTCACTATAAGTAGCAAGAAAATAATTTAAGGAAATATGAAAGGGTTAACAATGAGGTAGAGAATTCTAGTACAGAATTAGTGTAAATATTTGTGTGACTACTTGAAAATGGCATGTTGGAAAGGACCCACACTATCTTGTGAGAACTGAAGGTCTCTTATTTTGCACATATAAAATAATTAGTTGGACTGGTTATTCTCTTACAACTGTGTTTCAGAACCTAGCTTGGGAGAAAACTAAGTGTCCTAGTACATGATTTTTTTCATACATATGTTTGGTCTGCTTAATTATATTGATTCCTCAGCAATCCAGTTCTAAGAAGTGGAGTTTTATTAAAATAGTCACACAAAGCAGGCTGGAGACACAACACAGGGATCATAGACACTTGCCTTCAATGTGTCCCTGAGCATTGCTGAGTATGTTCCTCCAAAGTGCATAACAACAAAAATCACACAAAACAGTAAATTGAATTATTTTTCACTTACCATGTTTTCTGTGTCAAGCAATAAGAAAAGTTAGGACTTAATATTAATTCACCTACTTAATTCTCACAATTACAACTATGTAAGCACTACTGGTTTTATTTTCATTTTATTTGTTTATTTTTATGAATCCTTTCCCCCCCTTTTATTGAATCATCATGAGACACACAGTTACAAAGCGCTTTATGGGTGAATTTCAGCCATACAATGTTCAAACATCCATCCCTCCACCAGTGTACATTTCACAACATCAATGTCCTCAGTTTTCTCCTGCCACCCTCCAACTCCACCAGCCTCCCTCACTGGCAGGTACTTTTCTTCTTTCTCTCTCTATCCTTTTGGGCATTATGACTTGCAATACAGGTACTAAGAGGTCATCATGTTTGTTCTTTTACCTATTTTCAGCCCACAGTTATTATCCAGAGTGATCATTTCCAACTATCATTGTCATAGTGGTCTGTTCTCTATCTCAGCTGTCTTCTCCCCCAGCACATAAGGTATGCTTCCAACTGTGAACCAATCCTCCTACCCCTTGTTTAATCTACTGTTCTTGAGTATTAGCCTCATGCTATGCTTTATTTTTTATATCCCACAAAGGAGTGCAAGCATTTCCCTCTCTTTCTAACCCATTTTACTCAGCATGATACTCTCCTTGTCCATCTTTTTATAAGCGAATGTCTTTACTTTATTTTTCCTAATGGCTACATAATATTCCATTGTATAGATGTACTATAGTTTCTTTATCCAGTCATCTGTTTTCAGGCACCTGGGTTGTTTCTAGATTCTGGATATCGTGAACATGTTGCAATGAACATAAAAGTACAGATGGCATTTCTGCTGTGTGAATTTGCACCCTCAGGGTACATTCTAGAAGTAGTATTGTTGGGTCCTATAAAAATGAAGAAACTGATGTTTCTTGTTAAAATCATGTAACTTGTTCAAAGATGGTAACTTTAAATGTTTTGGAGGTACTAGATGTTAACAGAATCTAACCATGATCCCTGTTTAAGAAGTGTCTCATAAACTGATGAAACATTTCACATTGAATTTTCTTTTCTTAATCTCTAAGCCCTGTAGAGAAGTTCTAGGTTTTCTAAGATCTAGTTCCGTTCTCCTAGCAACACATCAGCCTAACCTCCAAGGCTTCAATTATTTCTGATTCTCCTACTTTGAGAGAGTTCTAAGCTTATCATTTGGCTAATGATCTGTAACTTTTTTCAAGTGTTTTTAATAAATTTAAATATTTAGAAAAGTTTAGATGGATCACTTTTGAATATTGTCTAAAATAAAAGGCAACAAAGATTTTCTTTGAGGGATCAGATAGTAAATATTTTAATATTTCTTTACTAGTTACTTTATTTATATTTTTATATTATATAGACCTAAATAAAAATTTAGAACACAGGTCATCTATTAGACTTGACTATACTTTGATAAACTGGTCTAGACCCTAATATTCCAGATATATTTAAATCTACTATTGCAATAATTTTAAAGTGTTTAGCTCAAATAAGGCCACACATTATATACATATATATATAAGCTGCAAAGAGTTCAAATATGTTTAAAAATAATAAGAAAAATATTATTTTTAAATCCACTATTAGCTCATAAAAGTAGTTTAAAGTCATAACCCCAGATATCTATGAATTTATAAAACTCTTGCCGTAGGTATTATCTGGAATCTCTTTGGGAATACTCTGTCTTCACCATCTGTTACCAGATGTACTTCTTGTCAAATGTTAAAAGAGATCTCATCCACTCCATCCCTCCCTCTCTGTAGTTTCTACAGAGTAGCATAATTATGCACAATTAAGGTGGATAGACACCCAAGCAATACTCAGGGGATGCCAGAGGCCACTCCCATTGATTCTTGATTCCTGGGTCAGTACCTCCAGATGAGGGCATAAGACTGCAGTCCTGCTGAGGTATGCCGTGCTCACCTTTTTGGTTCTTGGGGGCTTCCAAGGCCACACTCAGCAGTACTCTAAAGGTTATGGATACTGAGAATCTAAGCAGAGCCAATCACATGCAAGGTGTGTTCTTTTACCCTGCATTGCCTTTCCTACTCCAGTTCAATTTAGTTAATACTTCTGTCCTTCACTTCTCAGAATCTGTCTTACCAAACTCACCATATAGATTCATACCACACATTCTTCAGGAATGAGGCAGAAAAAGTTCTTTTCAAGTTAATTGGATCTGAGAAGGAGACACTAGTAATCACATTGCATGTGGTCAAGTTGGCAGGGGAATGGAACTCAGGCTGAGGAAATGTTAATTCACTAATACTATTACATTTGTTTTTGTCAGAGAGGTTAGTGCAAAATTACCACTGTCACTGTCATATTGTTGCTCATCGATTTGTTCAAGCGGGCACCAGTAACGTCTCTCATTGAGAGACATTGTTACTGTTTTTGGCATATCCAATAGCACGAGTAGCTTGCCAGGCTCTGCTGCGTGGGCTTGATACTCTCAGTAGCTTGCCCGGCTCTCCGAGAGGGGCGGAGGAATCAAACTCAGGTCGGCCGCATGAAAGGCAAATGCCCAACCACTGTGCTATCGCTTCAGCCCAGTGTAAAATTATATATACATATATATGTATGTGTATATATGTATATTGTATATATGTATATGCTATACATATATACAATCATGTTAACATTAAAACTATAAAAGTTACAAGAGACAAACAATAATGATATCTTGTCTAGAAAAAGCCATTTGAAGAAGTCATTCCTTGGAAAATGATTTTGGAAAACTGGGGAGATGTAGGCTTAGTTTTATATTACATTTGTCTACTATACAACTATACACTATACAATGTCCACTTACTTGAAATATATTCCTTTTTTCTTGGACATTAGTATTCTATGTGTTAAAACTAACTAAATAAAATGTGTTGGATTGGATAATACCTAGTTCCTCCACAATCCATTCTATCTAAAATAGAAATTCAATAATTTCTTATCATGTACAATACTAAATGTTCACTTTTTAAAAGAAAATTTTATCACGAAAAGGAGACACTATGACTCCGTGGCTGAAATTCTCTCTGTCTGTATACAGAGTAGTCCCCCACCCTTGGGTTGCTGAAAATTTTACAATGGTTAATGGAACAACTTCTGATGGGTGAGGGATTTTCTATTATCAGAGCTATTCGAGGCCAGTCTAGACAGGATTTTAATAGAGTTTGTAGAATGATGTGAACTCACCTCTGCGAGCTCATGTAGGATGGGTAAGATATCCTGAGGCATGTATGCCCCATCTGCCTTTCATGCCTAAGAAAACATCACGTTTTGAGATGGGTGATTATCTTTCCTTTATTGTTTAGCTCAGACATAACTTTGACATTCTTTATGACTCTACTCTGAAAATATTGATCATATTCAATAAAAATGATGGTGTTTTGTAAACAAAGTGAAATTGAGTTCTCTTCATGGTTTTGTTATCTTATTTACTTAGCAAATACACCTTGATGTTTTCTCTTCCTCAGAATAGCAAAGATGATTAAAGTTATCACTGGTTTTATAGTAAGAAGGGCTGATTTTGTCTACCTAGTTCTGCTTGATTCCAAATAATTTATGATATTCACAAGTACTCAAAAATACTTTCATTTACCTTTTTAAGTTTAGGGAACTGGAGCGATAGCACAGTGGGTAGGCCATTTGCATTGCACACGGCTGACCCAGGTTCGATTCCTCCGCTCCTATTGGAGACCTCGGCAAGCTACCGAGAGTATCTCATCCACACAGCAGAGCCTGGAAAGCTACCCGTGGCATATTCACTATTCCAAACACAGTAACAAGAAGTCTCACAATAGAGACATTACTGGTGCCTGCTCGAGCAAATAGATGAGCAAAGGGATGTTAGTGACAGTGACAATGACCTTTTTAAGAGTTATAAACAGGAATAATTGAACTACTAACAACTAATAGCCCAAATTCAGTCTTGATATAAGGCAATAACTAAAGCTTCAAAGATAAGGTGATGGTATAAAAAGAACTGTGATTAATAAATGAAATACTTTCCTAATAAAGAGAGGGGATCTTTCTACACACAGATAGGAGCTTCTAAGTCTCTTAACAGTTGTCTGAGATTCATATGATTCAGCATAGTAGAAGCAGATGAGTGGGGGAGGACTGATGCAAGGAGCTGAAGACAGGCAAGAATGATGTCTTAGACAAACTACAACCAGGATAAGGATGAAAATACTTGATCCACCTTCCTGCTGAAAAGGTTCTACTGCCTATAGAGTGAGAGATGAACTTGAACAAGATCAAGTGAGTTAGGATGGTTCTGAAATAGTCTGAGTGTTGGGCTATTACAGAGATGTGTGTTGTTGAACTTACATAGTAGAAGTGGTAATGTAAACAGGAGAGGGAAATGTAAAGGTCAATATCAACGCAATCATAGTTTTTAGAATTTTTTAAGCTCTATATTTATGCAAAAATACAAAGTATTATCTGCATTGCACAAAATCCATGTCCTGATGACTTGCTAATACGTCGCATATCTTGAAGTTTTCTATACTGAACCACAGGGACTGCCCTTTGCTTTGGAGAATTGAGGGTGACAGACTTGTTCTTTTAATATCTGACTCAATAATAGGGAATCAGGAGACGTACGGGAGTATGTGACTATGGAACTCAGGCCACTTTTTCCAAAATAAAATACCATAACAATATAGGAATAGTGTTGGCAGAGGAGGGATTTCATCAAATCTCCTGTCACTTAGACCAGATTAACAGAAACCCACAAATATTTACTTAACTTGAGATAAAAATTCAATTTTCATCATCCCGTCATGTTAATTACTTATTTTGTTAGGATATGTTTAAAAGAAACCTATGGCTGGATCTGGAAGGAAATTTCTTTCCATTCAAGAAAATTCCATTAAAATCCCACAATTCTTTAATTTAAATGGTGCTGGTCCATTAAAATTAAAGAATTGTGATTTTGTGGTGGTGGGCTGGAACAGGAGATAGTTCACTTGCCATGCACATAATCAAACAGGGTTTATTCCCAGGCACCTCTTATGGTTCCCCGAGCTGGCTGGTAGTGATCCCCACAGAGCCAGAGGTTGAAGTGACTGCAAAAAAAAAAAAAACATAAAATAAAAGCGAAGTAAAGGATTGTAGGTGTGGGAAGAACTATCTTCACAATTGCCTATGGGATTGATGCCAAAAGATCAAGAGAGGAGATCAATGTTTAAATCCTGGAAATAAGTAGGGAAAGTCATTTCCCCTTCAGCTCATCTGGTGATAAATTTGATTTAAGATTTGTAGGATTGCCTATTCAAAAAAATAAAAAAAAATTCATGTGCAGGAGGCCCTGGAATAGTCACTTAATTGCAGCTTCAAGGCATTCAGAGTTTAAGAGAAAGGTTGGGGGTCAGAGGGAAGATGACAGTGTACAGGGAGATGAGAAGGGCAAACGTTTATAGAATAAATGTTTACTATGCATGCAGATAGGCACTCATAATGTGAAATACCATTTCTAGTTATTTCTCTCATTCTGGTATGTAGTCCCTAACTAAATAATTTGGTCAATTAAGAAAGAAGTTAGAATGTTTGACTGAGCCTTTAGCTCTAAATAATCCACATGAGTAGGCGACAAATTTGGGAGTTTTATATTATGCTTCCAAAGCCAGGCAGACATGGAGATTTGAGTCTGTCTGCTAAATGCAGAGTGGGTTAATGACATTTCTTTCTTTAGAGTGATAAATAAGAAAAGCAAATAAGGAAGCATCATTATGCTAATTATGACTATATTCATCCAGTTCACTGGTATATATTTAAATATAGAGGAATTAAAAGCTACTTATCTAGCTTAAGAAAAATATTGCTCTGTGAAATTTTAAAATATTTCAGAAAAAGAGAACAATTTTTATGTGATTGTTAATACTTTATGTAAAATATAAAGACTTATTCTAAGATCTTGGACTCTTTCACAGACGTACACTTATAAACAACCAGTCCATCGAAGTGTATTTATAATATGAATGTATTTCATCTACTTTAATACTAATACATTTTAAAGAGGACTACTCTTTTGCCAAGTGTAAGACTTAAAGAAAAATCAACTAAACAAATCTTGATTTAAGATTTGTAGGATCCCCTACTTAAAAAAATAAATTCATGTACACAAGGCTCTTGAATAGTCACATAATTGCAGCTTCAAGGCCATACTGAGTTTAAAGGATGGGGGTCAGGTCGAGGATGACAGTGTTTAAAGATATTACTGGTTTTATTATACAAATCCAAATCTGCATCCAGTTTAGTAGTTGGAAAGGCATTTTAAGATGAACAAGAAAAAAAAAAAAGTTTTAGAAGCAAAGGAAGGATCACGGCACTCTCTGGCCGAGCCTCACCCATGAGTGAATCCCCAGAAAATCCAGGTATTCGGGACTTTGTGATTGAGAACTCTGGGTTCAATGGGACCAGGAGCGGAGTTCCTCTGCCTGTATTCCCCAGTCTCTGGTGAGTCAATGGTCATGTTCATATGCCACCTCGGGCTGGCGCCAGATAATCTTCTCATTGGCCACCATCCAGTTCACATATCCTTCTCTCCCAGAAGGAAGCATAATATGTCGCTCGCCATAACCATGCCACTGGACCCCACACCAGGCTGTTTCACTCAGGGTGCCCCAGAGTGGGGTGGGTGACAGCCCTTCCCGGCCCAAGGGACCCAGTCCCAACAGCCGAAAACCTCCAGAACTCAACTGCCACCATGCTCACGGCTGCTCTCCACATGCTCTGGCAGAGCCTCACCCATGAGTGAATCTATTCCTGGACTACAAATGCAGCTACAGGAAACTTCACAGGACATACACTATCCATATTCCAACAGTATTACACCACATTTGATGGGTTCAAAGTATTAGTCAATCAATCTTAGAGAATTATATATATAATATATATGTACATATATATAAACACACAATAAAATTTTATATATATATAAACACACAAGACTCAACCTTTAACATGTTAGTGATCTCTTATAGAAGTTCTTAATGGCCCCTGTTGAAATAGAAAAAATTTCATACTCTTTCCTCTAAGGATTTTTTGTAGCATTTTCAGTGGTTGAAATAACAAACAATACAAAATATATTATTTCAGTTCTGCTTTGGAATAGGAATTGGGGTTTGGGATGGAAACACTTGAAATATGGTGGTGGTAAGGTGTAATGGTGGTGGGATTGGTGTTTGAATATTAAATGTAATCAAATATTGTGAACTACCTTATAAAATGGGCTGGAGTGATAGCACAGCGGTTGGGCTTTTGCCTTTCGCGAGGCCGACCGGAGTTCGATTCCTCTGCCCTCTCGGAGAGCCCGGCAAGCTACCAAGACTATAGAGCCCGAGTGGCAGAGCCTGGCAAGCTACCCGTGCATATTGGATATGCCAAAAACAGTAACAATAAGTCTCTCAATGAGAGACATTACTGGTGCCCATTTGAAAAAATCGATGAGCAACAGGATGACAGTGACAGTGACAGTAACCTTATAAAATAAAAATAATTAAAAATAAAAAGAAGCAAAGGGAATGGGTACAGAGAAACACATTGATCTAAAAATTGGATTGGTCATTGCAAGGTTACTTTTCTGGAGGCAGTTCAGTGGCGGGTCTATCAGATGACTAAGTGCAGCTCCTGGGTTAATGATTCTGGGCTTACGGTTCCATTTGTGGGAGAGCTAAAACTGAAATTAAGCTTCAGTTTGTTGATGTGGGAACTGGCATAAGCAGATGCATTTAGAGTGTATTTCCTGAGTAATAGCTTTATAGTTTTTCTGTTTTGTTTTGTTTTTTCCAATTGAGTGAAGTGAGGAGTAAGAAAGGTAACCTTGAAAAAGCCCAAGAAGTGTCTGGCATGGGATGCTCGCCATCAATCCATGACTTAAAACCCACTTATTCTACATAAAGGGGAGTTGATTCCACCACCCAAGATCTTGCGGACCCATGAATTCAGGCCATCGTGAGGATCGTTCTTAGCTGAAAGTCAGTTTCTCACTTCAGCAAAGGCCTTCTAGGTTTGTCACCTTCCTTTTCAGAAAGTGAAGCAAAATTGATTATTGAAAGAAATTTAGAGAGATGTGAGAAAACAGAGAGAGCTATGTGTTTATGAGAACAAGTATATCTACAGAGTGAAAAAGAAAAAAGTAGAGAATTCTCCAAATTGTCTTTACCTGCAGTTCTCTGAAAATATATTTAATCTGGGTGTTGTCACAGAAAAATCCTTGTATTCTTTTTGTTTTGGGGACACACCTGGCACTGCTCAGGAGTAACTCCTGGATCTGTCCTCAGGAATTTCCCGTGATAGGGCTCAGGGACCTTATGGAATTCCAAGATCCAAAACTGATTGTGCGGAAGGAGAGTGCCCTATCCTCTGGAATGTCTCTTTAGCCAGAGGAAAGATTTGCACTTTTTTAAAAAATCATTTTCATTTAAGTAAAGAACCATGATTTACAGAGTAACTGGTAGTTTGAGTTTTAGGCATAAATTATTTCAACACCAATCCCAATCTCAATATGAATTTCACTCCACCAGTAATCTCAGAATCCATCCCCACCCCTCACCCTCTGCCTGTCACCTCACAGGCACATTACAAAGTTCCAGTGGTTATAGCAGCTTAGACCTCAGGTTTTCAGTGTTGTGGAGTCTGTGTTATAATACAGCTCTACCATTCTCCCAGGCGCCAGTAGGCTGAAGCCTGGACCTTAAGACTCTCCTGTAGTCTCTCCTTTTTTGAGGGGCTCCATCCTTCTCTGTGTAAACTCAGTTTCTCCATCTCCAAAAAGCTCAGGATCTGCATCTCAAAGGGATATGTTCTTCATGCCCTGGACTACTTAAGTGCTGGGCAATTTCTTCTTTATTATTTCCCAAAAGCTCATTACCTGGCCACTCTATCCTTCTGCATGAAACAAGGTCTTCTGTTAAATGTAGCATGTAATGTGGCAAATTCTAATGCATACTGCTATTTCACAACTGTAAAAAAAAAAAGGAAAAAAACATGGTACTTTTCCATACTTCAGAGTTTGGAGAAGGAGAGAAACTTTTGAGAAATAAAAACAGTAAAAACAATTCCACAGCTAGAGATCTTTTTAAAAACACTACATTATAGACTTTTGACATTTATTTTCTAGCTCTTCAACTAAAATGTGCTAAATATCTAATATATGCCAGACTTTGTATCCAATCCTAGAAAATAAAAACTAAAAGTTACTCTGATTTAATTGATTGACACCCATAAAACGACCCATATTTTTCTTACTATCATTTATAAGATTGATTATCATTATATCACTTGATCTTTATAAAAATCTTATGCATATACATATACATATATATATGAATATGAGTGGGGCCTTGGTTTCTGTATCTGGGTGATGCTTCAGTTTCTCTTCTACAAAGAGCTCAGGATTTTCATCTCAAAGGAAATGTAGTCTTCATGTCTTTGGACTACTTTGGGGTTAGGAAACCTCTTAAATTGTATTATTTCCCAAAATTACATTACCAGGGCTCCTCTACCTATCAGCCTGCAACATTTATTTACTAGAAATGTTTTTTTTCTTAAGTAGATAAATATTTGTCAATAGTATGTCAAAGCTTTTGTAGACAAAAATCAAACTCCCATTAAAAACAGTGATCACATTCAGATTTCATGTTCTCATTATTACTACTATTAAAATTCCCTTAAGTATAAGCTGATGACTCAAGTAAGTTGTCCATATTGAAAGTGTATAAAAATAATTCATAAAGAAAACAGATATAAAGGAAAATAATTTCACCCTAATTTTATAAACATTTTTACAAATGGAATAGATAAAATCGTTTAAAAGATCAACAACTGCTATCAGCAATTTCTTCTGTTTCTAATTGTGTAGGTTATGGAGACTACAATGGTAAATTTTCTCTCCTGATAGACCGTGTTAATTAACATGGGAATTAGAAGAAAGGAAGGAAGTATACTGCCTGGCATGTATTTATTAATTCTGTTCTTAAATGTGGAACTACAAAGTCTTGGAGACTGTTAAACAGAAATTCAATCTCAGTCAGAGTTTATTATGCTAAACTGTTTCTCTAGCCTTCACAAATATATTCAGTAAAAGTCCATTTTGCTGTTGTTATGTTGATGAAGTAAAGAACATTTAGACAATCAAAGAGAAATGGCATTTTATTTGCATAGTTGATAAGAACAACCACCAAAATCTAAGATGTTTGTTTAAAATGCGCGTATTCTGATTTTTTCTTTACTTTAGATGGATTCATGATTGCCATTAAAAAAACTACTCTCTTTTTTTCTGTCTTTAAAATCTCTTTGAAGATCACTTTTTCCTTGGAGTTAAAAACAACTTTAACAAAGAGCAAATGTGGCATTTAATCAGCAATTACTAGTAATCTCTTCTGTGTATAATATTGAGTAGGTATGGTGTCTATACATGATAAAAGTTCTCTTCTAAAGACCTGTATTGATTCGCAAAGGGATATGAATGAAGCAAGTACATATACTGGCTAGCATAGAGTCGGCAATTTATAATTGCTATTGGTGGACTGTATGAGGAACAAAGTATTCAAGTGTGTATTTGTTTCTTAGGATTATCCAAGAATCATGAGTTGTGTGAATGAAAGCAACAAAAGGATAGTACAAAAGGGTAGTTTTTCCTAGAATGTGATAATAGAATAGTGAAGTAAAGTGGTATTTCAGGCTCTCCTCCCAGGGAAGACTTTAGAGGAGAAATCTTCCTAACTGTTGGTTTTCTTAACTTCTGATAGTTGCCAATATTGTTTTGCTCCCTAACTCGCACATGTTGTTACTTCCTCTATTCTGAATAAATGATCTTTTCTCATGTGTCATTTCCCTCTCTCTCTCTGTCTCTCTCTTTCTTTTTTTTTTCAAATGGACAATATTCATTGGATTAGGAGTCATTCTGATTCAGTATGACTTCATCGTAACTTGATGTAAAGACTCTTATTTCAGAGAAAGAGGTTGCATTATTCATAGTACTCAGAAATTAGAACTCAGATATCAGAAATTAGGACTCAAACATACTTGTTTTGGGACTGTAGGTGGGGATGACCTCCACATCAGTGCCAAGAACCTGGTGACCACTTCCCTGTTAGTGTCTGTGAAGAAATGTGCTTTTGCAAGCTTATTCTTGAGTACTGCAAGCAAATATTTTTCAGGCTCAACCAGAAATGCTGTGAGTCACCAAGGTTACAGATAGCAGTACTCAGGGTGTCATGGGGTATTGAGGATTGAACTCAGGCCCTCACACACGTTGGTCATGTGCTATAGCACTTGAGTTATATATGTATCCTACATACCTATGGGAGAGCCTGGCAAGCTACTGAGAGTATCCCATCTGCATGGCAGAGCCTGCAATCTACATGTGGCATATTCAATATGCCAAAAACAGTAACAATAGGTCTCATTCCCCTGACCCTGAAAGAGCCTCCAATTGTTGGGAAAGACGAGTAAGGAGAGGCTGCGAAAATCTCAGGGCTGAGTGTAATAGAGATGTTACTGGTGCCCACTCGAGTAAATCGACAAACAACGGGATGACAGTGATACAGTGATACCCTTGAACATGTGTTTTTGTCTGCAATGATTCAGTTCATAATAGAAGGGTATGATCAAGTTGCAGAGACCAGAGTGCCCTGTGTGTGTGTGTATGTGTGTCTGTGTCTGTGTGTGTCTGAGAGGGTAGGGAGGGGGGTGACTTCCTAGAGAATTCCTAAAGAAGCTGAAGTTCTATGGCAAATGAGATAGGAATTGCTCATAGAGAAAAACACTTGAAAAGTTTTGATCAAATGATGGAATTGTGGATCCTGAGTCATCAGTGTCACTATTATGGAAAAAGAAATGTCTTTGTCTCTGTAGTTCTTGACATTTTTTCCAGTATTCAGAATTAGAAGTGGTAATGATTGCATCAAGTTGATCATAATAAAGCTTTTCATATTGAAAATAAGTCGTTTTTGACTCATTATTATTTATTAATTTTTACAAACTTAAATAAACTGCCTTTTTAGTGGTTTTAAGTAAGAGAATAATAACTGTGAATCACACATGCAAAAAATACTTCAATGAATATAAATAACAAAGAACTGTAACAATAGCAAAGCAATTAAGCTTATAAAATACATCGTAATTATTGTGATTTTGAAAAGCCACCAAGCTTTTATGTGTGGATTTCAAATGTCTTTGAATGATTATTAATGGCCTTTGTTTAATAACAGAAATGATAAATGTTGCCATATTTTTACAATTAGATTATGTAAAATAGCTAAATAATTTATCTATTCAGCAATCTGAATTTGGAATATGTCAGACAAATTATGACTAACCTTATATTTTAGGAGTAATAGCAAAGCGGGTAGGGCATTTGCCTTGCATGCGGCTGACCCAGGTTTGATTCCTCTGCCCCTCTCAGAAAGCCCGCGAAGCTACTGAGAGTATCTCGCCCACATGGCAGAGCCTGGCAAGGTACCTGTGGTGTATTTGATAAGACAAAAACAGTAACAAGAAGTCTCACAATGGAGACATTACTGGTGCCCACTCAAGCGAATAACTTGAGAAACAATGGGATGACAGTGCTACAGTGACAATGCTACAGTGCTACAACACTCTATTAAAGTGTGTTGTAAAATGTATCACTGTATCACTGTCATCCCATTGTTCCTCAAGTTATTCGAGCGGGCACCAGTAACATCTCTCTTCCTCTCAGCCCTGAGATTTTAGCAGCCTCCCCATACTCAGATTATCCAACGATTGGAGGCTCTTTCAGTGTAAAGGGAATGAGACCTATCGTTACTGTAAATAGTCACTGTCACTGTCATTGTCATCCTGTTGCTCATTGATTTTTTTCAAGCGGGCACCAGTAACGTCTCTCATTGAGAGACTTATTGTTACTGTTTTTGGCATATCCAATAGGCATGGGTAGCTTGCCAGGCTCTGCCTCGAAGGGTCGATACTCTCGGTAGTTTGCCAGGCTCTCCAAGAGGGGCGGAGGACTGTAAAGAGTATATAATAATATAGGGAATTGCCCATGATATATTGTTAAATTAAAAGCACTGTTCTTAGTGTATCTTAATGATGAGGAAACGTTTGCATGTAAAGAAACATCTCAAATAAATAAATATTATATAATTACTTGTGCTATTACATGTATATCAATTTCACTCAAATAACAACTTATACTTAAATAAATTTAAATACTTTAAGATATATAATTTAAATGAAGAAAATAAAGAGCCTGAAAGATGGTGTAGAATGTAAGGCACTTCCCCTTGCATATGGTCTATACAGGTTCAATTACCTGCAACATATACGATCCCTTGAATGACTCCAGGAGTGGTTCTCAGCTTAGACCTTGGAGTAAGTCCATAGTACACCTGGGTAAGAACCCAAATAGAGAAATAAATAAATAAAATTTAACAAGAAATAAAGAAAAGGAAATGGATGGAATGGAAAGGGAGAGAAAGGGAAAGAAAGAAAAATTTAGAGACAATAGTCATAAAATCCAGTCAATAACATGCTCATAAATACTTTATAACTAGCTTAGAAGAGTAAAATATAGATAATTTATAAATGTTCATGTTAAACATGGACTGGAGCAATAGCACAGCGGGTAGGGCATTTGCCTTGCATGAAGCCGAACTGGGTTTGCTTCCTCCATCCCTCTCAGAGAGTCCGGCAAGCTACCGAGAGCATCCCACCTGCACTGCAGAGCCTGCAAGTTACCTGTGGCTTATTTGATATACCAAAACCAGCAACAAGTCTCACAATAGAGGCATTACTGATGCTTCTAGAGCAAATTGTTAACCAATGGGATGGCAGTGCAGTGCTACAGTGTGTTAAACATAGCGCACAAACTAAAATTACTGTTTTAATATATAATAATTTTGTTGAAAATTTAATTTAACATTTAGCAAACACATCTGTAGAACAGCTTTCCATTTCAACAGACCAAATTCTGTTAACACATTTGCTATTTTGATTATACAATAAATTTCAAAAGAAAACAGTGTAAGCATTTCACACTTTTATTAGTAACAGTAATTTATTTGCTAGTTTAATAAGTTTTAAATAACTGAAGATATTTGTGCTATTCATTACATAAAGTTTACATAATATAATATAATTTTATTTTATTTCTATTAGTAATATTAAAAAAAATTACTGGAACCATAAATTTATTTTAATGTAGAACAAGCCACAACTGTCGATATAATTCTAAAATTAAAATTAAATAACAGAAATTCAATATTAAAATCAATTGGTATAGGAAATCAATTTATATGAAAAATTTTATATCTGATTTCAGGGTTAAGTTCTTGCCTAAGAATTTATTATGCTCTTTGTTGCTTTAGGAGGTGTCTAATAGCTGCTGATGCGGCTATGTGGCCCAGAGACTGCAGAATTTATCCTCTGGACTAATGAGTTAACAAGGTGGTGACCGGGAATTGGGTGTGACTTTTTGAAATATGGGTCGTTGGAAGGAGGCTACCCACTTCCACTCTGAAAAAACACTAGTTTTTGACTGGACACTGGGTACCTGAAGTCATTTGCAGATTTGCATCTCTGCAGAGAATATTCATGAAGTGGTCGAGTTTTCACCCTGGGCATGGCTGTTGTGGTGAAGAGAGGCTGCTGCTGCTGCTGGAGTTTTGGCTGCGGGGGTAAAAAAAAATGATATAGTTTGAACCTTTATATTTTATTAACACTATCTTCAGTAAACTTTCTTAAATCTGCACGATCAGTGGGATCTGGGTGGAAGAGGCCCAGTCCCCATCCGAGCAGGCTTGGAGATCTCAGCCCTGGGTCCCACACACCTGGGATCCTCTGCCGGTTCCTTCATGGGTGAGGTTCGTCTGAGCATGTGGAGAGTGGCCTTGAGCATGGTTATGTCTGGGCTCCAGAGGTCTTCGGCTGCCAGGGCTCTGCTCAGGGCGGGGAGGGAAATTCAACCTGCCTCCCTTCGAGGGGCCTTGGTGAAGACAGCCAGGTGCGGGGACAGGAGACTCTGCCTTTTTCCAGTAGCTTGGCAGTCACACCCATAAACTGTCCCTGGTGCCGTGTAATCCCACCAATGACCAAGATCCAGAGACTATAAAACAAAGCTCCTGGAAGAGAGCGACACAGAGTCTTCTGCCCTCACACCTATTATTGTCTAGTTCTCTCTCTCTCTCTCTCTCTCTCTCTCTCTCTCTCTCTCTCTCTCTCTCTCTTTCTCTCTCTCACCCAGCAAGCTACTGAGACTATCCTGCCCAAATGGCAGAGCCTGGCAAGTTCCCCATGGCTTATTTGATATGCCTAAAACAGTAACAATGATGGGTCTCATTCTCCTGACATTGAAAGAGCCTCCAATGCGGCACCGTTGGGAAGGACGAGTAAAGAGAGGCTGCTAAAATCTCAGGGCCAGGACTAATGGAGATGTCACTGGCGCCCACTTGAGCAAATCGATGATCAACGGGATAACAGTGATACAGTGATACACAATCAGTGAAACATTAACACATACTCTAGTTCTTTGGCATTGGTCATGTCTTTGAAGAAACAACTCCAACACTGGTTTTTAAGTTTATAGCAGAACATTATAAAACTCAGAATTAGGAGTTGTTCAATGGGATATCAATATATCTATTTTCACTGTGTAGTTCCAAGCATTCTAACTAAGCTCTAAAGCATCCATAATTTAACTTGTAATAAAATTACCGTAAATGTTTGATTTTGAGTATTTGTGCTCAAAATATCTAGCAGTATTTTCATAAATTAATGTTAATGGCTCACCGAATTCTTTTTTTACTTTATTATATTAATCATGGGCTGGGGCGATAGCACAGTGGTAGGGCGTTCGCCTTGCATGAGTCCAACCCGGGTTCGATTCCTCCGCCCCTCTTGGAGAGCCTGGCAAGCTACCAAGAGTATCTCGCCTTCAAGGCAGAGCCTGGTAAGCTACTCGTGGTATATTCCATATGGCAAAAACAGTAACAACAAGTCTCAAAATGGTGACGTTAGTGGTGCCTACTCGAGCAAATCGATGAGCAATGGAATGACAGTGATACAGTGATCTTAATCATGGATTTATTATGTAAACATTAGTGTATACAATAGTATAAAATTTATGTTTTAGGACTATCCTGTAACCATACCAAACCTACCATCAAATGCCAATAACCCTTTCTTTTCTCTCTCGCCACCTCAATTAAGGTATACTCAGTTCTGTTGTATAGGATTTGTTTTCATTGAGCATTGTCTGTGCCTTTACTATGTTGCCATATCACATATAAATGAGATTATCCAATATTTGTCTTTCCTCCTAACTTAGTTTCTTTAGCACTGCACCCTCCTATTCCAATCCTGGAGCAAAATCCAAGACTTCATCTTTTCTTATTGCTGAGTAGTGTTCAATTATGAATATATATAGCTCACCACCTTTCTCCTCATATTTATTTAAGCTGATTTATAATACTATTAAAAATAGTTAATGCATATATCATAACAGTACACACTCATCCTCAAAGTATTTTTCCCTCACAAATCTTCTTCATGCATTTATCTGTCATTGGGCACTGAGCATGTTTCCAGATAAAGGCTATTGTAAATAGTGCTGTAATGAAGATTAGCTGTGCACATATCTTTCAGATAGTGTTTCTGTGGTCCTTTGATATATACTTAGAAATAGAGTTTCTTGAGATGTCTCCAAACTATTTTCCTTACTAATTTACATTCCTAATAGTGGATATAATGGCATATTATCCCCCCGCCAATGCCCAGCCCAGCTAGGCTTTATTTCTAAGTGTGCTGATATTGGTGACTCTCACTAGTATGAGAAGATATCTCATTGTGAATTTGGTTTACATTTTCCTGATAATCAATACTATTGAATAAATTTTCCAGTTATTTGTGTGTCTTGATTGGAAAAGTGCCTATTACCCTCTTTTCCCCATTTTTGATGTCTTTTATTTTTTAAGTTTTGTGAGCACTCTATATACCTTGGATATAAAACCCTTCTTATGTAAGGTATACAAATATTTTATCCATTCATTAGTGTGGCTTTTGGCTTTTGTGATTGTGTGTGTAGTGGGTGGGGTGTGGCAGGGGTGGTACAGAAGCTTATTAGTTTGATGAAGCAGATTTGTTCATTTTTACTTTTATCTTGCCAATGGTGTTGATAATTTAAAAATAACCTGAAATCTGTGTCATGAAGTGTTTTCCTATGTTTTATGAAATGTATAAGTAATTAGGACTCATGTCTAGGTTTTTTAACCCATTTGCTTCTAACTTTTTTAAGAAATGTGATATAGTGATTCAGTCGCATTAATTTGCATGTGCCTATAAAAAGCATTATTTATTTAAAAGCCCTTCTTTTTTCATTTTTGTTCACATTTCTTTTGTCACAAGTATGTGAGAGTTTATCTCTGGGCTCTTAAGTCTATTCCATTGATCTGAATGTTTTTAATTCCCCTATCACACGTTTGCATTAATATAATTTTAAAAATATTCAAAAATGAATAGCACAAAGCCTCCCACCTTATTTTCCTTTCCTGAAGATTACTTAGCGTTTCTTTTGATTTGTGTTTCCATGCAATTTTTAATATTATTTACTCTATGTCCTTGAAAATTCTATTGAAAATTCAAGGAATGGGGCTTGTATTGAATTTGTATAATGATTTGGGTTAGACGGTCATATTTAACATTAAAACTTCCAATCCAATTATTATTAAAATATTATGGAACAGCAGGTTTTATCTCCTACCTCTGTGTATTCGTAATACTGCAAACAAAGCTTCAGTGTCATTCTACAACCAAACAGAATTTTGTGATCATTCCTTGGAACTTCTGCTCCTATATCTCTGGTAGCCATCCATTGTACTGAGTTTATGAATTTGTTTTGATTTTTCTTGCCGGTATGGTATTTTTATATTTATTAAACATATGAATGTAAACATTGATGATTGTGTATTCTTTCCTTAGCATTTCACTTAGCAGAATTGTCTCACTTTATCTATTTTACTTAAAGTATTGCAGTTCTGTCTTTTCTAACAGTAGAGTAATAGCCCATTGAGCTATACATGAGCTTTCATATTAAGTCATCTGTTATTTAAGTTGATTTCATGTTTTTCCTGTTCTGAGAGATATTCCTATGAAAATTATGGACACATAGTTAATCAAATTAGTGTTTCATACCCTTTGCATAAACATCAGTGGACCATAGTATTACTAGATACACACCCCTCCCTCTTTGGACCAAACAAATGATGCTGAGAAACCATTCCAGGCTCTGTGCTCAAGATTGATCTCTGGCAGTTTTCATGTCTTATTTGGTTCCTGGATATTGAACTTATGTTAACTTTATGCAAGGCAAACTCCTTATCTGCTGTATTTGCACTCAATCCCTGAAATTTCCATTTTTTATTCCTTAAGGAACTGGGGTCAGAGAAGTGATACAAGGTAAGTGCTTTCTTTGCACACCATTGGCCTAGATTTGATCCAAATACTATATATGCCATACCAGGAGTCATGCAAAGAGTTATTCTTGAGTACAGGGACAGAAATAAGGCCTGAGAACTGCTTAGGTGTGACCCAAAAACAAAATAGGGAGAAAAAAAAGGGAATCACCTTGTTTATGCAAAAGTGGAAGCAATTTATATTTCCTATATTTTATTGAAATTTCTTTATCTCCATATTCTCATCAACACTTACTGTTTGATATATCACCTTATCCAATCTCATGGTGTTATATCTTGTTATGCAGTTTTATGATAATAAATAACATTGAATGGTGGGTCACCTGTATGTCTTCTTTGGAGAAGATTCTGCATATGTCATTTATCTATTTAAAACATGAATTTCTTGTGGCTGGTGGTAATTATTTTAATCCTCTGCTTATTTTGGTTATTAATCCCTTGTCATGCATATGATGTGCAAATATTTTCTAATAAGGTTGCCCTTCTGTTTTTGTAGTAGTCTCTTTTTCTATGAAAAAGCTTTTAATTCCAATGCTGTTCAATTCATTTGTATTTTTGCTTTTATAATTGGAATAAATCTCCAAGTACATCTAATTTTGAACTCTTGAAAAGTTTTCACCTGTTTTTATTTTATATAATTTTACAATTTATATTTTTAGGTCTCACACATATAATTTAAATATAATATATATAATTTATACATAAATTGATGAATTATATACATAATATAAGTTTGTAATCTGTAATAAATTAACTGGATATTTATGCATATATATACATATGTATGTAAGTCCAACAAATTTTGAGTCAATTTTGGATGTGATATTTCAGAGTGATTTCCTTTATTTCTATTGGAGGAGGGTTCCCAACATTTGTCTTGATTTCATTTTCTTCATTATATAATATTGACTTTTTTATCATAGGTTAGATTGCCATTTGTGTATGGGCATTCTCTATTCAATTCATCTATTCCTTATTAGTATTCCAATACCATACTACTTAAACTGCTATTGTTTTATAACATAACTTTAAGTCAGGGAGTAGGACACTTCTTTTTCTTCCTCTTGTTTTCCCTCCTCCTCCTCATCCTATTCCTTCTCCTCCTTCTTCCCTGTTGTCTAAAAATTCTTTGACTTTTTGACTTTTTTAATGTTTTGTGATTACATAAAACTTTTATAATCTTATATTTTGTATCATTTAAAATGACTTTGGTATTTAGATAGGAATTGCACTAAATTTGTTGATTGGTTTATGTAAGTTGACCATGTAAGTTATATTTGCTTTTTAATTTCTGAGAATGGGGTGTCTATTAGTGTTCTCTTCTATTTTTTGTACTTCCTATTAATAGCTTGCAGCATATAGTTCATTTAGCTCCATAGTTTGATTTATTCCCATATAGCTTATCTATTTTGAGACAATTGTCAAATTGCAATAATAATAATAATTGTCAAATTACAATTACAATACTACTTTTTTCTCCAATTCATTATCTCCATATAGAAATATAAAATATTTGTATGTATAGACTTTCTATCCTTCAAATGATAGTTTTGCTCCTTTTCAAATTTGAACACCTTTTATATATTTAGTTCCCTCTAATTGGGTAGAACTTTGAACTTCAGACAACCTAAGGCCTAAGGATATGAAAGTATATTGAAGAATAGTGATTTGCACACCTGTGTCTAATGCCAGATATTAAATTAAACATTCATATTTTAACCACTAAGTGCAATGTTAACTAGGGTATATCATCACTATATCATTGTCATCTCATTGTTCATCGATTTGCTCTAGCGGGCGCCAGTAACACCTCCATTTGTCCTAGCCCTGAGATTTTAGCAGCCTCTCTTTACTTGTCCTTCCCAATGGTGCCACATTGGAGGCTCTTTCAGGGTCAGGGGAATGAGACCAATCATTGTAACTGTTTTTGTCATATTGAATATGCCATAGGGATCTTGCCAGGCTCTGTCGTGTGGGCAGTATACTCTCGGTAGCTTGCTGGGTTCTCTGAGAGGGAAAATTAGACAATAAGAGGTCAAGTTACAGAGGCTTTGTTTTATAGTCTCTGGATCTTGGCCGTTGATGGCATTACATATCATGGTTGGGTGGAGGGGGGTTGTTTGTAAGCTACTGGAAAAACGGGGATGTGGGTGGAGAAGGCCCAGTCCTGATCCGAGCACCCTTGTAGATCTCAGTCCCGGGTCCAACATATTCCAAAAATATGGCTTAATATTTTAGGAATAGGAAGACTATACTGCAAATAATAAAGTTCATATGATATACCCTATGACATACCCTCCCCACTGTGGGACCCAGGGCTGAGGGTATATCATCACTGTCTTCACTGTCATCCTGTTGATCATGGATTTGTTCAAGCTGGCGCCAATAACATATGCATTCATCCTAGCCCTGAGATTTTAGCAGCCTCTCTTTACTCATTCTTCCCAGCGGTGCCACATTGGAGGCTCTTTTAAGGGTAAGGGGAATGAGACCCATCATTGTTACTGTATTTGGCATATCAAATATGCCACGGAGAGCTTGCCAGGATATGCCATGCGGGCAGAATACTCTCGGTACCTTGCCAGATTCTCCGAGAGGGAGAACTAGCCTATAAGAGGTTGCTTCCAGGAGTTTTTTTTTTAATAGTCTCTGGATCTTGGCCATTGATGGGATATATATATATATATATATATATATATATATCCATCAACAGCTGAGAGTATATCATATGATCTTTATCATTTGCAGTATAGTCCACCTATTCCCAACTTATTAAGCCACATATTTTGCATAAATAAGTATTGAGTATTGTCAACATTATTTTAGGCTGATTTGCTAAATTTCGGTAGCTGGTACCCACTAGTTTCAGTACACCATTATCATGAATAATAAAACAAATAAATTCTGGTGTAGAAATCAGACCTTAGAAACAAATTGCAACTACACTGAACTGTTTTTTTGTTTATATGAATTTTTGGACATAAAAAAATTTCAATTTATATATATAGTAGAAACATTCTAGACACATTAATTTTTTAATTTTTTTTCACTTTTTGGGTCACACCCAGCAATGCATAGGGGTTACTCCTGGCTTTGGACTCAGGAATTATTCCTGGCAGTGCTTGAGGGATCATATGGGATGCTGGGAATCAAACCAAGGTCAACTGCGTGCAAGGCAAACGTCCTACCCACTGTACTATATGGGCTCCAGCCCCACATTAATTTTTTAATCATCTGATACAAAATTCTCTTGCCTATACACATTTATTTATTATTATATAACTATGTATACATGTACATGCACATATAGATATTTTTCTAAAAGTTTACAATGTTGTTTATGTAGATAGCTAGATATCTTATGACCTCTATTCTAGACATCCTTTTAAATAATTAGAAAAATCAAAGTTAGAAATAGAAAAAAAGTGAAAAGAAAAGCAGATTAGTTTAGTTTTGTTTTTTTCCTGAATCAATGTGGAGATAATCATGGGTTTCACCTGACTCTGTACTCTGAGTCACTCCTAGTGGAGCTTGGGGACTATATGTCGTGCCAGGGATCTACCCAGGTCAACTACACTTAAGACAAGTCCCTCAAGTGCTTGACTCTCATTTCAAAGATTTGGATCTGATTTTGTACCCTCTATATGGGAAACCCTCCAGCGCTCAGGCTCATCAGGACACGGATTGTGATCACGACTGGTTTTGTATTCAGTTGCCTGAGCATGGCAACCTTGTGCTGCTCTGGCAGGTACTGAGAGGACATCAGAACTATGATGTTGTGCCAAGGATATAACTCAGAGCCTCTCTCGTACAATGTAAGTGCTCTATTACCTTGAGTTATCTCCCTGGCCCCTTTGCATTTACTTTCTTATCCATAAGGTGGATTGATGAAAATAAGATTAACTTCACAGTAATTTAGGTGTGAATAAATGTACTAATGAACAAAACGAGTATAAAATGGCACACAATACAAGTTAAGGATACTAGAAGTAAATTATTATTTGATTTATTATCATTTTGATTATTTTTAAGGAAAAATATCAGTGAAATTGCTATATGTTTATTTTCTCATATATTTTGACAACAATATCAAATAAATAAATTTTCACCCCACTTGACTTTGGCTGGAATACTTTTATTTTATTTTATTTGTAAAGTCTTGGTGCCAAATCCTGAAGTGCTCGGAATTACTCCTGTTAAGACTCAGGAGATCATATTTAAAATCAGGGATCACACATAGCCTGGCCATGTTCAAGGTAAGTGCCATACATACTCTTACTATCTCTCCTGCCCCATTTTTCTAGTGTTTTGGTTTACTATTGAGAAGACAGTTTGAAGGAATTTTTTATTTTGTTTCTGGCATTGCATTGCTTTTCACTTTATTTTCCCCTGAGAAGTATCTACATTAGTAAATGATGGTTAAGTTTTGGAAACATAGATAGGGGTATTATACTGACTCACAGCATCTGTGATGGTATGCCTTTAGCTTATGTTACTTATATTTAATGTTCTAATTGCATAGTACCATATTTTTTGTGGGTAGTACATATTTCATCTGAATAGGTTTATTTCTTTCCTTGGTAGATATCTTAAGCTGAAAAGATAATTTTGCATTTGGCTAAAGGAAAGAGAGATCATTAAAACTTTCTATGGAAAAGCAATTTGGTAAGAATAATTTTATTTTACATCCAAATTATCATTTTTTATCTCAATGAATTAGTCATAGAAGCTTTTATTCTAACTAATCCTTAAACAAGTGCAACACTGCAGGGTAATATTTTGTGTAGCTGCCAGTGTTCTTGGGTTTAATTATGGAATTGCAAACAGATTTAGATAAAACCATTTCTAGCAGACCTATGACTATTTTGGTTTCAAAGTAAGAAAGATTTTAATTAATTTAAATATCTGAGTCAATTCCAATGTCCTAAATACATATGTTTGTATGTTGTATGTCCTTTCATATACATACCCTCCATATATATGCATATATACGCATATATATGTGTATATACATACATATGAAATGTATATGTGTGTGCGCATTTGTTCTTTCAAGGTGACTAGAACTTGACACATTTTTAACAATTATCACAACATAAATATATATGAGGTAATATGAAGGATCCTGGGTCTCTCAGAATTAGGAAATATTCTCTAAACTTTTTTTAGGAGAGAAATAGGAGTTTGACCTATACACAGAGCAAAGCTCAAGCTATGCCTGGCTCTAACTTAGTAGTTACCTCAGATGGAACTTGAGGAGCAGTTTGTGACACCAGGAATCAAACTGGAATTGTCTACGTGCATGGCAAACAGCTCTATCCCTGTACCATAAGAGTGTCAATGCTGGTGGGACTTGAGGAACAGTATGCGATGCCAGGAACTGAGCTGGAGTTGTTGCATGCATGACAAATATTTCCACCCCTAAACCATTTTTCTGTCCAAGCTTTTTAACTACATTCTCTCTCTCTAAATATTTACATATATATGTACATATCAACTACAATTTTTCAACATATATATATAACTGAAAGAGAAAGAGATTGGATAGCTAAGAATATTTCAAAATATAACACACTATGGTTCAAATTTTAGTAACATTATTTTAGGAAAAATTATATAGATAATTATATATACAATTTATAAAAATTATTAAAATAAAATATGAATTGTATGTATAATTATATGTATTTTAATATATTTACATATAATATCATTATGTATAATTATGTACATAATTTTGTTTGGGTTCTGGGTCTCACTCAGCAGTGTTCAAAGATTGAACCCAGATCATCCACACACAAGGCAAATGCCCTACCAGCTATTCTATCACTTTGACCATCCCAGAATTGCTGTGTTCTTGACTCGGTATGTCATATCCAGACTAGAGTTATAGAACTACTGAATGAAATTTGGCTTATATTTTCTCCTTTCCATATATTAGCTCCTTACATGGAAATTGGAACTTTTAATAACTAGATAAAAAAGATTAGAGATGGTGAATATACTCAGTGAATATGCCCTACATTATAATACTCAAAGAGAAAAAAATTAACCACAATTCCTCACTATTGCATTACACTATATATGTAATAAGTGATAAAAATTTAAAGAATTTAAAATAAGTGTTTAAAATGTAGTCATTACATTAATTAATTTGGTATGGCACATTTTCAGAGTGTTCTGTTTCAAGTTAATAAAGATAATATTTTTTTTGTGAAGCTATTATAGGGGTAGAATGAAAGAGCATATATAAAGTCCCAAGCAAGTTGCTTGACACAGAAGAACAGTAGTACTTTATTTTTCATATCTTTAAATTACTAGGTAAAATTTAATGTTATCAAAGTAGACAAGAGAATAAGAACCCCCCAGGTATTCATCTTCCAAGTTCAGCAAGTATAATTTTATCTCCTCACCATTTTGCATTATTTTGAAGCAAATTCAAGACACAATAACATGTAAAGGAGCATTTTAGTATATATTTTAGTGGATGTATATGAACTCAAAATAATAGTAGCACTTTCAATCATTAATCCTTTATTGCCAGTAGATACAGCCACGTTCAAAATTAGTTCTTACTAGAGAAAGGAGTAAGGATGGCACAGAAGAAAGTTTTTCAAAATAAATTCCAATTTTTCTTGTTATCTGTACACTTTGTTTTTTTTGGCATTAGATCCCAGCAAGCTACTGAGAGTAGCTTGCCCACATGGCAGAACTTAGCAAGCTACCTGTGGCATATTCGATATGCCAAAAACAGTAACAAGTCTCCCAATGGAGATGTTACTGGTGCCTGCTCCAACAAATCGATGAACAACAGGACAGTGCTACAATGATATAGTGACCATGTTTCTGAATATTATGGAGTAGATATCTCCCATAGTACTCAACATATTAGGTTTATTATAAGCTTTGGAATAAATCTAAGTCTCAAGTTTTTATACTTCCTAGTATATAGACTAGGTATTCACTACCTGTTGATTCTGGAAGAATCAATGGAAAAATTTCTGCTCATGGAGAAAATGCAGAGTGAGGATCCTGTTCACCACTGGTCCAAAGTATTGCTGTCAACCCATCAGTATAACTTTATGCATGTTTCTGTTAAAATCTGTAGTTTATATCCATTATTAATTTATCATTGTCTTCTTGAGCAAATAACTATACACCATGTCTCAATAATCTCTCTGTTGATTTTCTCTAGAAGTTACATCATAGCCTCTCATAAATATTATATATTTCAGCATACACCTAGAATAAATTTTACTTTTTGGTTTTTTTTTTTTTTTGACCACACTTGTTAGTTCTCAGGGCTTAGTCCTGTTTTTGTCCTGGGGCATAGCTCCTGGCAATGCTTTGTGTATGATGTGTGGGTGCCAGGGATCAAACCTTGTTTGGCCATATGAAGGACAAGCTTGTCCTCCAGTATCTCCCCAGCCCCTTTTAAAAAATATTTTTTGTGTGTTGTTCTTTTAAGGGGAGTAGCACACTTGTCTGTGGCCAAACCTTACCCATGGCTCTGTACCAAAATCACTCCTGGTAGTACCTGGAAGACCTTTTGTTGTACAGGAGATCAAACCTTCGTAGGCACGCACAAGGCTATTGTCCTGCCCTGTACTCTCTAACCCAGGACCCATTTTAGAAAGTTCTATCACTAAACAAACAGTGCATAAAAGTGGCATTAAATATACAGTGTGAGACCTGAAATAGAAATTTTGCCTTCTTATTCATACTAGGAATTTGTATATGCAGCAATTCAAATTTTCTACCATTTTGCCATGTTCCTAAGAGATCATGAAAGTATGATAATGATAGATTTGATGATTATAAGTCATTTTTGTAAGCAAGTTTGCAAATACAGAATCCATGAAGTGAATATTGATTGCATTTACATGCATATGCAAATAAAAATTTAGATATTTAAATTAAGCTTTAAGAGAAATAAATTATAAACAATAACAGATTTCAGAGGCGAAAGAAAGGGAAAAGGTAGCAATAGCACTGAATGAAAGTAATCTGAGCTCAAGTGAACGAGATTCTTCAAGTAGCTTATTAGGGCTGATGATGAGGAAAGACAGGGTAACCTCTATCGTGGTGTGATGGAACAAGATCACAGAATTTTGCTGTGTTGTGATGTTCTGACCTGCCCTGGCATGCATTAATCACAGTGCAGCTATTACTATATAAGATTTTGGATTGCACTCTGAAATTACTCCTTTACTTCTGTGAAACAAAATTCAATAAAGATTACCCAAAGATTTCACCATCTTGACTCTGTAAGCTTTCCTTTCTCATATCAAAGTGAACAAGTAACTTTCAAGGATACCAGAAAATTTGCGTGATTGATCAAAAACAGCAGTCAACAAATTTTAAGGAAATGCAATATTTATTGTATTAATGATTTTATTAAAGATGTATCAGTATGCATACAATTGAAAATAAAAGTGAGAAAACACTTAAGTAGGACTAATTGATAGCTAACAACTTATCTACCTGAAAGTGGCAATGCCAAATCCACAGTGACAACAGTTATTAAACATAAGAAACATAGATATCATTCACATATGATTATCTTCCAGGCCATCAGTACTTATTAAGCTTTCATAAGCTGTATGGGTAAGAGGATCATGGCCATGGCCATGCAAACTGCCCCAGTTTTTAAACAAAACTAACATTTTGCAGAGTTAATTATACATCTGAGAATAAAGATACATGGAATGGATGATGATCAGATGAACTAATTCTGAGGAGTTCAGTATTGAAGTTTTATTTCATGGGGAGGCAACTTGAAAATGTTAAGGATGTCTTTTCTGCTCATTTTCAATGGCTCTTCGCTTCACTAATCTAATTCTTTGGTAGAGCCATTAATTTTGAATAAGAAACTCCACAGTCTTGATGTGATTAAAACAAGCTCTTTCCATGATAGACTCAGCTGAGGAATTTGGATAAATGCTAATTTTATGATTTTCATATTTCAGTGATTTGACTCTCTTATCAATCCGCATTATGCTAGGTTTTTTTTTTTCCTCATAAAAATGAAAAGAAAATGAGGGATTGCAGTTCAAGTTCCTTTTAATGTGATGACTGCCTTCTGTGAAAATTATCAGGAAGTAAGTGCACTTGAATTTTGAAAACTGACTCACATTCACAATTCCTGTTGTCTGAGAGCCGTAGCTCCTAAGGACCTGTGAATGTTAACTTGGTTTTGATTTAGCAGCATTTCCAAGTTTCCTCCCTTCGTTCTTCATACTCTGCAGTTAGAGGGAGCTAGTGCACTGCCCAGATTATTTAACATCAGGAAAAAAAAAAAACTTGTTTCTAGATTATTCTGAATATGTAAGAAGTCTTTAATATATCTGCCCAGTAGAATGATTTAATTTATCATTATCTTGCCCTTTGCTTTACCATAAAAGGAAGAAAAAGTTTAGGCTTAAATCTTAATCAAAAATCTTTGTACTTTTTATTTTGGTTTGAAAGGGGACCATACAAAGCTATGTTCATGACTTATTCCTCCCTCTGAGCTGAGGGACGGTCTTGGTCTTGACTCCTGACGGTCTTGGGCACTATTTTGGGTTGAGTACAAGAGGGTGCCCTACCTGCTGTACTATCGCTCTGGCTACAGAAATCTTTCTTCACCTTTATAAGCACATTGGAGAGTCCCTCAGGGGACCAGATTAAAAGAGAATTGATTGAACAACCTGGTGCCCAACTGTAGTTTCTTATTCTTTCCTTACATATACTACCTCTTGTGAAATGGCACTGTAGTACACAGATCTGCCCTATTTTAATTGACTTTCCTATTGCAGTAGATTTCTTTCGGAATCTCCCATCTTGTTTCTCTGTTGATTAGCCCCATGGCGTACAGTGGAATTGGACCTCCATGATTGTAATACCAAATATATCTCTCTTTAGCTGTATGTGGAAATAGAAAGAGGGTGGTCATTTGAAAGCCACAAAAAAACTCTACAACAATCAAATCTTCTGGCATTTCAATCTTGGTTTCCTAGTCTCTGAGTTGTGAGAAATAAATGTCTGTTTCTTAAGTCACCCAGTTAATGGAATTTTGTTATAGCTAGCTGACTTAATAAAGCAGTTGATGCAATTCCACAATTCACAGACATTGATAATAATATAATAACTATAATGTAGTTCACCTCTCATGTACGAGGCTTCTTTTTTGATGATCCCATCATCCAAATTCTTATTGATTGAAAGTCTTCTATTTTCGTGGACTGTGGAATACCAAATGCTTTCTCACAAAATTTCTCAGTTCTTCCAAAGTTAGTATGAGAACATAGCATAAACAGAAGTCCACATGTGTAAAATAGCTATACGCACAATAGACTTTGCTTAATTTTTAAAGGAAAGAGCATGTTGAAGTGAGATTAATGAAGAAACAAGGCACACTAAGCTAAATCTATATTAAATATCTTATTTATAAAATGGACTAGTGATAGCACAGTGGGTAGGGTGTTTGTCTTGCACGTGACTGATCCGAGTTCGATTCCTTTGTCCCTCTCAGAGAGCCTGGCAAGCTACTGAGAGTATCCTGCCCACACGGCAGAGCCTGGTAAGCTACCCATGGTGTATTTGATATGCCAGAAACAGTAACAACAAGTTTCACAATGGAGACATTACTGGTGCCTGCTCGAGCAAATCGATGAACAACGGGATGACAGTGCTACGACAGTGCAGTGCTATTTCTAAAATATTTCTATGAAACCCCAAGAATTTTTACTGCTTGTATCAGTTTTACGTGCTTAATAATGCAACATGAAAATAGTAGCTTAAAATAGCAGATATATATTATTTCATAACCTCAGAGGCTAAAATCTTCTTATGAGTAAACCTAAATAAAGTGCCTACGCAAGCTGGGTGACATTCTTTAGACACTACTAAGAAGATTCCATGCCTTGCCTTAGCTTCTGGTGACTACAAGCATTCTTTTACTTGTGATCACATCGCTATAAACCTTTAAGGTTTTCTTCTTTTGTCTGGAAAAAATAATGTTTTAAAAACATCCACAGTATTAAATTCAATGATTTAGGTAAAGTTACTTTGTGAATTATAATATTTTATGCAGAAATGGCCGCTAGAGTCTCTATAACTACAGTTAATGCAAACCTCACTGTTACAGCACGACATTCTCTAATGCTACTCATTCTCACCACTATTAAAATCACCCTCGATCCCATAAAAAGTTGCTACTTAAGTGTCATCTCTATTATGATTATTGTTTCTGCCATGATTACCAGATCAATTGCCACAAACACCACTATCATCATTATATACATCATCTGGTGATAACATACACCCCAAAACATCATAACTTCCAATCTTCTCCACGACTAACAGCACTACTAGACAACTGGTATTAATAGCATCACTGATCTGCCATAATACTTAAGACTGAAAATGTGCTGGAAATGGTCCATATATACTTTGAGATCTGACCACACCTCTTCTCCACTCTGCTTTTATTGGTACCTCTTTGGTAACCCCAAAGAAATCATAAAATAAAGCTTGAAAATTTGTAAGCACTGCAAAGGGGAGATTCCTTTCTTTGAGCATATTAAGAATACCCACAATTTTGACAACTATAAATATTCATACCATTATAAATTCTATCACAACTCAGTATCATCAACCATTGTCACTATTACTATTTGAAAGATGAAATAAAAAAAAACTCAAATAAATCAGCATGCCATTATGGTGGTTACTTAGGTGAACATGAATGAGGCCACCTTGATTCTGTGTTCATTACGAGAGAGCAAAACAAACAGAGGTGAAGCTCTAGGAGAGGGAGCAAGCTTCAGATCAGCATCTTTTCTGATTATAAATGTGCTGTGAGGTTTTGCTAGATTTATTGGGCAGGCAATGTCTATCTTCTCTAAATCCATTAAAACAATCCTGCTGGCACTATATTATTTTCACATGAGTTAAGCTTCAGATTGCTTGAAGTATATTCCCCTATGGGAATAAGAGAATGATGAGGAAAGCTGACATGTCTACATACTGGGGGAGATTTGAGGCTCTGAATACAGAAATTTCTCTTTAATAATTGCACTGGGCAGGACTGAAAATGTGAGTTGATTCTGCTTTAGGATGATGGAATGAAAAATCTTTCATTAATCTTCCCCTTGAGAGAAAGAAAGAATAGTAGGAAAACGAGGGAATACATAAATACTACTTCTAAGCCTATGCCTTTATAACAATCAGCTCTGAATGGTTGATTATATTATTTACTAAGAAATAGACTGAAGAGGAGTAAATTTATAATTCAGATCAGAGTAAGGATGTTTAAGTCCATCTTTTCTGACTCTTACTGCCTCTTAAGCAGAAGGGAAGGTGCTGTTGAATAAGTCAGTAAGTACAAAAAAAAGTCAAATTTTAGTAGGTATATATCTTTATATCATCAAAAATAACTTGCAAAATAGACATTTTATTCTCTACAGCATATAAAGTGTAAATGTAGAGGGTGTTTCTTGTCCAAAGCCAATCATATAGTAAGAGCGTGAATGAAGATTACGTTCTTAGAGCAACTTTCTAAAAAGCAGCTTCTCCCTTTCTTTCACTCATCCCAGTGTCAGGGAATGTATGGATGCATCTAGCTAGTGGAAATTTGAACAGAACATTTTATAAGATAATTTAAAAATATCCGTTGCTCAGTTTCTAGTTTCTATGAATGTTATATTAAATTTTCCTTCTTTGGGGTTGGCTAGGCTATTTCTTTTCATTAATTGCTTGTACTAATGTAAATTTATATTGTGTGGGTGGCTTTCAGTTGCTTGCTGAATAAGATACTCCCTGAAGATCGCATGTACTTAATCCAATATATATTCAAGCTGAGGTGTTATTGATTAGTGTGCATATTAGAGTAAATTAATTAGTTGACCTTTTGAGATTCTTTTTAAACAATGTCATTAATAGTTCTAATTATTTCAGTCTTCCTATCATTTAAAATCCTGATTGATTATAATTACGCTTTCTTATACAACTACTATTAAATGTCTTGATAAGTGCAATTGCATCATCCTTTATCATGAATTTTCTCTATCTGCTCATTTACCTAAAACAATATTTTTACATGATTTGTCTCCCTTTTCATCAGCTATCATTTTTCACATGCTGGTAAGAGAAATAAATTGACAATAATCATATGGTAAAATACAGTAGAAAAAAATTTAGTCCTATGCTAAGGAATTCCCAGATGCTGCTTATGTTCTTGCAAGAGAATAATATTTTAACAAGCAGTCGCTTCTTTTAAGATTCTCAGCATTTCCTCACTTCATTCACCTTTCCCTATTTTCACTGCCACAATTTTTGAGAAGTCATCTTCCTTAAAGTGAACTCCATATTATTGCTTAGCATGGATCTTGTCTATTATAGTCACTGAGTTTATATTTTCAGAAATATAAACTGACCAAGTTGAATGTTGTCTTGAGTCTTCTCAGCAGAGAAGAAAATGGCAGTATCATTGGAATGAATTATCAAGCTCCATTTATTTTTCCTGTACCATTTTGTATTTAAATGCCAGCTGCTCTGACACAGGCTCTGTCCTCCAGGCTAAAAATAAAGAACATGCTATCACAGATAATATGGAGAACACATAACCCATAATTTATTAGAGTTTAAGTATTGCTAAGGCTGTTAAAATTACTTGTTTCATGAGTATAGAGGTCAAGTGGGTTCTAACTCACCTTGTCTGTTTATGGGGAGGACAGGGCCGTGGGCACACTTATCAAAGCAGAATTTTTATATCTTTTCTTATCCTTAAAGGATTTAGTTATTATTTTGGAAGAAAAGGGAAAGAGGAAAAAAAATAATTCTGAGTCTTTGAATAAATCATATACTGCTGTTTAGTCAGTTGTCAAGACATGATTCTATATTTTATTAGTTTCACAAAAACAAGAAGATGAGCCCCAAATAGCATATCTCATAGTAAACTCAAGTCACTAAATTAACATTGAATTTAATTAGTATTTAAGTTATCTTAGAATGAAATCATAAAGGAATCATTCTGGAATATCCTGGTTAATACCAAGTGTGTAATCTTTTTGAGTAACCCCTGCCATCCCCTACAAACAGTAACCTCAGTAATCAACATAGACTTAGTCTCATGTAACTTTCTTGCTTCTCATCTTTTCCAACTATAAAAGTATTTCAATTTGTAGTGCTCCCCTGAGCTTTTTATCTGTCAGATTGGATCTTCCCAGTTCATGAATTATTGAACCACATCTTTAAAACTTAGTTGAATTTTGCTTCATAACATATTTGATTCTCAGGTCCATTTTCTTTTCTGCACCAGCTATATTTATATATGCAGATATGCAGATAATATATAGATATGTGCATGCTCTCTATATCCAATATATAGGTATTATTTATATATCTATATCTTTATAGATCTATATAGATCTATATTGCACCTGAGAATCTTAATCTATACTAAGTTCCTCCCCACTTGGGAGCTCTGTTTCTTTCCTCTTCTACTGTTGAATAAACTTTTATACTCTCTAAGTCTGAATCTGAGCATCTTTATTATTCAATATTTTCTATACATAACATTGATTTGTTGCTTATCCGTGGCTTCAGGGAGCTTAGGTTTATTGGGTTACACCAATGACAGTGTTCCTGAGGCACTCCCATTCTGCTGTGTTTATCTTTAATCTCTTCTCTGTGCTCTGCTTCCCAAACCATCAATCACCTTTATCCCCAGTCAGACTTTGTTGACTTTTAAGGTCAGAACCTTCTAGGACACTGGATTTGTATTTGTAAGTGACATGTTGCTTTTTTCCTTCCTTTATGTTCATTGCATGGTTTACTTCAGGGCAATGCCCTTTTTGTATAGACACAGGAAGACAGTTAATGTTATGCTTTTGTAACTTGGGAATTAATTGACTCTTAATAATATTCACTCCTGGGCATCTGCTTCCTTGACTTAAGCCTCAATTGCCTTTAGTTCCTAGCACCCCAAAGCAGGGTCCCGAGGAGTTATTGTATGGACTCAGAACAAGTTGTGACCTACTCTGGCATCCAAATGGATCACGTCAAGCACCATAATACTTATCTATATGTTCAGAGCATGGTCATGGACAAATTCTGTCATGATCCAAAGAGTAACAACTGGATTAGGAACCTTCTGGGGTTAGGAAAGAATAAACTGGCCTAAGCACTGTAGTCTGGGATCTATACCGAGATGTCCCCAGGAGAGCCACCCTACAAGATGAATGTATCTCTTACTGTGTCCATACAAAATGACTAATATTAAGAAGTAGAATTAAGATGAATGTTTAAATGGTTGTTGGACTAAGGAAAGGAGAAACACACCCCTAAGTGGTATTTGGCCCTTGAACAGATCTCCTGCCTACAGGAGATCTTTAGAAGAGCTTCCCCAAGAAGGAAGGACCTTTAAGTATGTTGATTGTGCCCCCTCACCTGTGTGGTTGCTACCACCAATGCTTGGATGTTGGGGTAAGATAGAGTCTTTGAGATGGAGTGAGGAAAAACTAGCATGGGGAACAGGAGGAGACGGGAATGAAGGGCAGTGTGAGACTGGAATGGGGAGCTTAGACTGGAACAGGCACATGGGGAGAATGGGATAAATGGCAACTGATCACCAACCAGCCTGATGATCCTGTTCCCTCCTTCATGCATCTGTTGGTGGCGGCTGCAGGCCTGGGTGGCGGAAGCAGCTCATGGCCACCTGACACATGTGGTGGGCGAGGGAAAGAGAAAGCCTTGAGACCTATTGCATTGAGCCAGTAGCTCAGTTGACTGAGAAATGCTACTAGAAATGCTCTGAGTCTCTAAAGTATCCCCAGGAAGGCATTCCCCACAAAGACAGGAGAAAGATTAGCATGAGCATCCACATTCAAAAGGCTAGTTGGTAGTTTCAACATATGCAGAGCTGCAAGATCATAAAATTTAGTTTCTTTAGATTAGAGAATACATCTTTGGGCATCAGCATTTAGAAGTTATTCACTAGAGTAAGAACTGAATCAGAACATTTAGCCTCTAACAGTTCTAGTTGCTATATAGCCATACGTCACCATATGGACGGTGTCTGTATGTTCATCCAAATGGCTCAGCTGTGTTCTGCGTGGCTCACATAAAGCCACTTCTCTCTTTAATAAGTTCATTTACATTTTTCTTGGAGGATAAGATTATAGATGGAGGAATCATGAAGTAAGAAATGATTCTCCTATCTTTTTTTTTTCCCTTTAAGAATAATGGTTGGAATGAGAGAATGGAGCACCTACAATTAGAATTAGAAATGGCAGCTTTCCTCTCAGGTTTATTGTGAGGAGAAAATAAAACTTGCCAAGTGCCCAACAGGCTCCCACCATGAAGTCCTATTTCAAATACTTACTACCTGCTGCTATCTGAATTTCCATTTAAAAATAATTATCAAAACCATATGGGTTGGAAGGATTGGGGGGCAACTCCAGATGGAAATATGTAAATTGCAGCAGAGTTAGCCTTTGCATTTGTTTGGCTGCGTCTCCCCAAGCCCAGAATTTCCCTCTGTGCTTTGTACAACTTGCTTCCTGGGTTGCCACCCCCTCTGGGGCACAGGCCATTTCCTCCCTCTTTGCTATTTTGAGCAGTAGCCTGGAGAGGGCTTAGTTCTCTGGGTTCTGATGATTTTCCACTTTTCTTTTAGACTCATTTCAGCTCTTCTCCCTGAGAAGTTTTTTTTTCTAACTTCTTTCCCTACCACCAGCCAGCTAAAATTTCCACAAACTCCTCTGTGGCCCCAATGGGCCCTGTGCTAACTTTAGTTAGAAAAAAATATATCACTTTACAAATCCATCTTGTCATCTGCCCTTCAAGCTTGTGAGCTGCTAAAAGCAAGGAATCATTGTTTAGTCTCTGACCCAGGCACCTACATGTTACTTAGCATGTTCAGTGTGGAGTTATTGAATGTCTAGGAGCTAATAGTGATGTAATTTAAAATATGGTTCAGTTATACAATAATTAACTTGCTTTAAAAATATTAGAAAGGATTTATTAGGGAACTTCAAACTCACTATCAAGAGTCATACATAGAAGTTTTCTCACAGGCTACTTTTAAATTACTCAAGATAATTAAGCCAATTCTTAGCTAGGCTCATTTATGTCATGAAATAGTGTTCTTGAATTGAGTTGAGATGATTAAAAAAAAATAATAATGGATAACAGGAGTTTAGAGTGCTAACTAGATGCTTTTTCTATAGTACTAACATCTGCATGTTTGGACAATGTAAAAGGACAGATTTGCTTTACAAGGATTAATTTTAGAAGTTTTACTGAAATGATTACCACATAAATATACATGCGTATTACTATGATTTTAATGCAAGTTTTTTCTTATTTCTCATATAAACTACTTTGACACTTTAGTTCTTGGCACATTATTTTTATTTACTTAATTTAGGTGTCATGGTTTACAAATATGTTAATAACAGAATTATGTAACAATTTTCAACTCCAAAACCAGTGTTAGTATCCATCCGCCCTGGCACTGCCTCACCCCCATTCCTTTTCTCCTACCCCACCTCCTAAGCAAAAGCTCTTTTAAAAAATAACTGTTTCACTTATTTAAGCTCTGGTCAAATACTTACAGTAGTTTTTACTCTTAAGATTTTGATGTAAATAGTTATGCCACCAGTGGTAGACTGGACGCCCCATCGGTGGAAGAGTAGGGCTCCCAGATGGCTTACATGAAGTGGGGAGGAGGGAGGGAGTAATCTTGAGAAGAAAATCTTCCAATTCTCTCTCTACCCACTCCAGTCACCTGGGAAGTAGTTGAGAATTTCTGGACTGATTAGAATCTGCAATGAGCTCCTGCATGGTACACATGTCATGTCTCGCCGACCCAGTTAGCAGCCATCATGCTTCACCTGGAGTCCACTTGTTCTGCACAGTGTGAGTAATGATACCCAATACCTGATGTCCCTGGGAGCTATGGACTCACGTTGCAGTGAGGACTTGCTCTTTGTAGGAAAGGAAAGTCAGTTCTAAATCTTACCTAGGCTTTTTGAGTCCATCACTTTTCCCTTACAGAAAAGAATTTTAGGAGGGGACTAATGTAGCACTGTGTGTAGCACTGTTGTCCCATTGTTCATCTATTTGCTCGAGCAGGCACCAGTAATCTCCTCATTGTGAGACTCGTTACTGTTTTTATAATATCAAATATGCCATGGGTATCTTCTCCGGCTCTGCTGTGTAGGTGGGATTATTCTCAGTAGCTTGCCAGGCTCTCCAAGAGGGACAAAGAAATCGAACCTGGGTCAGCCGGTACAAGGCAAATGCCCTACTGGCTGTGTGATCACTCCGGTTCTGAGGGGACAAATAGTGAAGTAAAACAAGTTATTCAGGAAATAAAGAGAGGGAATGAGAGAAGTAGATAAAGAATTAGCTAGAGAGAATATTGGCTTCTCCAAAGTGGATGAAACCATTACAACCCCAATGTGTGAATGTGTGAGTGGCCCATAATCCCAGAACGGGGAAATTCATTCTAAACTATGAATATACATCTCAAGAAGAGAGATGTGGGCAGAAAATTAGCCTGAAAAATTAATTAAAAATTTGTAAAAATTTATCTGTTGTTTTTCTCTGACAAAACAATACATTTAGCTTATCTAGAGTTTATCCAAGATAAGCTAAAACTGCCCCTCTCCAGTGTGTTCCTGGGATGGGTGCTAGGAAGTAGTGCTTGGAGCAGTTGATGACCTTCTTTTGTTATTTTTCATTTGGCCTTTATTCAATAGGTAGAGTCTCTCTTTCCAAGGCACCAGCCAAGATTCAGTAAACATTCTAACGTCTGACCTGAAATTTTATATCTCAGTGATTGTCCCTGTTCCTGAGAAGGTTCTTTAGTGTCAAAGGTTTCCAGGCCTTTAGGCTGGTTTAAGCCGTAGGCACTTTCCCCTAATAGACATAATCAGTGGCCCCCATCTCCTTTCCTGCAATAGTTATCTCCCATTTCTACCCACCACCAAATACCTAAGATGCATTTTTAGTGCGTTTATATTATCATCAGTCTTCCCAGTGATTCTTATTTTCTACCTCCTCCAACTCTGCTCCTTCCCTTGCCTTCTCATTCTGCATTCTATTCTTTGAGATTATTTTGATATAATGTTGTAAACACTAGCTCTAGTAGACTAAGTCTGAGTTTAGATTCACCTGTGGCTACTGATTCTTTGGCATTTGGCTAGACTGAGTTAGGAGATGTTGTGAGAATACGGGATAAATCAGATTTCAAGGATTTTATGAACCAGCCTCCAAAATTAAGAGCTGAAATAAAGCATGAAAAACAGTCAGCTTGAGAGGCCCTGGGAAGTGTTCAGGCCTAAGAGAACTCATTTTACAGGTCTGAGACTACAAATTTAATCCCTAGCACTGCCCCTGATGAAAATGAAACCCCATCTGCTGTTTTTGGAGAATCCCTGGTATAACAAAAGAGTGTGAAGAGTGTGACTTTCATCATTTCTACAAGGGCAAAATGAGAAGACAGGAGGATTGATAAAATAATACTTAAAAATAACAACAACAACAAACAGCATCAGATGCTTCTGGGCAGGAGAATTTGTTTTACTTTGCTATCTCCCAAGAGTGTATGATAAGGCCAGGTTGAATACCAAACTTAAAAACCTTTGTTTAGGTTTGTAGAGCAGACGGGAGTGGATCTCAAGAACCCAGCCCAGTAGGAAATGTATTTTGGTGTGCTCTGTTGTGTGATCCACTATTCCTAAAATGTGTTTTTCTATTCTCTTCACAGTAAAAATTACCTCTTATGATCATGCAAACAGGATTTTTGGGAGGACAACAAAAAAACTTGGGCTAAGAATATTCATTTAAAAAATGAAAGTGTATCAATGGAATACTATGCAGCTGTTAGAAAGGATGAAGTCATGAAATTTGTGTAAAAGTAGATCTACATGGAGAGCATTATGTTAAGTGAAATGAGTCAGAAATAGAGGGACAAACATAGAAAGATTGTACTCATTTGTGGAATATAAAGAAATAGAATGAGAGACTTACACCCAAGAATAGTAGAGATGAATACCAGGAGGATTACTCCACAGCTTGGATGCTGGACTCACATGCAGGGGAAAATGGCAGCTCAGATAGAGAATGGAACACCAAGTATGGGGTGCTTGGAGGGCCCCCTAGGGAGGGGAGATGTGTGCTGAAAGTAGAACACAGACCGAATGATAACAATTCAATACCTCTATTGCAAACCACAACACCCATAAGGAGAGACATCAAAAAGGGAATGCCCTGTCACAGAGGTGAAGTGGGGTAGGGGAGAATGGGGTGGGAGTGGGGGAAGGGAAACTAGGATAATTGGTGGTGGAGAATGGGCGCTAGAGGAGGGATGGGTACTCGATCATTGTATGACTGAAACGTAAGCACAAAAGTTTGTAAATCTGTAACTGTGCCTCACAACGATTCATTTAAAAAATAACACAATTTTAAAAAAAATGAAAATGTACAAGTATCTAAGTATTTTATCACTTACATATTAAATAACAATTTTGAGTATATTCGTGTTAATTAAAATTAACTTTTTAATTTTAACTTTTCTTTTACTGTGAGTCCTAGAATATTTAAGATTTAATATTATTCTCATACCTCATGCTGCTTTCCTTTTGTATGATTAGATTTTAGTTAGACTATGTAAATGTTACCTGGTGAGCTGCTCTTAAATGTTTGGTGCAAACACAGAGAGTGCAGAATATGATTTAATCAATGATTTTACTATATAATAAACATAATACAAAGCATTGGCAATGCAGGTTTGAAATAAACAAATGGGGTCCTGTTTTCACAATACATAATCTAGCCAGAGAGACAGATGTCAAACATAGAATTTATATATATTTTTGTTTTGATTTTTCATTTTCTAGGCCACAGCTGGCCATTCTTAGGGCTTACTCCCAATTCTGGGCCCAGGGAACATTCCTCAGGCAGGGTTCATAGGACCTTATGGCATGCCAAGTATTGAACAGGGTTCAACCACATGCATGGCTAGCACCGTGCCTGCTATACCAACTCTCTATTCCCAGACAGAATTATTTTAAGAACTAAAATGATCAGCATGGTGATTGACAAGCAAAGGATAAGAAAATGCATGTAAGCTAAGACTTCAACCTTAAAGTATTTCAAAAGTTAAAAAAAAGAAAAGTGAAAACAGTTAGAACATAGTGTACACATTCTGTTTTGATATTTTCTCCTCAAAGACCTAAAGCAGTTTGCTTTTAACCTTAGCTCTGTCAGAAATGGTGCATTTCCGTATTCTAGAATTTGAGACATTTACTTGTATTACTTGTGATCATGGGAAGTCAGCTTTTTGCCTTGGAATGTTGACTGGCTTGACATGCAGTACCCTGTATCGTCATGAAAAAGTGATTTCTTTTTTTCTTTAAGTCAACTAACTTCTCCCCTAATTAAGGGTCAGTTTAATTACTTCTACAACCATTTGGTATTATAAAACAAGTGATAGACTCAAATTCGCTTAAATATCAGAGGTTAGTTATGAGTCTGAAGACTTGAAAGTGTCTAAACCAAAGACCCAAACTTCCTCCACCTATATATATATATATATATATATATATATATATATATATATAACTCTTAGAGGTGAGTCGGTCCTCAAATATCTGACAGCTGCAATCCTGTGCATAATTAGTATGGAAGAGTGACATTGCCTTAGCGTTCTCAGTGCAAGTTCTTAAAGTCCACAGTTGGAGGAAATTTAATGTCATGCCCTTCCTGAATAAGTCTATGAATAATCAAATTGCTGAGGTTTGTTTAGTATCTTTTATCTATGGAATCAGAAATGAATTGTTTCCTGAAAACATGTAACTTGCTTTGAAGTGTTTGATATGAGTGAAGGAAATGGCACATTTTCCACATGGTACTTTTGTTATCTTGTTCGTTCACAAATTATTTAAAAATCTATGCCACTTCATTATCTCATGTACAAGATGAAAAGGAAAATATACTTAATGCAAAGGACTTTCAGGAGGGAGAAAAAATTTTCCTGGAATAGTACCTAGATTATAAAAGGTATTTATGTAAAACTCTATAGATCTCATTCATTCTATTTGTCTATGAGGTTTCTTATTGCTTCTCAATTGTTTACTATATTTTTCTATAGAATGTAAACATGAAACTTCCTTTTTTGTTATTCTGAGAATTCTAATAAAAATCCATCTGCAACAAATATGAATTGCTTAAGCCCCTTTTATATATCAAAATAATTTCCCTTACTTTTCTCAGGAACTAAATTGCATTGGTTTGGATATTTGTTTTAGCATGATTTAATGTCAAAAGATATATTGGTTTCCTTACATTGACTAATTGCCATTTCCAGCAACACATCCTGAGAAAAATGTTTTCACAATATTCTGCAAACATGCACTGATTTCTCCTTCTGAACTTCCTTGTAAACAACTTATCAAGCATTCCAAATTCAGACTGTCATTAATAGAGTAGAAACAGCATAGTAATTTTTTTAAACTGCTGATGTAGGGTAAACACCAAACATAAACATACACGCCTTTTTCAATATCTGCAAATGCATAGTGGATCACATGTTGTGACCTAAATTATATTGTTATAAAAATAACCAGAAAGTGCACGTTAGTTTTTCTGAATTCTGCAAATGAGTTTCAATTACCCACATTACTACCCATGGTGATTGTATTTCAAAATGTCTTTGAATTCATCTCTGAGATGACCCAATCTCTCTTCATCTCAATATATACAAAGGGAACTCAATTTTGTTCTTCTCTTAAGTTTTGCTCTTTCAATTTTCTCATTTCTTTTAATAAAACCATAATCCTCTCAAATTCTGAACCCTCAGTATTAGACATCTTTCTTTTTTAATAATAATAACAGTATTTCTTCCTATCACTGTAAATACTTTAATTTACACAACAACACCATCTTCATTTCCTAGGCACCTACTACTTTACTAACATTTGTTAAATGAATACCTGAATCTCAGTTGGTCACATGACTCTGAGCTTAATGACAGCCAATGTCTTTCTAACTGAACTCTTGAAAAGCTGTACTGGTTCAGCCTCAGATTTCCAGAATACTGTACAATTTTTACTTTATACATTATCACTTTATCTTATTCTTATATAGTATATGTTCCTGAATTATTGATAGATTTAAAGAGACATCTCATTTCTCCAGATGCCCTGATTTTAACCCTCATGAAAATAAGCTACATTTTGGTGTGTGATTCTTTTTTTCCCAAAACATGGGTATATTTATATTCCTTCTCCTTTTTTTTGCTTCTTGGGTCACACCTGGCAATGCACAGGGGTCATTCCTGGCTCATGCACTCAGGAATTACCCCTGGCGGAGCTCAAGGGACCATATGGGATGCTGGGATTCGAACCTGGATTGGCCGCCTGCAAGGCAAATGCCCTACCTGCTGTGCTATCACTCCAGCCCCTATTTATATTCCTTTTTAAAGAAGAATATTCACTATCATTTTTTAAAGTTTACTATGTTTCTAGAATATCACTATCAATAATTCCTCAGCAATCTAATATTTCCTTTTTTACACATAAGGAAGTTAAGGTACAGTGGGGGAAAGACACAGATAATTGTATATATATTATGATAATGTACAATTATCAAGATATAGGTCTGTATATAATTTCTTATCAGTCTATCATCATCTGTGAATTTAACTACAATGCTTATTTTTTCTTGCTAAATATAGCCATACATATATGTATACATGCATGTATATTATATAATACTGTCACTGTCACTGTCATCCCATTGGTCATCAATTTGCTCCAGCGGGCACCAGTAATGTCTCCATTGTGAGACTTATTGTTATTATTTTTGGCATATCAAATACACCACAGGTAGCTTGCCAGGCTCTGCTTTGTGGGCGGGACAATTGGTAGCTTGCCCAGTCTCCGAGAGGGGAGAAGGAATCGAACCTGGGTCAGCTGCATGCAAGGCAAATGCCCTACCTGCTGTGTTATAGCTCCAGCCCATTATATGATATATATATATAAAATATATATCACTGTCACTGTTACTGTCATCACGTTGCTCATCTATTTGTTTGAGCGGGCACCAGTAATGTCTCTCATTGAGAGACTTATTGTTACTGTTTTTGGCATATCCAATATGCACGGGTAGCTTGCCAGGCTCTGCCTCTCGGGCGAGATACTCTTGGTAGCTTGCCAGGCTCTCTGACAGGGGCGGAGGAATCGAACTCGGGTCGGCCGCGTGAAAGGCAAATGCCCAACTGCTTTGCTATCGCTCCAGCCCATAAAATATATTTACATATATAAAACATATGTAACCATATGTAAAACATACATATATATTTCTCTAAATTAAATGTAATAAAAATCATAAGATTAGACAGAACTGAGTTTAATAATGCACAGTTTTTTTCAGTAGAGAGGTATTAGGCCCAGGAATGCTCAGAGGTTATACCTGGCTCTGCATTCAGGAATTAATTCTGGCAGTGCTTGGAGGACCATCTGCAGTGCCAGGAATCAAACCTAGGTTGAACACATTCAAGGCAAGTGTCCAGCACTATGGATAATCTCTGCTGCCTCAATAATGCACATTTTGGTTCAAAGGATAGATAAAATATTGAGGAAAAATTGACATTGTTATAGGTGGAAAGACAGGCCTTTTATTTTTCTTCAAAATAATGGTATTCAAAATAGTGATATTGCTCTAGTAGACTTCTAGATGAAGAAAGATAATTGAGGACAATTCTAAGGTAAAGATGGTTGTTGATGCATTATTTCAAGATTCATTAATCTTATGAAGATTGAAAATATTCTCAGACTGGTGAAACAAAAGGTCTTTGTCAGAATCATGCATGCCGGTATAGTAGGGAAGTTACTGTATGTCATATATTTTATAAAAATATTGTTTTCCAACAAATTTCCACTAAGGAAATTGAAATTTATATTTTGTATAATTTTTATGAAATATTTTTTCTTATTAATCATTTAAAAATACCACTTCTGGAAATATATCCCGGAGAGGCAAAAAAGTACAGTCGAAATGACATCTGCACTCAAATGTTCATTGCAGCACTATTTACAATAGCCAGAATCTGGAAAAAACCCAAGTGCCCGAGAACAGATGACTGGTTAAAGAAACTTTGGTACATCTACACAATAGAATACTATGCTCCTGTTAGAAAAGATGAAGTCATGAAATTTGCTTATAAGTGGATCAACATGGAAAGTATCATGCTAAGTGAAATGAGTCAGAAAGAGAAAGACAGACACAGAAAGATTGCACTCATCTGTGGAATATAAAATAAAATAACAGAATAGGAGACTAACACCCAAGAATAGTAGAAATAAGTACCAGAAGGTTGGCTCCAAGGCTTGGAAACTGTCCCCACACGCTGGAGGAAGGGGCAGCTCGCATAGAGAAGGGAACACCAGGTAAAGTGTGGTTTGAGGACCCCCACAGGATGGGAGATGCAAGCTGAAAATAGAATATAGACCAAACACGATGGCCACACAGTGCCGCTGTTGCAAACCACAACACCCAAAAATGAGAGAGAGAATAAAAGGGAATGCCCTGCCACAAAGGTGGGGTGGGGTGGGGGGGATGGGATGGGAGCGTGGGAGGGATACTGAGAACACTGGGGGAGGGGACTGGGCACTGGTGGAGGGATATAAATAGAATGCAAACATGAAAGTTCATAAGTTTGTAACTGTAACTCATGGTGATTCACTAATAAAAAAATTGTTAAAAAAAAGAAGAGAAGCTAACACTGAATGTGTATTGAAAAAGGAGAAATCCAAAATTAATTCAGCCTTTAAAATTCTTAATTGGGAATTTTTATTGTATGAAAGTAGGTATCGGTGAGAACTCAAGGCAAACAATATGAGGAAATATAATTTTATTCTTGGTTTTTGGAATCATGTTTATATTATGTTCCCATAGAGCAACTGTAAAAAATCTGAATTAAAATTAGACATTCAGTTTTTGAAGAAAATGGAATGTTGTCTTGGGTTCCTTTGATTTGGCTTACCTGCTTTCACTTTCCTTTATAAATTAACAGAGGGAGTAAAAGAGTATATTATCTCTACAGTTGTTCCAAGATCACTTGAATTAGAGCATAGAAACTTTGGAAGAGCTTCTAATACTTGGAAGAATTCAAAATATGGCAGTATCACAGAGACTGGCACACATTTAAAAGAACAAAAGCAACCAGTGCTACCATGGATGTGGTGGAAAAGGGACATCTTTCACTGTTGGTGGGAATGCCCACTGGTCCAGCCTTTCTGGAAAACATTTTGGACATTTTTTCAAAAACTAGAAATTGAGCTTCCATATGACCTCGCAATACCACTTCTGGGAATATAGCCTGAGGATGAAAAAAAGCATAGTAGAAATGACATTTGTACCTTTATGTTCATTGCAACACTGTTCACAATAGCCAGAATCTGGAAACAACCCTAGTGCCTGAGAATAGATTAGTTACCCCCACACCCAGAAAAGAAACTTATCTGGGTTAAAGAAACTTTGGTACATCTACACAATGGAATACTATGCAGCTGTTAGGAGAGATAAAGTCATGAAATTTGTTTAGTAGTTAGATATGGAGAGTATTATGCTAAGTGAAATGACTCAAAAAGAGGGACAATCATAGAAGAACTGCACTTATCTGTGGAGTATAAAATAACATAACATCAGACTGACACCTAAGGACAGTAGACACAAGGGCCAGGAAGATTGCTCCACAGTTGAAAGCCTGCCTCATGAGTGGGGGATAAAGCAGATGGAATGGAGAGGGCATGACTTAGAAAATGATGGTTGGAAGGATTGTTTGGCATGGGAGATGTGTGCTGAAAGTAGATTAAGGACCAAATGTGATGATCTCTCAGTATCTGTGTTTCAAATCGTAATGCCCAAAAGTAGAGAGAGAAGATGGGGGATATTATCTGCCTGGCAGGCAGGGGGAGGGTCAGAAAAGGAGGGTTATACTGGGAGATTGGTGGTGGGGAATGTGCACTGGTGGAGGGATGGGTGCTTGAATATTGTATGATTGTAACTCAAACATGGAAGCTTATAACTATATCTCACAGTGATTCAATAAAATATTTTTTTAAAAAAGCAAAAATAAGGAAAAAATACATGGCAGTAGAAAATAAGAACTTTCCATTTGGAAACTTTGTTATCTTATCCCTAATTCAAAGCAAGGATGAGTTCTCTGATAATGCAATTAAGGAGAAATATATGTTCTCTAACCCCAACAAGAATATGGTAGTTTACTAAAAACAAGAACAGACAGACTTCTTGCTGGTTGTGGCCATGCCTAATTTGAAAGGGCTTGAGAACGTACAGTCTTTAGGATGTTTTTAACATTTAAGATATCTTTAATATATTGGAATTATGAGTCCCTACAGGAAAACATTAACTGCCAAAAATTAGAAGTTAATTTAAACCTTTGATTTAAAAATTAAGTAAATAAGTTTTTGTTAAGAAACGTTAAGAAGGACGAACAGGGAGAGACTGATAAAATCTCAGGGCCAAAGTAGGCTGACAAAATGAAGAAGGACTAAAATTACTGTCTGCACTTTTAACGCACATACACTGGCATCAGAAGCATCCATCAAGGACCTGATGGTGCAAGCATGGAAGATCAAGTACGACGTCATTGGATTGACCGAGACGAGAAGGCATCAAATGCATCATGCCGTTTTCAACCCTGGAGAAGAGCTGTTTCTTGGAACATGCAACAGTAGAGGCATCAGTGGTGTTGATTCATTCGAATGCCTAACAACCCAAATTAGATGCATATATTTGAATAGATGTGGCTTGTTGCCAGCAGTTTCTATCTTCATCATCTATGCACCAACATCCAGCTATAACAAAGAAGAGATTGAGAAGTTTTACATGGAGCTGGAAAAGTTCTATAAAGTAGAACACACCTTCTATGACCACCAACTGGGAGCTCTTTGGCACTACTGCAGCAATAAGGGAAGATGCCGTCATTGACAACATTGATGAGGAATACAATTGACTGGTTCAGCACCTCCACAATTGTGCAAAGAATACAGAGAGAGAGAGAGAGAGAGAGAGAGAGAGAGAGAGAGAGAGAGAGAGAGAGAGAGAGAGAGAGAGAAAGCCACAAAAAGTTGCCAGTCTTTGGAAACTCTCAAGCTCATTTGCCAATGTGAACTGGTGCCAGCCTCAGGCAATCATAAGCTGATGTCTGAGCTCACAAAGCTGTACAGAAAAGCAATAAAGGAAAACCTCAAAGAGAGAAGAGCAGCAGTGTTGACCAATGCAACAGAAGCCAGGAAAAGTATGCGTAACACCCTCCTGTCCTTCGCCAACTATAAGACCAAGATGACGGCCCTCCAATGTCCTGATGGATCTATCACATCTTCCAGAAAAGCAATGGAAAAGATTATCCACAACTTCTACTCGGATCTCTTTGATAGCCACGTCCACCTGTCCATATACCAAATTCCGCAGGATGGATATGTCGTTCCCAACATTCTTCCTTCTGAAATCCAACATGCCATTTCATCGGTAAGGAAGCGTACAGCACCCAGTCCAGACGAGGTCAGACCCGAACAACTGAAGAATCTGCCACCAGTACTCCTCAATACACTGGCTCAGCTCGTCACATGCTACCTGTCTGAATGCAAGGTTCTGTCCCAATGGAAAACCAGCAGAACTGTTCTGTTGTACAGAAGGGAGACATCCATGACATCAGCAACTATCACCCGATCTTCCTGTTGTCCGTCATCTACAAGTTATTCACTCAAGTCATCCTGAATAGGATTGGCAGAACACTAGATGAAGGACAACCATGCAAGCAAGCCGGTTCCAAAAAGGATTCAGCATGATCGACCATATGCACAAGGTGACCAATCTCATTGAGGTTTCGAAAGAATTCAAGATGCTGCTCTGTCTAACATTCATCGATTTAAATAAGGCCTTTGAATCTGTTGAGACTGAAATGGTCATTGAAGCCCTAGCTAAGCAGAGTGTTCAGACTAAGTACATCAGGATCCTCCATAAGCTGTATTAAGGATTCGCCACCAGGATCTCACCATTCTACAAAGTAGTGATCATTGATGAAAAGAGAGGGGTTTAGCAAGGTGACACCAATTCACCAAAACTCTTCAGTGCCACTCTGGAGAACATCATTCGATGACTGGAATGGGAAGGAATGGAGTGAAGATAGACGGTTGGCAACTACACCACCTCCTCTTCACTGATGATATCGTTCTCATAACATCAGATATCAGCCAAGCAGCCTAAATGCTGGCCAACTTTGACCGTGAGTGTGGAAAGGTCAGACTAGAGCTTAGTCTCACGAAGACAATGTTCATGAGAAATGGACTAGTTCTTGATGTTCCATTTGCCCTCAACGGAACAAACATCTCCGAATGCAGCAGTCATGTGTACCTAGGTCGAGAACTCAACATGACAAATGACCTGGCACCTGAACTGCACAGGAGGAAGAGCGTGGCATGGAATGCCTTCAAGAGCATTGAAGAAGTGGTTAAGAAGATGAAGAACCTCCAGTTCTAGGAACATTTTTTCGACTCCACTATTCTTCCTGCACTAACATATGATTCAGAGACCTGGGCCCTATGAAAACAGGATGTGAACGGTATTTGGGTATCCCAAAGAGGACTCAAAAGAGCTATGCTTGGAGTATCACATTTCACTCAAGTGAGACAAGGAATCTGAGTTCTGACCTCGGTTGATGATCAAGAATCAGGGATGATTTCTTATTTGCCAAGGCGTCAAAAATCATATGGGCCAGATACGTAATACGATTTAGAAAGGACCACTGGACTAGAGCTTTTAACCAACAGGATTCCATGGGACGTCAAAAGACCCTGTGGCCACCCACCTATAAGATGGTCAAACTTCTTCGTTAAGACCCTGAATGAATGGCTTGAGGCTCTTCATGTTCCTGGAGCTAGCAGAAGTCATTGGGCTACACTAGCATGCAACAGGGACGAATGGCGACATTACTGGTGTCTGCTCAAACAAATCGATGAACGAGATGACAAGTGACAAGTGACAAGTTTGTATTGTTGATACAATCTACTTGAAAATGTGCTAGTATTTACATTCATTCCTTTATATATGTTTTCTTTTACTCATTCTTTTGTCCAGGGAAAAATTGGTCTGCACAAATGATAAAACATAATCATTTTCCCCTCTGACTTTTTTTGAACTATCTCACTAAAAATATTTAGGTAGGCTTTTTTAATGGCTGTTACACAATCTTATTCATCTCTAAAAAATTTAAATTATAATCTTATTGATCTCTAAAAAATGTGAATTACCAGCCCAGAGAGAAAGAAGAGGGGTTAATTATTTTGTCTTGCATGTGGCTTCCTTGGTTCTATCCATGGAATTATATATGGTCCAGTAAAGCACTGCCAGGTGTGACTTTTGACCGTAATTCCAGGGGTCCGCCCTGAACACCACTACCTTTATCCAGTGAAGATGAATTAATCTGATTCATTGACATCTCTAATTATAGTTTTGTTTGTTTGTTTAAAGGAGATACCAATCCTAAAGCAGTGCAAACTTTTAGAAACATTTATCAAATGAAACTCTTCAGTTTTTCTCATATAAAAATATCTTCTATCTCCCGAACTGTCTGGACCCCTATTCTATTACTTAGCACAGAATATAAATTCAAGTTCCTACCATTTATTTCAGAATTTGGGTTATTCCAGTTCTCCAAAATTAAATAGATTTGGTCTTCTTACCTAACTTATTTGATATTAATTTGTTTGTTCATCTTGTCCAAAAAGAACTCAGAATTCTTTGATAATTTTTCCCTATACTCTGGTAATTTTCAGGTGGGCTTAGACAAAAATAGAACAGGTAAGAAACTGAAGAGAAGGCAAAGGGTATTATTACTAGCTGCCAGGAACTCCCGTATTTCTTATGACTTCCATATACCTATCTACCATCTGGGTAAAACTTTTCTTATTAAATACTGTAGAAAATTTTCCCTATGAAACATTTTTAATTGCAACATGCCATCTCTTTTCTAAAGGCATACTTAAAGATTCTAAAATATCTTCAGGTCTACCCTAAACTCAAAATAATTTCTGAGAACACTGAAGAACTATCAAGGAATCAATAATTATACCTAACACTGAACCTATCAAACATTTCATTCAAACATTTCCATAATTCATTAAAAATATTTTGACTTATCAGAGGAAAGAGCCAAAATAAACTTTGTGCAAACACTTTAGAAGTACAGGTAGTCATCAATCAACAAATCACACAGAAAAAAATACATGACTTGAATTCTGATGAACATCATCTGAGGGAGATATGGTGCAAAAGGGGATGTGCAACTAATAGGGGAAGTGTGAAACAAGTAAACCATGAGTCAAATAAAGTTGTTTCTAGATATTAACTACAATTGTAAGAGTGCTAAAAATGTTACAAGCAGGGAAAATGATGTAAATATAGCTTATATCAGAAGAAAATGAGACATAGTCAAAAGCACTAGTGTAATCAGAGTTCAGAAGGCCTTAGAGATCATGACATTGAAAGGAATGAACAAAGTGGTTATGGACAACCTTGGCAGTCACATAGCGGCTATCTGTTTAATCTAAAGATCAATGAAATGTCTCATATTTATGAAAGTACTATATAATTTGTATTTTAAAATATATATCTGGCTAAAAAGTGGATAATAATGCTAAGTGAAATGAGCCAGAAAGAGAAGGACAGACATAGGAAGACTGCACACATTTGTGGAATATAAAGTTATAGAATGGGAGACTAACACCTAAGGATAATAGAGATAATGACAGGAGGATTGCTGCATGGCTTGGAAGCCTGCCTCACAGGGTAAAAGGCAGGTCAGATAGAGAAGGGACCACCAAGTAAAGGATGCTTGGAGGACCCACTCAGGATGGGAGATGTGTGCTGAAAGTAGACTATAGACCAAACATTATGGCCACTTAACACATGCATTGCAGACCACAACACACTAAATGACAGAGAGAGAGAGAGTGAGAGAGAGAGAGATTGTAAAAGGAAGGAAATCCACCTGCCACAGAGGCCAGGAGAGGGGGGTGGGAGAATGGGAGGGGGGAGGGATACTGGGAACATGGGTGGTAGAAAATGGGCACTGGTGGAGGGATGGGTACTAGATTATTGTATGACTGAAAAGTAAACATGTAAGTGTGTAAGTCCATAATGGTATCTCATGGTGATTCATTAAATAATAAAAAATAAATTAAAATAAATTTTTAAAATGTGGGTAATAGTTTAGAAGAGGGTAAAGGTGGGGAAACAGTCATTAGATTCCCTAGATAAATAGATCAAGTGAGAAGTGATGGCAGTTTAAAAAGAATGTGAAAGATAGAAAATAGGATTTATATGAGAGATATTTAAAATTCAAACTGTTAAGCAGAAGTGTAGATTTGATTTAGAGAGGTAGGAGAAAGGAAGGTGTCAATGGGTCCTCTAGTATGTAGCTGCCACAAGGAGTAGAATTACTCAATTGTTTGGTTGTTCTATTTTACATTTTAATTATTTTAGCTTGCACTCAACACTTACTCCTGGCTTGGCACTCAGGGTATCTCCTGATGGTCTCAGGGACCCTAGATGGTGCCAGGAATCCAACCCAGGTCAACTACAATTAAAGCAAATGCACTATCTCTCTGGCCCCCTATTTTAAATCTTTGAAAGTAAATCTTCCATAGTCTTTTCTGTATAAACAAAACCAAGTTATATTTCTATCAACAGTGATTAGGTATTCCTTTTCCTCCATATCATTGCCTGTATGTATTGTTTCAGGCCTTTATGATATATACCACTCTTATTTGTGTTGGGTATCTCAGTGTCAATTAGATTTGTATTTCTCTGATAGTGTTTATTTTTCAAGTGTCTGCTTGGAGAAGTTCCTGCTCAGCAGTTCATCCTATTTTTTTGATGGGGTTGTATTTTTTTAATCATTTTTGTTAAGTTTGCTGAGTGCTTTATAGATCTTAGATCTCTGCCCTTTGTTATATGTATAGTGTGTGATTTTTTTTCTATTCAGTAAAATGAGTTTTTGTATTCACTATAATTTCTTTGAGTTTTCAATATTGTTGATTACAGTGCTTTTGAAATACCCAATATGAAGACATTTAGAGAGAGATATTTAGAGCTCAGAGTAGAGTTCTGCGTTGGAAATAAAAACTCAATGTGTTTGTATGTGACAAATCATCAGATACTTTCATTGGAGTATAATTGAGATTCCATAAGAAATATACAAAGAAAAAAATAAGTTCCAAATTCTGCAGAGTTCCAAAATATGAATTATGCTCCAATCAAGAGATGGGGTCTGGGAATAGCAGAAAATCTATTAATAGTGTCATGGAAACTGAGTAAAGAACTGCCCAAGGTGGTTAATATGTAATAAAGACAAGTAAGATAAGAACAGGAACTATTTATTCTATTCACCATTACAAGATAATTGATAATTTGGCAGAAATAAGAATGAAATGAATTAAAGGGTATGAAAATAAAGATTATACTCAAATTACTTTTTTTTCAGTGGCTTTGCTTTAAAGTATGAGATCAGAATTGAAGAGTAAGGTGAGGTTTCAGGAGATTTTTGGGGGGGTTGTAAAATTTGAGCATTTTTAAATATAAAGAAGAATGAAAATAGAGAGGAAAGGGTGGAATATGCAAAATAATTTCCAAAGGCAAATGTGATAAGATTCAAAATATAAGTAAAAGTAATAGCTATATTATTCTCTTTTAAGTCAGAAATTCATTTCTTTAGCCTAAGCATAGCTAGATATGAAATAGAAAGCTCTAAAACAAAATCAACTAGAGATATTAAACATAAACTAACATCACAGACCCAAAACAATAGACAAAATGAAAAATTATCTTGATTCAGATAACTAGTAAATTGGTGGTCTGGAAGATTGAGTTATAAATCTCCAAGATAGGGGGCCAGAGCGATAGCACAGTGGGTAGGGCATTTGCTTTGCATGCGACTGATCTGGGTTCAATTCCCAGCATCCCATATGGTCCCCTGAGCACTGCCAGGAGTAATTCCTGAGTGTAGAGCCAGGAGTTACCCCTGTGCATTGCTGGGTGTTACCCAAAAAGAAAAAAAAAAACTCCAAGATAGCAGGGGAGTGAAAAAGAAATTATTGAAGAAAAGTTAAGAACTGATTCAGAATCTTGGTCACATATTTTAAAATTCTTAAAAAAGAAAGGACAAAAATGGAGGAAGATCTACATTTGAAAAACATTGGTTAAGAATATTCCAGCATTATGAAAGGCCTGGTCATATAGATGGAAAGATTCCTTTATGATGATATCATGCAAATTGGTGCAACATGGACGGAACTGCAAGATATCATATTAAACAAAGTAAGCCAGAAGAAGAAAGAAGAACACAGGCTGAAATCACTTATATGTAGTAGATAACTAGATGAGGAAATGCAATGGTTTGGGGGTGGAGGGGGCATAGAGAACCCTTGACTCTAGAGTATAGGGAGGAGAAGGAAAGAAGTAGAGTGAAGAGGAAGGGGAGAAGAGACAGATGACACGCGATGGGGGTAGTCCAGGTGTGGTGCAAAGGACTGATAAAGCTAAATATCCAAACCACAGGGTCAGCTACACTGAAATTGTAAGGCCAAAATTTTAATAATCAAATTTAAAAGGTGTCTGTCAAGACGAAAAGCTTGACTGGGGTGGGAGTGTAGGACAGAGAACCGGGGAACACTGGTGGAGAGAAGTTGGTATTGGTAGTGGGACAGGCAAAAGAACATTGTATGTCAAAATCCCAGCTTCATAATTTGCAAATGCTTTAATAAAATAAAATTTTGAAAAAAATAGCATGCTCACATATATTATGCTTACAACACAGACACACACAGATACACACACATCATATATGCACACACATCATCACATCATAGTGAAATTAAAATTTCACTAGCTTGAAATTTTAGGGACAATAAAGAACAGTTTAAAAAAATATATCAGAAAGAAATAACACTTTTCAACACATGAACAAAAACTCATCATTTGTCCTTAAGCTGAATTCTGAAAGAAAGAAAGAAAGAGAAGTAAGTGAAGTTCTCTTTACATTTTATCTTATACAAGGAAATCTGGAAAAATCAAGAACTATATGTAACTTATCCATGATAAATCATAAATGAAAATCAAAATCTGCAAGCAAGAATGAGGGTACAATTTATAACATATTCTACATTTTAGGAAATTATTTTATTCACATATTCACAAATTGTTGTTGAGGACTTCAAATCCTTCATTAAAGCACTCAGGGAAAATGGTAAGAATAAAGAGCTTTTTAACCTGCTCCCTTAGAACAAAAATTGAGTATATATTTTTTTTGTATCTGGCCCGCTGTAGGATCTCTAAAAAATCAAGGCTGAGCTATATTAAAATTAAGTTTCCTTTCAGTGTTTGTAATACAAGTAAAAGAGAAAATGGCTCTAGTTAGATCACTTCCATCTCTAAACGCACAGTGAGCCTCAACCATAGAACCTGCACAACTTTAATTCACTTTCCTGCTACCTCATGTGTAATGGACCCTCCCAGATGTACTCTGGCCATTTACTATTATGTACTCAGACCCAGAACTAAGACCCAGAACAGTGCCTGAAAAGTGCTCAGTAAATGTATTTCACCTAATATTACATGCCTCAAAACAGAGGTGCATGTTCATTTAAATCCTTTTTCCCCTAAAATCACTCTGGAAGGACAGAATCTAACCTTGTAAAGAAAAAAAAAAAGCAGACACCTGTCCCCAATTTTGCACTTTCCAAGTAATTTCATATTCATAGTTTCTTTGAATATTTATGAAATTGGTAGATCTTGTTGATTCCATTTTACAAGGAAATAAGCTAAACAAATTTGCAAATGAGCAATTCTTCTCTTGTTTGTTTTGTTTTATTTTTGTTTGGGGACCACACTCGGCTGTGCTTAGGACTTAACTCCCGACTCTATGTTCAGAAACTACTTGGATCTATCCCTGACCTTATCTGCTGTACTGTCTTGAGAACTAACATTTCTGCCACTGATATTTCAATTTACTTTTTGTTTTACTCTTTTAAATATCTTTGAAGGCCATTTTATTGCTTTAGTCATTGTGTCCCATGTGCCCTTATGTATTTTGAATACAAAGGTTAATGTTTCCTTTTATAATTATACATATTATGCATATCAGGAACTGGGAAAGTGGTACAAATGTTATAGATGTTCCTTGTAATTTTGAAACCATAGATTCAATCCCAAAAAGCATGTGACTTCCAAGCACCACTGGGGTGTGGCTTCCAGCAATACACCAGCAGGAAAATTATACATTACATCAAATATGCAAATTTTAAATAAGCATTTATAGTCCCGTGTGTTTCAGAAAGACCTCTATCTCTCTGCCAATGAATCTGTTTTAAACCAAAATCTTCTCTGTGATCACCTGAAAAGTCATTATTTTTTAAAAAAAAGGAATGAATTTGCAAGCCAATTATTTTTCCAGTATGGTTAGCTTGATGGGAACAGTCGCAGAATGGCTGAACATAACAAAATATTTAAAAGTTCATCACTGTATCACTGTCATCCCGTTGTTCGTCAATTTACTCGAGCAGGCACCAGTAACGTCTCTATTCCTCACAGCCCTGAGATGAGAAGCTCATAGAGACTTTAAATATAGCTCAAACCTTTCCTCCTCAGTTCAGGTTTCTTTTGATAGATAACAGAATCACTGATTTCCACATTTACTCTGATTCTTTGATCACCCGTAAGAGATTCAGTTCTTAGGCCTTAAAAGAAGCATAATGAAAACACCATATAGCCCTGCTGTTTCACTTACAAGCACCTCTCTGCCCACAGCTGACCCATATGAGATAGGTCCTGTGCCTTTGTTTTTCTCTCCAAAAAGACTTCCTCCCACTCCATCTTTTGACAGTGATTGACAGCTACAACAAGTTGTTGTGTCAAAGCTCCTGCAAGTCAATTATGAAAATGCTGTGCACTTGCTTAAAGATGATTGTAAATTGCTTCTGGCTGATCAGAATAATGAGTTGCGGTGATGCTAATCAACATTGGGCATATATAGTACCTTGTTCGCACCATGGTGTTTGCAGCTGCAACTAGATCACCCAAATGAGTATTTTTAAATTTCTCATGGATTGAAGCAAGATGCTCACTATTGGGACATAATTGGAAGAGGGAAGGGTAGCCTTAAGGAGAGGAGGTAAATAAAGAAACTCACTTTGTAACAGTGGGATGAGCTGTTTTTGTTTACCAATCCCTTATGACTTTGGTTTAGAGAAGCTGGAAGAAAGCTAACAATAACTCCAAACAGATCCCTTCCATATGCAGTGTTGTGTCTCTGCACCATCATGGAAGAATTGTGACATTCTTACTGTTAGATCTTACAATAGATAGGCAAACTGACAGGAAAATTGTCTACTATCACAGTCTTTTGGTAAAATAGCCTTCAGTTTTGCTTAATCCATTTCAAAGAACAGTACACCATACAGTGTTAGTCAAAATAACTTCATTTATTTTTATCTTTTTGGGTCACAGCCTGGGATACTCAGGGGTTATTCCTGGCAGTAGTCTGGGACACTGGGGATCAAACCCAGGTTAGTCGTGTGCAAGGCAAATACCCTACATGCTGTACTATGGCTCTGGCCATCAAAATAACTTCTATAAACCTCCTACTTTAGTTTTTTACTTCATTTGTGCTTAAAACCAACTTTTCCTAGGTCCACCCCAATGTTGTCAGTTGGAATTTCTGACTGAATGTCAGATAGGCTCCAGGAACATATATGACTGTATCACTGTATCACTATCATTCCATTGTTCATCGATTTACTCGAGTGAGTGACAATAATGTCTCCATTCATCCGAGCCCTGAGATTTTAGCAGTCTCTCCTTACTCATCTTTCCTAACGATTGGAGACTCTTTCAGGGTCAGGGGAATGAGACCTGTTATTGTTACTGTTTTTGGTATACGGAATACACCACGGGGAGCTTGCCAGGCTCTGTCGTGTGGACAGGATACTCTCAGTAGCTTGCCAGACTCTCTGAGAGGCATATATATATATATATACATATATATGTATATATATATACATATATATATAGAGAGAAAGAGAGTGAGAGAGTGTGACTTATGATGTGTCCAGAAATACCTTCACTCATGCGTGAGAGTCAGCTAGAGCATGTGGAAAGCGGCATGGAATGGAGTGTGGCAGCGGTTGGGTAGTGGAGGTCGGCTGATGGGGCTGGGTCCCTTGGGGCAGGGAGGGCTCTCACCGCCCCCCCTCACCTGGGGCACCCCAAGTGGGAACAGCTTCTGGCGTGGAGTCTGGTAGCATGGTCATGGGACCCTTAATTGATGCACCCTTCTGAGAGAAGCAGCCATGAATTCTGGTGGGTGGCCGATGAGAAGCTTATCTGGAACATATATTTAGAAATAATGTTCATGTGCACTGGGCTAGAGCGATAGCACAGTGGGTAGGGCATGACTTGCATGCAGTCAACCCAGGTTGGATTCCTCCGTCCCTCTCGGAGAGCCCAGCAAGCTACCAAGAATATCTCACCCGCATGGCAGAGCCTGGCAAGCTACATGTGACATATTCAATATGCCAAAAACAGCAACAAGTCTCAAAATGGAGGCATTACTGGTGCCCGTTCGAGCAAATCAATGAGCAACGGGATGACAGTGATACAGTGATACAGTGATACAGTTCAAGGTTGGTACCAGTTGATCTCCCCGTGACTATCTCTGCTTTTATTCAGAATCGCATGAATCATCAAAGACATTTTAATTGATTAGCTTGGCTTATTAATTTGTTTTCTGCAAACTATATCTCAAAATGTCTTCTTTTAAACTTTGAAAAGCTACCATTTCTGATTATTTATTTGAAGTTTGGTAATTCCCCAAGTCACAATATCGGCCAATGAGATGTGAGTGGGTTCACGGTGTGTGTGTGATTCACAAACTAATTGCACATTATAACATTGGATATTTTCACTCTGCTGTAATTTGATCTCTCTTAGTCATTGTTTTCCTAATCAAATTAACTATAGCTCAATGTAAACACAAAATTAAATTTTCTATTTAAAGTTATTGCCTTAAAATGTCATAAAGGAGCACCATCCCATCTGCCCCTGAACCACCCTCCAGGGCCTCTCCTGGTTTTCTCCCTTTCCCAGGTTTCTGGCCCCCCACCTGGCACCCCACCCACATCGCAGTAGTGGGGGTGGCCTCCTCAGAAATGGGCGTGACCTATTTTGGGGCAGGCATATATTTCCTTTTCCTGGCACTTGGAAATCACATCTTCATTTCTATCACCTAATTCTGTGGAGATTATCCTGGTCATCACAAGCACATTAGGACAATAGTCCAGTAGCATATTCCAATTGCACCATAATACTGGCAGCACTAGAAGCTCTAAAAGTCCAATATAAAAGAACACATCCTCCAAAGCTTCACTAGAGACTTCACCTAAGCCACTGAGGAGCACCTGAGAGGAAGAGGGCAATACTGAGAGTGACTTGGAAGGTTCCACCGCCACACTACTACAAAAACATGAAGAAGCAACAAAAATCCCAGCACAAGAAGATGATGAAAAGGGTCCAGGCGCCTCAACAAGCACTACCCACAAATATGATCTCTTCGATAAAGAATTCAGAGATGAAATATTGAAGATGTTCAATGAACTCAAAGAAATGTTTCAGTTACAAAATACGTTGTATTTTTATGGGGATTCAATACATTTTTTAATAAATTTTTTTAAGGTCATTCTTTTACTGACTTAGTGCAAAGAAATTTGTGTATAGATAGTTTGCTTTCTATTCATTTGCTTATCTTTATATTTCCATCTTACTTCAAAACTTCTGGTATATTTTTCCCTGGGATTACATCTGGGTTCAAGAGTGAGAGAAAATGCATGTGTATGCAGATAAAAAATATTATTCATGAAAGGAAGTTAAAATTGATTATTTAATAAATATTTTCCCTTTCAAGAAAATAACTTCAGTTGAAAACTAAAATTTAGTCTTTAGCATAATTGCTGTCATATAATGGAAAATTTATAAGATATCATTGAAATGAGACAGTAGTTAACCCTAATATTAAATTTAGTAGATATTACAATATATTTGTATACCAAACCATGTGCTATAGTGACACTTCATATATTTACTCCCAACTATATCTCTATGTTACAAGTATTTAATAGTCATAATAAAATTGCTCAGTAAAACATCATCATGATGGTTTTATAAGTAACATTAAAGGATTAATCCAAGCCATGAAACATTTTCTGAGCTTCATTTCCCTCTGGGTCTCCTGAAACTATGAATGCTTACCTGCTGCTATCTATGTAGGATATATATGAGGCTTACCAAGATTGTGCACAGGAGTGAATTCCCCTACTTAATTATGCTCAGTAATGTAACTCTAACTCATTGCTATAAACAAAGTATGTTACCTCCAAACTCATGTATTAAAATCCTGTTATCCTGTGTGATATTATTAGGCCCATAAGGAAGTAAGTAGGTCATGAGGGAGGCCGTCATGAATGGTATTACCATACTTATAAAAGAGGATCCAGATATTTAGACCTTCTTCCAATGCATGTTAAGAAGATTCAAATCAATGAACCAGGAAGGTGGTTCTCACCAGATACCAAGTTTTACGATGCTTTTATCTTGTGTTTCCCATCCTCCATAAACATGAAAATAAATGTCTGTTGCTTGCAAGCCACCCTAATAGATTGTGACATTTTGTTTTTGCAGCATGAATGAACCAAGGCACTGTGTAATGTAATATTTAAACTTGGAAAAGATTTGGGAGACCCCAACATCTATCACCTCCAAAATGTAGCTCAGATATTGAGTTCTTGCCTTGTATGCATGAGGCCCTAAGTTTGATTTCTGCCACTGCTTTCAAAATAAGTCATCTTAAATAATATAATGGCCATTCTTTGTACATATCCCATTTCTAGACACAGAAAAGCAATGCTCCTTGATTTTGGATATAATGTGAATAAAGTATCCTTATCAATAAGTATACTTTAATAATAAATAAAATATAATAATAATTAATGCTTAAATTATCTAAAGCTTACAAAATGATAGTTCTTATTTGACAAACACATGTTCAATATATACGTAGGAATATGTACAGGAATATTCAACACCTCCAAGCTCGAAGACAATGGTGGAATATAGTGAAAAAAAGCTCAATGAAGTGAATGCCTCACCAAGATTACTTTATCCAACTAAACTCTCAGTTAAACTTGAAGGAACAATACACTATTTCATGGATAAACAACATCTAAGGAACTTCATAGACTCAAAACCAAACTTAAAAGAAGGACTAAAGGGGCTATTGTAAGACAAGAAAAAACTCTACAAGCACAACAAACCTCTATAGAAAGATGGCACAAAACCCCATGACAATAATCACCCTCAATGTCAATGGTCTAAATACACTAATTAAGAGACACAGAGTGGCAAAATGGATTCGGAAACTAAACCCAACATTTTGCTGCCTGCAAAAAACACACCTTAACAGTCAGAGCTAACACAGACTCACAGTCAAAGGATGGAAAACAATTCTGCAAGCAAACAGCTCCCTCAAAAAACCTGGGGTGGCAATACTAGTATCCGACAACATAGATTTCACGTTGAAAAAGATTAGGAGGGACAATGAAGGTCACTTCCTATTTATCAAGGGATATGTGCAACAGAAAGAAATCACACTCTTAAATGTATATGCACCTGATGAGAGACTGGCTAAATACTTAAAACAACTCCTAACAGACTTCAAGGAGGACATCGCTAACAGCACAATAGTAGTCAGAGACTTCAACACTATTCTATCACCTCTGCATAGATCGACAAGAACAAAACTCATCAAGGAAACATGGACTCTGAAGGAAGAAATAGAAGAGAGAGGCCTAATAGACTTATACAGGGCTTTACACCCCCAAAAGAAAGAATACACATTGTTTTCCAGTGTACACAGAACATTTTCCAAAATAGACCATGTACTGGGCCACAAAACATACCTCAATAAAATCAGAAAAATAGAAATTGTATCAACTATCTTCTCAGACCACAATGTGCTGAAGATAGAAGGTAATCACACACAGACGCAAAGAATCGAAACAAACAAGAGAAAGAGATTAAGGGCATCCAGATACAAAGGAAGAAATCAAACTGTCACTATTTGCAGACGATATGATACTATATCTAGAGAAGTCTAAATCCTCTACTAAGAAACTCTTAGAAACAATAGACATATACAGTAAAGTTGCAGGCTACATAATCAATACCCAAAAATCCATGGCCTTCCTATATACAAACAATGAGGCAGAGGAAAGGTACATGAAAAAAGAAATCCCATTCACAATCGTGCCCCAGAAAATCAAGTACCTTGGAAACAGCTTAACCAAGGAAGTAAAATAACTCTACAAAGAAAACTATAAAATGCTACTCCATGAAATAAAAGGGGAAACGAGGAAATGGAAACATATCCCCTGCTCATGGATAGGGAGAATCAAAATGGCAATACTCCCAAAAGCATTATACAGATTCAACACGATCCCTATAAGGATACCCATGACATTCTTCAAAGAAACGGATCAAGCAATCCTGAAATTCATACGGAACAACAAACGCCCATAGATAGCTAAAACAATTCTTGGAAAAAAAGAAGATGGGAGGCATCACCTCCCCAACCTCAAACTTTACTACAAAGCAGTAACAATTAAAACAGTATGGTACTGGAACAAAGGCAGAGCTGCAGACCAATGGAACGGGGTGGAATATCTCTACACACAACCTCAAGTGTATGATCATCTAATCTTTGATAAGGGAGCAAGAGATGTGAAGTGGAGCAAGGAAAACCTCTTTAACAAATGGTGCTGGCACAACTGGACAATCACATGCAAAAATAATGGGCTTAGACCTCAACCTGACACCATGCACAAAAGTTAGTTCAAAATGGATTAAAGACCTCAACATCAGACCACAAAGCACAAGGTACATTGATGACAAGGTCGGCAAAACCCTCCACGATGTTGAAGATAAAGGTATCTTCAAAGATGACATGCAACTGGCCAACCAAGTAGAAACAGAGATAAACAAATGGGACTACATTAAACTAAGACGTTTCTGCACCTCAAAAAATACAGTGACCAGAATACAGAGAAAATCTAAAGAATGGGAAAGGATATTTACCCAATACCCATCAGATAAGGGGTTGATATCAAGGGTATATAAGGCACTGGTTTAACTCTACAAGAAGAAAACATCCAACCCCATCAGAAAATGGGGTGAAGAAATGAACAGACACTTTCCCAAGGAAGAGATACGAATGGCCAAAAGGCACATGAAAAAGTGCTCTACATCACTATTCATCAAGGAGATGCAGATCAAAACAACCATGAGATACCATCTCACACCACAGAGACTGGCACACATCCAAAAGAACAAAAGCAACCACTGTTGGAGATGATGTGGGGAGAAAGGGACCCTTCTACACTGCTGGTGGGAATGCTGACTTGTTCAGCCCTGTTGGAAAATAATATGGACAATTCTCAAAAAATTAGAAATTGAGCTCCCATTTGACCGAGCAATACCACTACTGGGAATATATCCCAGAGAAGCAAAAAAGTATAGTCGAAATGACATCTGCACTTATATGTTCATTGCAGCGCTATTTATAATAGCCAGAATCTGGAAAAAACCTGAGTGCCCTAGAACAGATGACTGGCTGAGGAAATTTTGGTATATCTATACAGTGGAATACTATGCAGCTGTTAGAAAGAATGAGGTCATGACGTTTGCATATAAGTGGATCAGCATGGAAAGTATCATTCTAAGTGAAATGAGTCAGAAAGAGAGAGACAGACATAGAAAGATTGCACTCATCTGTGGGATATAGAATAACAGAGTAGGAGACTAACACCCAAGAATAGTAGAAATAAGAACCAGGAGGTTGACTCCATGGCTTGGAAGCTGGCCTCACATTTTGGGGAGAGGGCAGCTCAGATAAAGAAGGGAACACCAAGTAAAATGTGGTTGGAGGCCAAGAGGGAGAAGGGTGATGCGTGCTGAATGTAGACTAGAGACTGAACACAATGGCCACTCAACACCCCTATTGCAAACCACAACACCTAATTAGAGAGAGAGAGAACAAAAGGGAATACCCTGCCACAGTGGCAGGGTGGGGTCAGTAGAGATGGGATTGGGGGAGTGGGAGGGATGTTGGGTTTATTGGTGGTGGAGAATGGGCACTGGTTAAGGGATAGGTTCTCAAACATTGTATGAGGGAAACATGACCACGGAAATGTATAAATCTGTAACTGTACCCTCATTTTGGTGATTCACTAATTAAAAAATAAATAAATTTAAAAAAAAGAAAATATTCAAATCCCATTCCATGGGAGGGAACATATGGTACTATGTATTTTCCATTGCACTAGGATGACCATGTTTATACATCAGAAGATACAAATACAGAGGTCACTGCAGAACTAGATATTATTCTTTTCTAAAATAAGATTCTAACTAAAACATGTCTCTGTTGGAAGTTACTCCTCTTACACATAAAACACATATAATTTAGTGAAGCCATTGCATTTCATCTCCATAAATCAGATCAAAATATAATGCATATCTCCATGTTTGGGGACAGAAGAGGTTACTGACCAAATAAACCAAGCAGAAATAAAATAATTATCAATGCCGATGTCAAATAGAAATGAAGTATCCATTGAGAAAACAATGAACAAAAAATTTCTATTAGGTAAAAATGAATTCCTAATTCATTTACTTAAAATAATTTATTGAGTTAAGCCAATGTTTTCTTATTTTTCAGATTATGTTCTGTTAAGTTCTTTACATATGAAATAACAATTCTAACAAAACTGAAACATACTGAATATTACCTCTTTTATTTAGGTGAAGATAGAGGTTTTCAGAATTACTTGGAATAAATCTGAAACAACCTGTTGTCCATTCTATAGCTAGACACTGATCATAGAAAATGAACAAACTTGATTACCATGATGAATCTACTTTAAGAATGAAATTTACTAATAGTCACGTCACTATTAAATGAAAATAAAGTAAGAGATGGATAAGCTGAGTTATTTGAGGATGGTTGGGGGAAAATGTTACGAGAAAGTAGAACTGTGGAGACTGAGTGAAAATCAGTCAGGTTCAAAAAGAGACTGGAGGACAGGAGAGATAGCCGGTAGGGCACTTGCCTTGTACACAGCTGACCCAGATTAGTCCCTCGTGCCCTACATGGGCCCCGGACCCTACCAGCAATAATCCCTGAGTGCACAGACAGGAGTAAACCCTGAGCATGGCCATGTATGGCACACAAAAATGAAGAAAAAAATCAAGTGGAAGGTATTTCAAACAAAATAGGACATACTAGCCAAGATCTTAGTTCATGAAAGGTCGTATAATGGCAATTTGGAGAATTCCAGTTGTCTCCTTATGGGATACTTCAAGATTAAAAGTAGGAGAAGGACAAATCTAAGGGAAACTGAAATGTTATAACAATGGTTATGAATGATTTATTGGTGATGATAAATGGGGGTAAAAAGGTAGAAGTATAAAAATTCCAAAATTCTTAAATTGTATGTTATAAAAGGAGGGACTGCTTAAAAGCTAGCAGGGTTATAGAAAATACCGAAATATACTGATTCCAGTTTTGTTTTTTCTAAGATTAACAAAAGTAAAGCTGTAATTCAAAAGCATTAAAAAAATCACTTTCTATCAGAAAAAAATGTAAAAAGTAGGGGAAAAAAAGGCAGACAATACTTTTAACTTCTTATTGTACTAGAATAAACAAGCAATAATTTTATGTGTTAGTCTTATAATGTTATAAAGCAAAATCAATTTCTACTTTTAGCCACCTCATTTAATAAGATTCACTTTCAATGCTTAAACTATGGTCAATAATTTTGTCCCTTCCTGCATTAGCAAACAGAACTAATACATTTTGCACCATAGTATCTGTCTTGTGAAAGCTTTCATGGTCAGATGATTTTCAATAATAATTAAGCTATGTTAATTTAACTTAGAATAATTGGAACTGGAGCTGTAGCACAGTGGGGAAAGCTTTACCTTATCTGTGGCCTACCTGAGTTCAATTCCCAGCATTTCATATGGTCTCCTGAGCACCACAAGGAGTGACTTCTCAATGCAAAGCCAGGAGAAACCCCTGAGCACCGCCAGGTGTGTCTTTTTCCACCCCCCAAAATAAAGTAAAATAAAGTGTTTAAAAATAAACTTAGAATAACTAATAGATGAACAGAAATCTGAAAGATACTCATTTATCATGCTTTGTATAGGAATACATTCCCCTAAGAGTAGTTCCTGGATTCAATGACAATACAAAATTTGCATGCCATCTAGTTTGAAAGATCTATTCTGTTCATTGAAATATTGTCATAAGAGTGTTAATATGATTGGAAGTATGTCTAGTATGTTCTTGACAGATTTTCTTCTGAATCAGTGATTTACAATTGAATGCATGAAATGGGTACAAAATTCAGCAATAAATCAAGTAATGAATCTAAGAAATAAAAAGAAAATTGAGTACCATTAGATAGTAACATTAAATGATATTTTGTCTTTAATTTTGTCTTTATTAAATACTCTGCAATAAAAAAGGCTTAGATTTCACACATTTGTGAAATATTAAAAAAATAAACATAATATGAGACTAATAGTCAAGGATGGTAGAAACAAGGGCCAGGAGGACCCATGGTTGGAAGCCTAGCTCAAGTACTGAGGAAGAAGGCAGTTGAGCTAGAGAAGGAACTATGACAAAGATAGTTGGAAATGATCACTCTGGATAAGAACTGCGTGCTGAAAACAGGTAAAGAAGCAAACATGATAACCTCTCAGTACCTATATTGCAAACCCTAGAGAGAGAGAGAGAGAGAGAGAGAGAGAGAGAGAGAGAGAGAGAGAGAGAGAGAGAGAGAGAGAGAGAGAGAGTGAAAGAGAGAGAAGGAAAGTAACTGCCATAGAGACAGGCTGAGAGTAGGGGAGAGGCAACTGGGGACACTGCTGGTGGGAAATGTCCACTGTGGAGGAATGGGTGTTTGAATATTGTGTGACTGAAATCCGACCAGGAACAGCTTTGTAACTGTGTATCTCACAGTGATTCAATAAAAATGAAGAAAAAAAAGGTGGGAAATATATACATATATATATTTTTAAGAAATCTATACTTTAGTGATTTGAAAAAATGGCTTAGGTTTCAAGTGCCAATTTTCAAACATATAAAGTACTAATTTTAGTATACTATACAATACACATTTACAATGAACAAGATATTATCTTTGTGTACTCATCATTATTTCTCTTTGATTTATCAAGCTTCATTGATTATGTCCACTTCACAAAAAAACAAAAAAAGAAAAAATAAAGCAAACCATAAACATGCTCTTGCATTAGTCCTATCTTTTGTCATTCAAATGAAATCAGAAAAAGAAAATGTGGTCTGTTGGAAGAGAGTATCAGAAAAGGAATAAGTCTTCAGTACTGGTCATGCTTTTGAAAAGTGACTGCTGATCAACTTTTGGAAATGACCTTTTAATGTCATAGAATATGGTGTTCACTGTGCTCTTGATTGAAGCATATACAAATTATGAGAGGGTCTTTTTTAGCAACTCTATTAAATCCTGCAGTAAAAAGAACTCTGCCCTAGCCATTTTTAGCACCTTTGGAATGCTAAGGTGATTCACACAGCTGTCTTCCTTGTGCATCTTCATCCTCAAATGTACCTTCCTTTATACCCTGCCTTAGTGTTTACTCATTTGTGTATAATTAAGAGATTGTATGACATGTCTGAAAAACTAATCATCAAACCTTTCTCTCTTTTCAATGACTTTTTACTAGATCTAACACTGGGAACCTTCTGTCTTTTAAATTTATCTTGGTATGTTGACAATAATAACAGCAACCAGAAATTAGGTGCAAAGCATGAGTAGGCACTGTTTTACGAGCTTTAAAATGCATATAATCATCACAACAGTTCTTTTAGGAGAACTATAGTAGTTATAGCACAAACAGTTGAGAAAGCAGACAATGAGGGTTTGCGTGTGAGTGTAACTGTCCCAAGATTCCACTAAACTCAGGATCATCAGACAACAAAGGCCCTTCTCTTAATCAGCGATTATCACACTTCTTTCCCCTTGACTTGCTCCACGACAAATAAGTTTTTGGAAAAGAAACAACGTTTAGAACATTTTATGTTATCCATAGATTCAATTCATTTATTGATATTACAATTCTAAGAAGCTATCAAAATTAATTTTGATATATCTATCAACTTTCAAAGTTATAAATTTAATCATGGAATTGTTTTGTTCCCTATATAATATAAAATAAATAATTGATTTCAGAAAATACTGTCATAGTGCTTTGTCTTTAATCGATCATTACAAATCTTGTTGGATTTCTACTTTCTATTTTCATATTATATATAACTTTTAAAACCACACTACCCTCTGAATTCAATATTAGAGAAATTAGAAGCACAGTGTCCTCACTACACAGGCTTCCTTCATCAAATGTATGAATAAAGATGTAGAAAAATTTTTAAAATATATTTTTTAGACTCCCTCCTTTCCATCATCTGTTTATCATTTTTGAATGCACCACCCCAGAAACCTTTGTCAATCTGACTGGAGACTGACCACATAGTCAAGGCATAGTCTGAATCAAGAAAATTTCCAGAAACACACTATGCTTCAGAGTAAGTAATCATCTCAGCTCTTATATCTATAAACTAATGAATATAGTTCTGAATGTTAAATTTAGTCCTCAAGTTACTGTAGAATTTATTATCAAAATGCCTACTTAAGGATATAAGAAACATGGCATCAAAAGGCTTCTAGACCTTAAGCCTTTAATGTGTGAATACAGTATAAGTTCTACAACCAAAGAAATTTACACCTTGAGCAGAACATACCTCTATTTTTCTTTAAAAGGATATTTTAAAATTAGAACTCAATCTTGTAGCAGTTACCTTTAAAATGCTTCGGAATATAAGCTCTATTTACTATTGTGGCCTTAGTATAATTGATTCCATACAGCTCGAGACATTTTCCCCCCTAAATACACCATAAAAATATTGGAAAGAATAAATACTGAGATAGCCAGAATATCACTGGCAAAATAAATACTACCACATTAATTATTATCTTGTGTCTCATTTTCCTTAACCGTAATCTAAACACAGAAACAGTATATAAATCAGTATATAAATCATATATATATATGTAATAAGCTGGCTTAATTCATATTAATTTTCTTTTAAATGCTAAAATTTTTGTCGTGTCTTCCCTGCTATCTGACTCACCAACTTTGTTAAACTGACTAAATGAATTACAAGGAACCCTTATAATTCACCAAGTCTTACTGAATTATATGAAATTGTATATAGAGTTTGCCAGTAGAACATATCAATATTAAACTATATAACAAACATAGGGTTTACTGTTGTAAAATGTAAATCTAAATCCCCCCTCCTCTTCTTTCTTAATTTGGTGAATATAAAATTATTTAACCTCTAAAAATTCAGTTTCTTTATCTTGAAAGTTTTGGGTATAGTACCTATTACATAAGGTTACTTCAGGCCCTAAACAATATGGCAAACAAAAATATCTCTAATATACGCTAATTTTCCTTGTACTCAAACCTTAAACATTCACTAATAGAATATTCTTAGCAAGAATACAGCAGTGCAAGAAGGGTTCTTTTAGGTTAATGCTAATGATTAAACTAAAGAAAATTAACATTGGTGTACCAAAAATTTGTATGTTTGTCCAGCAATGATTTTAATGCTGTCATATGGGTTTGGGCAATTCTCCTGGTCAGATAGCATTAAAGGCCTTGCCAATAGAAACAGACGAAACACTCTAGACTTCTAAGGTTCCTGGAAATCAGCAATCAAATTTACATTCCCAGGACAAGTCTTCTAATCCTGGTTGAATTTGAAAGAGGGTCAGAGATTTCCTGAGATATCAGTGCCATGAGATATTGGTGCCATTGCATTAATGTTTGAAACCTGGAATTAAATCGAAGGTGGTATGTATCCCTTTTGTACTGAAACACTATACTTGCCCCAGCAAGATGTCTGGTCTGTTCTAAATCCCAGGTGGCACTGATGGAAGTGGGAGCGTGGATGGAACCTTCTTGTCAATAACTAGTTTACTGCAGCGGAGAGTTCAGTTTTCTCCTTGTACTGAGGTTTTCCTTTATGCTTTTTTCATATTTCCATTCATGTCTCTCTGCTAGACTTCCTCCCAAGCAGTTCTCAGGGTTTCCAGGAGCAACTATCAAAAATACTCGGCAGCCTGTTCAATGTGAGGATGCTGCAATGCAGTGCTCAGGCCTGATAGTGCTCATGGCCACCAGGTCACCCTCTCTGATGCTCAGGGGCTATGCATTGTCAGGGATTAAACTGAATGTCCTGTACATGGAAAGTATTCACCCCTACTTTGTCTTTGGCTCCATTTCTTCTCTTTTTAAGTCCATCCTGCATAGGATCATATAATGCATCCATGTTAAGCTTATTTATCTTTTAAAAAATTATTATTCATGCATTTAATACTTGATCACAGGAGAGAGACAGGCAGGTGTTTGCTTCACTTGCAAGTCCCAAATCTCCTGGACTCCGTATAGTTCCCTGAGTCCTGCCAGAAGTGGTTTCTGAGCATAGAGCAAGGAGTAGATGCTGAGTACTATGGGTGTGGCCAATAATAACAACAAAATATTAATAAGTAATTCACATAGAATCAATTTTGCTTAATATAATTGCAAAAGAAGCATGTGTAATCATAATGCATTCCGTACCCTTTCTTCATAATTACCACACCAAATTTGATGGGGTTCAAATAGTAGACAACAAATCATAGAGGAAAAAAATATATATATATATACATTTTTCAGATATATATACCAAGGCTCACATCACCCAAACTTTAACAACATGTTAGTGATATTCTATAGAATGTCTTAATGGCTCCTGCCAAAATAGAACAACCTTCACACTGTTTCCTAAGTGAACACTTTTTGTAAGCATGTTCAGCAGTTCTTCATAACAGACAATACAAAATATATTCTTTCGGTTGTGTTTGGGTTGGAAACATCCCAAATTCGGTGGTGGAAAGGTATAATGGTGGTGGTATTGGTGTTTAAATATTAAATGTAATCAAATATTGGGAACTAACTTACAAAATAAAAAAAAATTAAAAAGAGAAGAAAAAAAGAATATATGTAATGAGTCCAATTAGTTTTGGTGGGTCTTGATCCCAAAAGATACACATATAATGCCTCTTTTCTTTTTATTATTCTATTTTCTAGTCTCTAAACATTTTCTTTTATTTAATCATTTAGAAATAAAAGATGCTCTATTTCTAAGACATTTCTCATCTTTAAAATAACAAACAAGCTTATGAATATTGTAAACCAATGGTTTTTCTACTACAGATCAGTGCTTGTCCTCATAACAAGTTACTGAACAACACTGCTGCAAAGCAACTATTTTTAATCAACACAAGGTAGGCAGTATCCCTGTGTAGTTTGTTATTTGAACACTTTCACTGAGATAATTTATGATACCATAAAATTCAACTTTTCAAAGAATTGAAGTAGGGATGTGGGACAAAATTCAAAGAACTAAACTGTAGGCACTGAATGCAGGAGCACCAGGTTCAGACTCTGGCACCAACTGGTCTATCAAGGAAAGAAAGTTAGCAAGAAGGAAAGAAAAAGAAGGAAAGAAAAAAGAGAAACTCGTCCATTATCATAAGTTTAAGAACACTTTTATTACCTCTTGTCAATAGTTATGCCTATTGCCCATTGAATGCATTCCTCTTCCTTATGCCTATTCATAAAATTATTCCTATACCCATTTGAAAATTCATATAAATGAAATCACATATAATCTTTTGTAACTAAGTTTTTTCACATATCATAATTTCAGTATGCATGTTGAAGCATACTTCTCGGCATACCATAGTTTTACATTGCCAAATAATCATTGCATAGTTATATCATGGTTTATTTACAAATTATGAGTTGATAGACATATGATTCTGCTTTTAGGATGAAACTAATAATATGCACAAGATTTTTAATGTGTATATATTTTTATTTCCCTTAGGTATTTTCCTTAGACCAGAATTTCTACTAAACTCATGCTTAAATTTTTGAGGATGTATAAAAGAAATTGGAAAGTGATTAAAGTTAGGCCTGCAGACAACTCACCCTGCTTCAATCCCCAGTAATACATGGTCCACTGAGCACTGAAGGGTGTGGCCCTGGAGATCCTGATTACCCCTGGAGTTGGGTGGGGGCATAATCCTTGATATTGCATAACCTGAGCAGCACCAATTCCGTAGGCTGTTGAATTGTGGGTCAAATATTACTGGGAATAGGTTTCAGGACCCCTAATCATCACTTGGAAGGCTCTATGAAGCAAAATAAAAAAAAATAGAGACTATCAAATTATTTTATGACTTTAAAATTTTTTTTTATTAGTGAATCACCGTGGAGGTACTAATACAGACTTTACAAACTTTTGTGCTTTCATTTCAGTCATACAATGATCGAGTAACCATCCCTCCACCAGTGCCCATTTTCCATGACCAGTGGTCCATGTATCCCTCCCACCACCCCAACCCCATCTCTCCCCCTAACCTGCCTCAGTGGCAGGGCATTCCTTTTGCTCTCTCTCTCTCCTTTTGGGTGTTGTGGTTTGCAGTAGAGGTATTAAGTGGCCATCATGTTCGGTCTCTAGTCTACTTTCAGTCTGCTTCTCCCATCCCTAACAGGCCCTCCTAGCACCTTTACTTGGTGGTCTCTTCTCTATCTGAGCTGCCTTTTCCTCCAGCATGGGAGGCTGGTTTCTAAGCTGTGGAGTAATCATCCTGGCACTTATCTTTGTTGTTCTTGGGGGTTAATCTCTTATTCTCTTCATTTACTTTCCACAAATAAGTGCAATATTTCTATGTCTGTCCCTCTCTTTCTGACTCATTTCACTTAACATGATACTTTCCATGTTGCTCCATCTATATGCAAATTTCATGACTTCATCTTTTCTAACAGCTGCATAGTATTCCATTGTGTAGATGTATCAAAGTTTCTTTAACTAGTCATCTGTTCTCAGGCACTTGGGTTCTTTTCCAGATTCTGTCTATTGTAAACAGTGCTGCAATGAACATGTAAGTGCAGATGTCATATGTACTATACTTTTTTTGTAACTCCATGATATATTCCCAGAAGTGGTACTGCTGGGTTAAATGGGAGCTTGATTTCTAATTTCTTGAGAAGCATCCATCCTATTTTCAATAAGGGCTGAGCCATTCATTCAGCATTCACACCAGCAGTCTGAATGGTTGACTTCTATCTTCAGCACATCATGGTCTGCAAAGGTATTTGATACAATTTCTATCTTCCTGATTCTATTGAGGTATGTTTTATGACCCAGCACATGGTCTATTTTGGAAAATATTTCCTGTGCATTGGGAAAAAAAATGTGTATTCTTTCTTTTTGGGATGCAAAGCTCAAAAAGTCTATTAGCCCTCTCTCTTCCTTCTCTTCCTTCAAAGCCAGTCCTTGCTGAGTTTTAATCTTGTAGATCTATCTAGAGGTGATAGGGGAGTGCTGAAGTCTCCAACTACTATTGTGCTGTTAGCAATGTCCTTGTTAAAAACTGTTAGCAATTGTTTTAAGTATTTAGCTGGTCCCTCATTAGGTACATACATGTTTAGGAGCGTGATTTCTTCCTGCTGTACATATCCCTTGACTAGTAAAAAAATTGGCTTTTGCTGTCTTTTCTAATTTTTTTCAACCTGAAATCTATGTTGTCGGATACTAGTACAGGCACCCCAGGTTTTTTGAGGGAGTTGTTTTCTTGTAGGATTGTTTTCCATCCTTTGACTTTGAGTCTGTGTCTGATTGTTCAGATGTGTTTCTTGTATGCAGCACAATGTTGGGTTTAGTTTCCGAATCCATTTTGCCATCTGTGTCTCTTAATTAGTGTATTTAGACAATTGACATTGAGGGAGATTATTGTCATGGGGTTTTGTGCCATCTTTCTATAGGTGTTTGTTGTGCTTGTAGAGTTTTTTCTTGTCTTACAATAGCCCCTTTATTGCTTTTTTTAAGTTTGGTTTTGAGTCTATGAAGTTCCTGAGATGTTGTTTATCCATGAAATAGTGTATTGTTCCTTCAAGTTTAACTGAGAGTTTAGCTGGATAAAGTAATCTTGGTGAGGCATTCACTTCATTGAGCTTTTTCACTATGTTCCACCATTGTCTTCGGGCTTGGAGGGTTTCCTCTGATAGGTCTGCTGTAAATCTAAGGGGTGCTCCTTTGTATGCGATTTCCTTCTTTGACCTTGCTGCTTGCAGTATTGTGTCTCTATCTGTGGCATCCATCATTCTGACTATGATTGATGTGATATGTCTTGGAGTCTTTACTGGCACTCTTCAGGCTCCTTGAATCTGGATGCCTGCATTCTCCAGCTCTGGGAACTTTTAAACAATAATATTTTTAACTGTGCTTTTTCATTGGAGTTGTTTCCTTGTCCTTCTGATACTCAGATGATTCTAATGTTCTTCCTCTTGAAATCATCCCTTAGGTCTCTGATTCACCTAAGAACTATTTTGAGGTCTTTTCCCATTGCTTGTTGTTGCCTGTAAGCTTCCTGCAGCTCATCTTCAAGTTCACTGATTCTGTTTTCATCTGTGGCCATTCTACTATTGAGGGCACCCCCTGAGTTTTTAATTTCATCTACATAATCCTTAATCTGTGACACTTCATTTTGTAGCTTTTTTATTTCTGCTCTCATTTCTTTCTGTTTCAGTTACAGAATGTTCGAGCACCAATCCCTTCACCCATGCCCACTACCTTCCACCAATATCACGTTTCCATTTGTACCTTGCTACTGGTAAAATTATTAAATCTGATCTTTCTTGAAACAACTCATTTAAATACAAAAACATGAAGGAAATGAAATCTGGATACTAACGTAGTCATGACAACTTTTATTAATTAAATAAGGTTATTTGAATAATCTTTTACTCCTTCATAGAATTCTTTGACACAATCATATACTAGACATCTGTAGGAATAGAAGCAAAAACATCACCTTTTATTTTCCCCTATGAACCTAAGAAATTCTCAGTAGTACCAGGACATCTAATCCTTGGTCCTTATGTATTTTCTGAGCACACTGAGACGTGTATATTTTCTATATATTTATACCCATTGCAGCTTGTTATGTCTTTCTACAAACCACAGTTCCTGACTTCTTCATCGCTTATTCTTGACTGATTGGCATTATCTGTTCCTGTACTTCTCCCTCATGTTAATTATACACAAAGCATAGCTCTAAGCTATCTCTTGATTCCCCAAAGCACAAATGGCATGTCTTAGCACATTTAACAGCTTCACTAAGGAATTTAAAAATCAAGTGTTATGTGTGACTCACTTTGCATGTAGTTTATAGAAAGAAGAGTTTTGAACTCCTTGCAATGATTTCTTGATCCCTAAAGAACTCAAGGTTTAATTGGATAAAATGTTGCAGTGTAAATACTAATAATAAAAATCTAGAGGATAAAGTCTAACATATTTTGGAATTCCCCATAAACATATGATGGAAATTTCTCAGTAGTTCAATATGAAATTTTGCCTTAGGGTTTTCTTCTTAAGAACCAAGAACCCTCCAGATCTCTCAGTAAGGATAAGTCCAGACTTCTCCAAAGGCACACATGGTGTTTGCAACCCTCCTCTGTGTCAAATGTGTATCAGATCGGGACTTTTGGCTTCTTTACAGCAGGAGCAAATTACCGAGTATGAGACCAGCAGATGAGGTGAAAAATAAACACTCATGGACTGTCCAGGCTGTAGGGTGGCCTGGGCAGCCTTGGGTGAGCTCATGTACTGACCCTGCATTTGAAACAATATTGCTCACCACCCTTTTCCCAATACTTGACTTATTATTTAAGTTTCCAGAGACATTATAAATAGTAAGCACATCTAAATTTAATGGGTACATCAAGAGCACAGACTGAAATATTTCACGTAGCTAATAAGAAGCTACCCTTAAAGTATAAAGTAAGACTATTACAAATAGTTTCCTGTTCTATTTTGTTATGTTGTCCTCTACATCTAGAAAATAAAACTATTTCATTCTATTGTTTCCTGGACACATTTTTTGGTGGCTGTTATAATTTTGTGACCTAAACTGGTTTTTGCTCCAAAGGCAATCCCAACTTGGATTAGAGTTAGGCATGATTTCTCACATATTCCCTCTTTTTATTTTTGAAATAGGGATTGTTAGCATTATGGGTGTGCTGCCTCATCTATTTTTGAGGGTTGGGGTGTAGTATACCAACAGTGCTTAAAAATTACTACTGGAGGGAAATAACTACTACCCATAATTTATGCTCAGGGGACTGGGTTGGCCATGTGTAAGACTTGTGTCCTACCCTCAGTACTAGCTCTTTGGCTCTATCAGGGGTCACCACACTAGGGGTCACCACCCTATATTTTACTTGTCCAGTCTCTTTTCCAACCCTGCCCCAATGCTAAATCAAATAATACCAGAAAAGAGAAACCTCCTGAGAAAGTTCGTCATTTATTATAGTGCTTATTTTTGCTCTTCAATAGAAGGTTTTGCCTGTTCCACTGCTAAGTGTATCAATGATATCGTATTAAAGCAAGTTTTCCACAGCTATTTCATTAATTACTCTCAAATAGGTTTTGTTGTTTTTGTTGTTGTTTTTAATTTAAAAAAATTATTATTTTTTTTTTACTTTTTGGGTCGCACCGGACAATGCACAGGGGTCATTCCTGGCTCTGCACTCAGGAATTACCCCTGGCGGTGCTCAGGGGACCATATGGGATGCTGGGACTCGAACCTGGGTTGGCCACGTGCAAGGCAAATGCCCTACCCGCTGTGCTATCACTGCAGCCCCTCAAACAGGTTTTAAATGTGTCATTTATTCAATTAGACACATGGAAGCTGGCAGGAAACAGGTGAAAATACTACTTTTAGTTTTAAACCTTAAGTGTTAAAATTTCAGTGCAGCTTCTCATTATTCTGCAGGTGTCCTGAATATGGGTCTTCTAGTTAATAAAGATGCCATAATTTGATTAATAATAATACTCATAAATATTAATATGTATTAATAACATGTATACTGTCATATTAAATTAATTAAATGCCTATAAATTGCCCATTTGTGTATAGTATAGTCAACAAACATTTATTTAAGGGAATTTGTTTAAAACATGCATATTTTAAATTTAATGGATTTTAAAAAATAATTAATATAGCACAGAGAGTAGGGTGTTTGCCTTGCATGCGGCTGACCCAGGTTTGGTTCCACCATCCCCCTCAGAGAGACTGGCAAGCTACCGAGAGTACTACGCCCATGAAGCAGAGCCTGGCAAGCTACCCGTGGTGTATTCGATATGCCAAAAACAGTAACAAGTTTCACAATGGAGATGTTACTGGTGCCCGCTTGAGCAACTCGATAAACAACGGGACAACAGTGCTACAGTGCATTGTTGCATGAATATTCGTGTGGTCCGAGGCACTGAGACAAGGAATGTGGAAGAAATGTATGTCATGGGGGGCACAGGTTCTCTCTGACTCTGTGACAAAGGTAGAGAGCCCCATAAGTCTCCTTTTATTGATCATGGTACCTCTAAAGGGTGCGATACAGTGACGTCATCAAAGGCATCAAAAGAAGTTACAGAAAGAACATTGAGGCAGCAAAACATGCATTGTTTTCTTGCATCTGCAGGCCAGTAATTTTGGCCTCCAGAAAGAAGATACAAGACCAAAACATATCTTGGGCTACAAGCATTTGGGTTTACATCCCAAAGACAAGGCTGGGCTGCCACTTGAAATCTATACTTCAAATACAAACTGGGCAGGCAACCTGAAATCTACATCCCAAAGACTAGGCTGGGCCAAAGCCTGCAATTTATAATATCAAAGATCAAAGATTGGGCCTGGCTAACACCTGAGATCTGCATGTCAAAGACCAGCCAGGCTTCTGTGAGAAAAGGAATACTGCCCCTTAGAAGATACTGGAATTATTTTCTAAAGGCAGCTTGAAGGGGGAAAATGTTCTTGTCTCTAATACAGTCTACATGGGCTCGGCCTGATAGCTCAGTCTATCCCCAATAATGCATATAACGAAATAAAATTTTTGTTGTCAATTCGTAGCATTGTGGTAGATTTTTCTACAGTGTAAAAATTAGTATATTTTATTTTTTTAGTTATATGTTAATGAAATAGTATATCACCCCAAATCTTAATGGCACTGGTCAACACCAATCATTTATTTGCTAATAAATTGAGAACCTGTCTGAGATCTTAGCTTTGATTTTATAGACAGCAGGAGAGGAGATTCCCAAGATAATGAAATAATTACTGTCATGGGGGTTTAGCCAAATGACTGGAGATGTGAAGTCCCTGAGTGCCTCCTAGATTTCCTCCAAACATGGTTAGGTGCTGTTAGGGCTCGGATCAAGGTCTCCCTATTACGACAAAGAGACTCCAGAGACTGCAAACAGCAAGCAGGGCTTATTGTAAGACTGGCTAGCCAGGGTCCAGCCACCTATGAGGACACGCAGGTCCAGCAGGTTGGGCAAAGACCTCGAGCTTCTCCAAAGGAGATCTTATATAGGCCTTCCCCGACCGTTACAGCAGAGCCCACGCATTCCCTAGCCAATAAGTTCATAATTCGACATGCCTCTCCCTCCAATCCCATTTGGCCGATCTGCTTGTCCAGCTAATAGATTTACAGGTCACAATTGTGTAAGCACCTGCACGGGTCCGAGGGCTGAGCCCGGGCCTGGGAGGCTATCTGTCTGGTCATAGCTTATATGGTCATAGCTTATATGGTCATAGCTCAGGAGTTCGCACATTCCTCTTGGAGCAAGCAGATAGCAGAGGCCTGAGTGGAAAATACACGGTTTTTATTGTCTTTGGCCCCGCCCAGGGCAGTCCTGCCCTAACAGGTGCCATGATGGAAACTCTGAATTTTCTAATGTCTCAGCCTGAAAGTGCCACAGTATCATTTCTACTGCATTAAATTTCACTAGTGGTCTAAAGCTCAGTTAGGACAGAGATAGAATAGATAGATCCAGTTTGTTTGTTTTGTTTTGCTTTGGAGCAACACCCCGTGGTTCTCAGGACTTACTACCAGTTGTGTGCTCAGATATCACTCGTGGGTGGTGTTCAGATCATGGGCCGTGACAGGAATCAAACCTTCATCACATGTGTGCAAGGAAAGGACCTTACCCACAGCACTATTTTTCTGACCCTAAAGACTTTTGTTTTTTATGTTTTGGGGTCACTTCTGGTGATGCTCAGTGTTTACTCCTGGCTCTGCACTCAGGAATCACTCCTGGCAGTGCTCAGGGGATCATAGGGAATGCCAGGGATTGAACCTGGGAAGATAGTGTGATAGGTACGCACTTAACTCTTTCTCTTCTCTACTATTTCTTTGGCCCCTAAGACCCATTTTTTTTTTTGCTTTTTGGGTCACACCCAGCGATGCTCAGGGGTTACTCCTGGCTTTGCACTCAGGAATTACTCCTGGTGATGCTTGGGGGACCATATGGGATGCCGGGGATCAAACCCAGGTCGGCCGCATGCAAGGCAAACGCCCTACCCGCTGTGCTATCTCTCGGCCCCCTAAGACCCATTTCTAAAAATAAAAAAAGTGTCAAGGAATTTGTGGAACAATTAAAAACATGTTGTACTCCCAGGTTACAGAGAGATAGTACACCAGGAAAGATACGTCATGAGATTCCTGGAGCCTACAAAGAGTGAGTCCTCAGCACAGAGCGAGGAGCAAGTTGCAAGCACAGCAAGGTGTGGCCCCAAACAAACAAACAGAAAAAGTATTGTATTTTCAGACCTTTCAGCAATCAATTATGGAACCAGAAAGTGATTCCTACTTAATCTTATGACAAAGCCCATTGCACAAGTGCTAGAATTGACTTGAGGGGGAAAAAAAAAGCAGCAAGGTAAGTGATTTTCCCAGAGGAAAGAGAAGATGACTTAAGAGTCTGTAAGTCAGCCAGCACACAAAGGGTCACCTGATAAGATGGGTGAGTGAGTGGCAGTGCAGTTTTAAATGCTTTCTATCAACAAACTGGTTACAGATATGAAGAAATTCTTGAGCAGACTATTGTCTGCTACTGTGAGCCAGGGAGGCACATGGTGGGGTTAGTCAAATATAAAAAAAACCCAGCAGTTGAAATGTCTAAATGATATTCAGATTAAATCATTTCAGAACCATCTGCTTCCATGCAAACAATGCCTCTTTTACATATATACATGTCATTTTGGATTTTGAATGATTAGCTGTTTCACTATTCTATCTTTGAAGCATACAGCTTCTCAGTAACAAAAATGGACATTTCACTGCACCAGCTTATGTGTGGATAGAGGTTAATAACCGTCTATGTGGAATCCACTTAAAGTTATTAGATCAGAGGGGTGAGACGATAACTCAAATAGAAAGAAACACTTCCAATATATAAGCCCGAGTTTGGCCTTGATACCACATGCCCCTGGTGTCTCTGAGGATTGGTGACTCCCAAGTATATCGGTGCCCAAGCACCAAATTTCCCACCCCACATCATAGACCAACCATCTCCAAGGCTGGTCCAGGATTCCCAAGTGCTACCGGGTATGGCTGGCTTATGCTATGTGTGATTATATATAGATATATGTGTAATTTTTACATATAGAGTTATTTTGAGTCAAATTTTAGTAAAATTTTCACTAAAATCTGCAAATCAAAAGAAGTAACTGAAAGCTATGAACTTCCTATGAGTTCATTTGTGGAGTATAAAATGACATCACTTGAGGCTGACACCCAAGGACAGTAGATATCAGGCCAGGGGGGTTGCCCCCTAGCTGGAAGACTGCTTTATGAGTGGAGGGAAGAAGGCAGATGGAATAGAGAAGGGATCACTAAGAAAATGATGGCTGGAGGAACAGGTTGGAATGGGAGATGTGTGCCGAAAGTAGATAATGGACCAAACATGATGACCTCTCATTGTCTGTGTTGCAAGCTATAATGCCCAAAAGTAGAGAGAGAGTATGGGGAATATTGTGTGCTATAGAGGCAGGGGGAGGGTGGGAAAGAGGTGGTATACCCGGGATATTGGTGGTGGGGAATGTGCGCTGGTGGAGGGATGGGTGTTTGATCATTGCGAGATTGTAACCCAAACATGAAAGCTTGTAACCACCTCACGATGATTCAATAAAATTAAAAAATAAAAAGTAAAAAACTTCCTATATGTTCATAAAATTGGTGAGTTTGAGGGTTTAATTTAGTTCTGAGTATCCTAGCAGCTAAAAACTAAAAATAGTTTGGGTTTGAGAGAGAGAAAGTGAAAGAAAGGAAGAGAGAGAGTTCAATGGGTTGAAACACAGGCTTCTCATGCAAGAGGCTAGAGTTAGATCTCCAGTACCGCGTGGTACTGGAAGGAGAGCCAAGAGTGACCCTGTATGTGGCAGTAAAAATTTCTGAAATTTTTGCAAATAAATTTTTAGAAAAAATGAGCATTTAAAAATGAATACTGGGCCTTTGCGCTGCTGCACAAGCATGATCCCGGAGGCCAACTGAACTACTTTGGACATGAGCAGCTCTCAGAAATGCCTCTGAACTGTGAACTGAGCCACTGCCCCATGCGGTGCCGGGGGGGTAGGGTTTCTCTCTCTTAACACTTCCTTTCTGGGCAAAGCATGGTGATCACTGCTTTTTGAGCACAATATGGAGGTACCAGCCCGGCTGCTGCGGCACACGCGAGAGATCCTGGGGGACTGGGGGTACCAGCCCTGCCCTCCGCCAATATTTAAGCATAGTAGCCACAAGTGTGTGGCCTTTTTGCTGCTGCACAGGCATGATCCCCGAGGCCAACTGAACTACTTTGGACACGAGCAGCTTGCAGAAATGCCTATAGAATGTGAACTGAGCCACTGCCCCATGCGGCACCAGGGGGATAGGGTTTCTCTCTCCAGGCTTTTTCATCTTATGAGCACCACAAAAGGGAAGTAAAAGCTTCCAGTGATGCAATTTCTGGCAGAATTTTCCCTGGACTTTATACAGAAATCCAAAACTGTGCAGCCACAATAGTGGCCACGTGACCTAATATCTCTTAATGGTCAGCAATGTGAAACTTTTTAGCAGGTCTGACTTTGGGGGAAACTCCAAACAATAACAGTGAGTTTTTTTTTTGTTGAAATATTGAAGGTAATCAAAGTAGCAGCCATTTCTCTAGACTGTGAACTAAGCCATAACCCCACACCGGCCGAGGAGAGGGAATATCCTTCTTTCTTGGTTCTTTTCACTCTTCGGGTAGAAACGTGGCGTGGCGTCTGCCATATTATGAGGTCTATTAAGCAGGTACAAACTTGGTGGCGTGGGAAGGAGAAAAAAGAAATTATGTACTTGGAACAGCAGGACTCTTCGGCAGTCTCTGGCCGGGGCCGATACCAGCGCATGCCCCTCTGAGATTCGACCTGGGTGACCACACTTTTGTGCAGCCACTTTGCTGCCGATCTACCAGGATCAGGAGTCCAACTAGACTACTTTTGGTTCCAGAAACTTCTTGCAGCCATGTCTCTAGACTGTGAACTAAGCCATAACCCCGTGCCAGCCGAGGACTGTAAATATCCTTATTTCTCATTTCTTTTTTCCTTGTCGGGCGGTGTGACATCAGCCACGTTATGAGGACTATTAAGCAGGCACAAATTTGTGGCACGGGAAGGAGAAAAAAGAAAGTTATGCATTTGGAACAATGGGACTCTCTTCAATCTCAGCAATGGAAAACTAATTATCAAATGCTTCCTTGGCAGTAGGGCTGTCTTGTCTGGGGGGGAAACTCCAACAACAATAGTAAGTTTTGTGTTGAAATATGGAATGTAATCAAGGTAAAGAGAAAATGAAGTCAAATTTATCAGTTACACAGGTGGGGGTGGGGAGTGGGAGGTGGGAGGTATACTGAGGTTTTTGGTGGTGGAATATGAGCACTGGTGAAGGGATGGGTGTTTGAGTATTGTATAACTGAGACATAAGCCTGAGAACTTTGTAACTTTCCACATGGGGATTCAATAAAATAAATTTAAAAAAATGAATACCTTTTCTTCACCCATAAAAGTATATAATTTCTTTTGTTGACTATAATGATACTAATAAAATTCATTTAACTTGATCACTCTAGAAATAATATAATTATACAACTTAGTACAAAACTTGTTAGTGAATTTTTTTAATGTTTAACATAATTCAATGAACATTTGATATTTTAGACAGAGCACAATATTGGAAATTAGGTTTAAGTATAATGTTTCACAATAGGGGCCAGAGGTATGTACAGCAGGTGGGCAGTTTTATTGCACATTGTTCTTCTGGGATCTACCTCTTTCACTACATCTGGTCCTCTGATCTCACCAGGAGTTAACCTGAACAAAAAGCCAGGAGTAACCCCTGAGAATCACTGGTTATAATCTCTCTACATCTAAAAATGTTTCATCAGAGTTTTTATTAATTTTTAGAAATTTTATTAACATGGGGCTGTGGATTGGGCCATAGCTGGTATTGGTTAGGCTTATTCCTAATCATTCCTTGGCAGTACTTCACTGTATCACTGTCATCCCAATGCTCATTGACTTGCTCAAGCAGACACCAGTAATGTCTCCATTGTGAGACGACTTGTTACTGTTTTGGGCATATCGAATATGCCACTGGTAGCTTGCCAGGCTCTGCCATGTGGGCAGGACACTCTCAGTAGCTTGTGGGGCTCTCCGAGAGGGATGAAAGAATCAAATCCCGGTCAGCCATGTGCAAGGTAAATGCTCTACCCGCTGTGCTATCTCTCCAGCCCTGGCAGTACTTCTGGGACCATATGCAGAAACTGAACCAGGAACCTGAGTGCAAGGAACACAACTTAATCCTTTCATTATTATCTGGCCTGCTAAAAATACTATTATTTAAAGTCTCTTAACAGTAGACTTTTTAATCTACTTTTTCCAAATGGGTTCCAACATTTGGATCAAATATTATTCTCTATTGTTTTTTATAAAGCAGGGTAATCTCTTATTTTGTAACACCCTGATCTAGAAGGACAAGTACTTTCTATTCTGGAACAGAAAAAACAGAAGTCAAAGACCCTTATGGAGATTATTCAGCATGCAGTTATAAGTTCAGAAGTAAAACTGAGTCAGTTTAGAGAGTACAGAGAATCAGAGAGAGACCTAAAGAAGAAGAGAACAGTGAAATGGGAAAGGGCATGAGGAAGTGTCTCTTGGACGGAGAGGGAGTGTATTACCTTCTCAGGAGCAGAGTTCTCTTCTGATATTACACTCACACCCCCCTCATCTGTCCATATCCTTTTCTTCTAGGACTTTTTTTTTAAATGCAGGTATTTCTCAAGGAAAGCAGCTATGTCTAATGACTGCTGTATGGATTGCCTCTACCATTTGTATCTCAGAAAGAGTGTGTTCCCATTAGTAAGTTAAGAGCCTAGGAAGATAAATTTCCAGCTGTTCCCACATTACTCCCCACTCCCTGACTTCATAACAGTCCTACTTACATGGATGTTCTGAGCCTGACATAGTCTTTCTTGTTGCTGCTATTTTCCTGGGTAAACTACTCTACCTCTCTCTTCCCTTTCCCTTGAGATTTCTGATGTCATGCATCCTGTATCTCTCTGGTCCCTAGTACTCTTTGTTTGTGCTTATGAGCTAGCACTGCATAAGGCAGTGAACAATTAAGGAGTATCTGATGGCCTTTGAGATTTATCACACTTGCTTTTCACCACCAAAGTGTGTGGATATTTTGTTATAAAGTATACATGTGATGTCCCTTCAATCATTTTATTCAGTTCTCACAACAACCCTGAAAAGCAAGTCATCATGATCCTGTCTATATTAAGCAGACAGAAAATGGAATCTTAGCATGATTAATGAACTTGACTCAGGTCCCATGGCTATCTTATAAAAACATACCTTGGCTAAATGCAGGAAGGAAAGAATGAGGGAACACTTAGAATTGCAACCAGGTTTCTGTTAACTGCAAGTTCATTGAGATTTCCAACACAATGTTTCGTTAGTCCATGGACATCAGGACTAAACTTATTCCACCAAGGACTTTATTGCTTAATATGATCTGAAATGACACAACTCAGTAGTAGTGGCAGGGAAAAGAGAGGAGAAATAAAATACAAGTTTCTTCTTTTTTATTTTGTATAAGAAAATATCTCTTGAGAACCATAGATAAGGCAAGCGGGTATAAGACATATTTCTAAGAACTTTAAAGTATGCTCTGCAACATCAGAAAAGTAACATAACATTATTGCTGCATCCTCTCCTTTTAAGACAGTTTTTAAAAATCATATTTTTTTTAAAAAGTACCCCTATTTCCCCCTCATTATAGGACTTGAAGAATTTTAGGTTTAAAACTGTCTATAAACCATCCTGATCTTTCTCTTCTATGAGCTCTATGAATAGAATTGTCTTTTCCCTAAGCTTTAATCAGCGTCTCACTGAGTAAGTAATGATAATCAAACAGATTTTTAATACTTTAACCCATTATATTTAATTGGGCTCTTTAAGTTACAGGAATAAATAGAAATGGATGAACCTTTAAATCCCTCAGCACTAAATGCTGTTTACCTGCTTCACTTCAATGTATCAATCTCTTCCCCCACCCCCAATCCACCCCCACCAAAAAAAAAGTGTGCAATTAAGTGTATGGTGCTGGATCATTTCTTGCTGGCAATAATTATATGAGAGAATTTAGAATCTCATCAGAGGGTCTAATTTGGAGTAATAAAGCTTCTAACTAATCTTATACCTAAGTCAACGGTGCCGCTCTAATGTTGATGATAATGTGGAAGCCTAAAATAACAGACTGAATGAAAGATAACCATCGCTTGAAATTATTTCTATGCATGGGTATAGCACAGCCTTATGAGAGACACTGTCTTTTCCGTTAGAAAGAGATAACTTGCTTCTGCTTGAGATGTGAGAAATATCACTCAAGGTACAGACCTTGAAGAGGTAGGAATTGAGGCATGCTAAATTATACCACTTTAGCAGGCAGAGACTGATGACATTCCAGTTAAAAGAGACAGCAAGGCAGAGTCAGCAAATGGGAGACCACCTGGGAATGGCAATGAGTTCTTCAAACTCAGATGTTTGCCGGAGAAATAGATGGAGGGAAGCATGCCTCCCTCTGCACTTTTAGAATGTTGCCTGAGGTATGTCACATAATTGGCGGCAGGGTTGATATTATTTGGGATATATGTAATATATATATATATATGTATATATATTCTTTTCTAATAAAGATGGCAATTAAAGTAATCCAACTGGGGAATGATATGGGTTTATGTGTGCTTTAAACAGATACTTTGTGCTTATGGAACATAAAGTGAGCTAGAGAAGACAAATTAGAAAAAGTGGCACCTTGAAATTACTTAAGTATTTATTATGTTTTTTCCCTTTTCTTTTTTCCCCTTTTTTCATTCTTGCCCCTTTTTGAATTGTTTTGGGGCCACACCAGGCTGTGCTCAAGGATTACTCCTGACTCTTCATCCATGGAGCACTCCTAGTGGGGCTTGGAGGATGTTATAAGATACTGGGGATCAAAACTGGGTCAACTGGGGCCGGAGCGATAGCACAGCAGGTAGGGCGTTTGCCTTGCACGCGGCCGACCCGGGTTTGATCCCCGGCATCCCATATGGTCCCCCAAGCACCGCCGGGAGTAATTCCTGAGTGCAAAGCCAGGAGTAACCCCTGAGCGTCGCTGGGTGTGACCCAAAAAGCAAAAAAAAAAAACAAAAAAAAAACTGGGTCAACTGTTTGCAAGACAAGCACCCAATCCATTGTACTATCTCTCTACCCCCCAAACTGTAATGATTTGAGATGAAAAGGCTAGAATTAGACAGTGATCTCATTGTATGTTTTTCTATTTTGACTGGTTTCTTTTTATTTAGTTCCCATGGGTGATAGCACCATGACTATTAATGTTGCTGCTAGTATAATACCTTCCATTAATAATGTTAATACAATGTTGTCACAGCAACACTGCCATCAGATTATCATCAATCCTCTACCACCATCATTTCTACTGGAGTGTAATACTACTAGTACAGGGGTTATAAAATAATGATTTATGAATGGTTAAGAGCATTTGGAATTAGATAATGATTAGCATTTTAAGGAGAAAAATGTCATTTCTTAGATATGCAGGAAAATGGGCACAATGGAAAAAGAGGACAAGTAAGGGAGCACAGTTAACCAGTCATTTTCACATCTATGTAAGTATATGTTAGTAGCAGCTGAGCAGGTGGTGTTAATCCTTAGGAAAGGCCAGGATGAAATACCAGTGACTACTGAAGGGTTAGAACAAAGCCATGGCTTCCATCCTAGGGACAGTCCTGAGGAGAAAGGGAAACAAGTGTGCTCGTTGAACAAATGTCTAGTTGAAGAGGCAGGGCTAAAGAGATAATGCCGAGTGTGAGGGGCTTGCCTTCTACACAGCTGACCCTTGTTACATCTTCCTCAACAATATGTTCGCCAGACTCTGCCAGGAATAATGTCTGAGCACAGGGCCAGGAGGAAAACCAGAGTACTACTAGATGTAATTAAAAAAAAATCAAAGTAAAGTGCTAGACAGAGAAAAGAGGAAAAACCTCTAAGTTTCCATCTTGTCAAAAGCTAGAAAGAAACTAATAAAAATAGTGCTATGAAAATAAGGAAGTGAAATGAAATGAAATGATCTATAAATTTTTGATAATGAAGGTACAAGTTCAGCAAGGAAGAGACTATCTCTATTTCTATATTTCATATATTTTTAAAACATTATTTTAGAATTTGTTTGTTTTGCTTTGGGGCCACAACCTGGGATACTCAGGGCTTATTCCTGGCTCTGTACTTGGGAACCACTTCTGGCAGGGCTAAGGAGACCATATCAGTCAGTTGTCAGGGATCAAACCCCAGTAGCCTGCATAAAAGACAAGTGCCTTACCTGCTGTACCTCTTTGCCCCAGAATTTTCTTTAAAGAAATTTTTTATTGAAACTTATTTACAAAAACATGAAGGGATAAAAAGAGAGAAGTGTGCATTCAAGAGAGAATATGTGCTTCTCCAGAGTGGAAATAGGCAAGTAAAGAAACAGACGAGCAAGCAAAATGCATGTTCAAGGGAGAATACACGTTTGAAGACCAAGTGAAAAATGTTTCAGAATGTTTAAAGTAAAGTAAATGGATGTTGAGATAGGGAATGTCTAATTTAATAAGTTCGTAGTGAATTGCCATTTGCTTTACCAGAAATATTGGATTGAAAGATGAGTGTGGCTGAAACAAAAAAGAAAGAGCTACAAAGAGGATGCTTTGGTTGTGTCCTTGTTTCCATGTTTAATGAGATGCTTTGGATTTGTGCAAGAAATCAAATATTTAAAAGTGGCCAATGGAAACTGATATTTGCTGTAATCAAACAATTATGATTAAAGCTCTTAATATAAACTTAATATCATAAACTCTCTCATTTCATCATTAGAGTATCAAGAGGTCTTGCATTTTGCCAATGGAAAAGACTCTTAAAGATGTCAAGTCATTTTCCTGAGGTTGGGCTGCTAATCTTTGCCAATGATGTAGTGCCATGGTCAGTTAGTTATTTCTTTCATTGGCCCTGTCATAAATACTCAGTGAGAACAGTATGAACCAGATGGAAAAGGTGGCACTAGTGGGAGAAACCATCTTTACTTTGACAATATTTAAGAGTCTTTGCGGGTTGGAAGGGAATGCTGTCTCGCTTATCTGACTTGAGTAATTAAGAAGATATGTGAGGAGGCTGGAGAGATAGTACAGCAGATAAGGCATTCACCATGCATGCTTCAGACTTGGATTCAATTCCCAGCATCCGATACAGCCTCTAGAGCACTGCCAGAAGTTATTCCTGAGTGCAGAACCAGGAATGATCGCTGAGCAACCCTGGTTGTGGTCCCCCAAACAAAAGAGAAACAGAAGAGAAAGAGGAGGAGGAAGGTGAGGGGGAGATGAGATGGAGGGGAGAAGGAGGAAGAGGAGGAAGAAGAAGGAGAGGAAGAAGGAAGAAGAGGAGGAATAGGAAGACAAAATATATTGAAACTCATGGTGCATAATAGAAATATGTCACTGGAAACTTATGGCTTTAGTGAACCTTTCTAAAATAAGTGTTATTCTACAGCTGTGGGATCAGACTTCGAAACATTTTATTGCACCATCACTTGAGTTTTAGTTCTCTGGACCCCTTTCTTTATCTTCCCTCCTCCTATACTTTGATACCTCTGCATCCTGAGTCTTTGCAGATGCCATTCCATTTGCCCATTGGTTGTGTCCTTGTTTCCATTATTATATAATAATATATATTATAATATATACAATAATATATGTATTATTTATACATGTGTGTAGTTTTACCCACTTTTATATGTGGTAAAATGCAAGTCCATTTAGACTCAGCTCTCGTGTGCTCTGGGACTTTCACTGACACAGGCAAGCACAGATTTTCTGAGTGTCATCACTTTTTCTTCTTCTACAACTCAAAGTAAATAGTGGCCCCATAATGCAATGGTTCTTGAAGAATTGTGAATTTCTATCTTTTTATCACAATGCGAAGGATACAGGAAGCACTAGAAAATATATGTGGAATAAATGGCTATGCATATTGATAAAGAAACATGTCTCTTTAATATCCATAAAGGTGCAAATCTTTGCTGGGTAACATTATGGGATTTTTCCATGTGTCACGACCACATTTGTTTTGCATTTTAGTCCATTACCATAGTAATAACTCTCCATTTGCAGCTTACGCATTTGAAAATAAATGGCTTTGCCTAGGAAATAGAGGGAGGAATGCTATTAAGTGGCCATAATTGTTATTACTTTAATAGTCACCTGTATATTATGAAACCTGAACAGAAAAATTTGACTAAAAGAGCTAAAATGCTTAGTGTATTGTTGAGTATGCTTTCTTGGTAGAATAATATTTTTAGAGAAAATGTTTTCCTGTTCCAAAAACCATATTTTATTTAACAAGAACATGAATATATCCTGAGGCTGGCTTAAATAGTAGCAAAACTAGTCAAATACCAAAATATTATCCCAACTCTGGATCTAAAACTACATGAAGAGGAAAATTGTGACATACCAGATAACATCAGTGCCGAGTCAGGCTGTGATTTTGTTCTGTTCATAAAAGCAGTTCAGAATGTTTACAGTGAACTCCTTTTCTGCCAAAATTGAACCAGGCACGTTCCTATATACCTGTGCTTTAGGGTATATATCCCTCCTTTATTAAACTTTCCTCATATTTTAAGTACTTCTATTACTTTTGTAACAGTGCTATTTTGATATATATATATATATGTGTGTGTGTGGGTACATCTCTCTTTCTCCATATATATATATGTATATATATACATATATATACATATCTCCAACAAAGAAACGTTGTTCCATTGTTTTATTTTTTTATGAAGCAAAATTATTTCTATTAAGTAAAACTTACTTAGAAACACATGAGGAGAGAGAAATAGAGGAAATACAAATTCAAGTGAGAACACAGGCTTCTCCAGAGGGGAAAAAGCAAGCAATCAAAGAGACACAGTTGGGATAGAAAGATTGCCTCTCAGTATCAGTATTGCAAATCATAATGCCTCAAATTAGAGAGAGAGAGACAAAGAGAAGTCCCTGCCATAGAGGCAGTCTGTGGGTGGGGAGATGGCAGGAGGGACACAAGGGATATTGGTGTGGGAAATGTACACTGGTGAAGAGATAGTTTTGGAACATTGTATGACTGAAACCCAATCATGGAAGCTGTGCAACTTTATCTCACAATAATTCAATTAAAAATCACTGTATCACTGTCAACCCATTGTTCACCGATTTACTTGAGCAGGTACCAGTAACCTCTCTATTACACTCAGCCCTGAGATTTTAGCAGCCTCTCCTTACTCGTCTTTCCCATTGATTGGAGGCTTTTTCAGGGTCAGGGGAATGAGACCTATCGTTATTGTTTTTGGCATATCGAATATGCCACGGGTAGCTTGGCAATTAAAAATAAATAAACAACAACAACAGAAAACCCACAAAGAGACATGTTCAAGGGATAGTACAGTCCTAAAGGATCAAGCCTGTTTTATCTGTTCTTTCTTTTTTTATTACTAATTTTTGGGGAACATTTTTGGGTCACAACAGCAATGCTCAGGAGTTACTCCTGGCTCTGTACTCAGGAATTACTCCTGGAGTTGCTCAGGGAATCATATAAGCTTTGGTGTTTGGGGGTGGTGATTTTACAGCTGCCCACTGTGATTTTCCTGCCCACTGGAAGCTCTGGGCCCATTTTTTTATTTCTTCTTTAATTCAGAAGAGACTATAGGGAAAGGAAACTAAAGGAATAGAGCTTCCAGATTGTATGAGGCGTTTTCAAAAGGATTCTCAAGTTCAAGCTAACTATATCCACCAGTACTTGGTACAGTGTCTGTGCCATAGATAATGGATAGAAAATGCCCAAAAATAGTAAGTAAAAAAAAATCACAACTTTGTTTCTAATGGTTAGAAGTAATAGAAGCCATACAATTTCTATTCTCATACTGTGTAATATATACTTTTACTGATAGGAAAATAGTAATAGTTAACTAATTTCCTTGATAGTATGGATCATTTATCATTATGATGCTATCTATCATTACTAGTGTAAAGGTTTAAAAATATACTCCTTGTATCATATATTTCAGTAAGAGCTATAAAATATAATTAATGTCATAAAATACTTTCCCCTTATTTCTTTCATGTCTTACTGAAATTTGGAGAGATTTATCCTCAGATAATATATATAGGGAAAGACAGAAATGGTTCGGTTTCTTCGCTATTATTTAAGAAATGTGGTAATATTTGACCTGAATTGATAAAACACTTGTATTTGAATTTGTGTAAAGAATACAAGTAGATTATGTCAATAGATTGTGTCTATTATAAAAAATAATAAATTCAAACTTGGTTACCTAAGTTGTTGTGTAAAATTAATGCCTCAGAAAACACAAATTGATATTAACCATAAAAAGCAGAATGATTTAGCTCAAGGTCCACAAAGCACCCTCAAGAACAACTCCAGAGCACTAAACAAGGTGTAGCCACTGAAGACTCCCAGTTCGGGCCCCAAGACCACCTTATCCCCAAAGAAAAAGAGGAAAAAAGGCTCAGTCATCGAACAGCTGTTTTTTTGTTTTGTTTTGTTCTTGCGAGTCTTGCAGGGAGGCGTGAGATCCTGACATGCGTGGGTAGCTTTCATATCACCTAATGTGAGGATAGAAATAAATCTAAATTGTAACCCAGTATGAAACAATTTTCCTTTCCTTTTCTGTTTTTCTTTATTTTCTTTCTTTTTTGATTTATTTTTATTTTTATTTTTTTGTTCATGGGCATTGTGCTCAGGGGTGGCTCCTGGCAGTGGTTGGGAGTAATACGGTGTAGGATAAGATTGGTTTGCCTTTCCTCCCTGGCTGATGAGAGCTTGTGTTTGTTGATTGCCCCTTCCCCCCCACCAACCTGTCAATTATCTTTGTCTCCTGATCAGACTCTGACTTGTAAATATTGTCTTTCTCTTCTCCTTACTGTCCTTTGCGGGGTTAGCTATTTCAGAGCAATGTCTTTTTGTATGGACACAGAAAGACAGTTAAAAAGAGAAGCCTGTGGCTTGAGAGTTGATTGACTCCAGATAATATTACCTCCTGGACATCTGCTGTCTCAACTTAAGCCTCAATTGCCCTTACTTCCTAGATCCCCCAAAAGCAGGGTCCTGACAAGGGACTGGATGGACCCAGGGCAAGCAGTGAGCTATGAGCTACCTTGGCATCGAAATGGGCCTGGCCAAAGTGCCCTAATGCTTAAATGTAAGTTAAGAGCATGGTCATGGACAAATTCTGTCATGATCCAAAAGTAATAATTGGATTTGGACCCTGCTGGGGTTAGAAATGATTAATCTGGACTGAGCACTGCAGTCTGAGTCTATAGTGTGATGTCCCCAGGAGAGGCACCCTACAAACCTAAAAGTGTCTATTACTGTGTTCATACAGAATGGTAAATATTATGAAGTAGAATTAAAGATCTTAATTAAGTTGCATGTCTAAGGATAGGAGAGACACACCTTGAAGATTGGAAAACCATTTTTGTTTACGCTTCCCGTGGGGAACTAATCAGCAACCAGCTTGGCCCTCATTCTTTCTTCATCCATCCAAGGCAATAATGGGGTATGTGAGATTGAATGGGAAAGAGATCCAAATAAAACAAGCACCTTAACCCCTTCACTACTTATTCTTTCAATAGGAGCCATCCATGGTGGTGCTGAAAAGTGTGGGTAAACAGGCAGTGGTGCTGACTAAATTGAACAGAATCACCGAAGCATGACTTCTAGGCAGCATGTGGGCCCCATGGTTCCGGAAGGGCTCAGTGATTCAGGTGTGGAGTGGCAAGGAGAGAGGAGCTTGTCATGCTGGGAATCATACTCAGGGGCTTTCAAGTGCTAGGCAAATACTCCACCTCTTGATCTTTGTCAGTGGAACCAGTTGAGGAGCATAGCGATGGGCACTGGAGCAGGTAAAACTTGACCGTGCAAGGCGATCCTGAAGTGAGGCCTGGCAGAAAGGAGTATCTGGGCAAAGTTGGAAACAACAGGGTGTCAGCACCAGATGCTCAGCCTTGAGCTTCACTTGACCTCCTAGTCGCACACACCAAAGACACAGAAACTGTCACCTATGCTTAGTAAGTCATCCTAACCACAAGATCTAGCCTTGGATGGGATTGGACCAGGGCAAAGCAGAGTAGGAAAGGTGATAGACCAATAATGATGAACTTTCTGTGATTGGTCCTTCTTGTAAGCTGAGACCCTCTATAAAATATGTGTGCATTCGGCAATAAAGTGAATAGCCCTCAACTTCTCCTGGAGGGTGTTTCTCCACACACCTGTCATCCTTCCCTCCACATCTGCCCCAATCCAGTGTGTGACATGTCCTTGCACCTTGGGGAAAACTGCTCCCCAATATTCAGTGAGACTCTTAAGAAAATTTCATATTCCTGGACTCCACCTTTATATTTAGAGCTCAGAAAACAAGGAAGTAAAGAAGTTACAACTGGAATGTCATACAGATCCTTAAAGATGAGGGAAAAGTTATCAAGTGACAGGAAATGACTCTAGCAAAAAACTAACAAATCTGAGTAAGCTTGAAAATTGGAAATATGAAAATTTTTGAAATATACAAATATGAAAATATGAAGATTCAGGAAATAATTATTTTGGAATGGAATACAACTAAGCAACCAGAGGATGTGATTGAAGAGAAATATAATGAATGATGTTTTAAATTTTTACCTAGTCAAATCTATTGTGTTCTGTCTTGGTGATGATAAAACTATAATGAATTTTTTTTTCTTTTCGGGTCACTCCCGGCGATGCACAGGGGTTACTCCTGGATCTGAGCTCAGAAATTATTCCTGGGGTTGCTCAGGATTATGGGATGCTGGGAATAAAACCCGGGTTGGCTGCATGCAAGGCAAACACCCTACCCGCTGTGATATTGCTCCAGCCCCCATAATGAAAATATTTTTTAAATAACAAATAAGAGCTGGTTGTAGGATAACATAGCCTCAGGTAGTTTAGGTTTATTGAGTTACTCCCATCACAGTGCTCCCATTCCTCTGTGTTTATTTGTAACTTCTTTCTTAGTGTTCTGTTGACTTGTAAATATTGTTTTTCTCTTCTCCTTGAGTCCTTTGCATAGCTTATTCAGAGCCATGCCCTTTTTGTATGGACACAGAAGACTTAGCCAATGCCATGCTTTTGTAACCTGGGAGTCATTTGACTCTACATGGTATTTTCCTCCTGGGCATCTGTTCTCTCGACCTAAGCCTCAGCTGCCCTTAATTCCTAGCACCCCCAAAAGCAGGGTCCTGACGAGGGACAAGACGGACCCAGGGCAAATGGTGAGTTGTGTGCTACCCTGGCATCGAGATGGGCCTGGCCAAAGTGCCTAATGCTTAGCTATAAGTTAAGAGCTTGATCATGGACAAATGTTGTCATGATCCAAACAGTGATAACTAGATTTGGACCCTGCTAGGGTGAGGAATGATTAATCTGGCCTGAGTGCTGTGGTCTGAGTCTGTGGCAAGATGTTGCCAGGAGAGCTGCCTTGCAAACCTCAATGTATCTCTTGCTATGTTCATACAAAAATAACTAGTATTAAGATGTTAATGAGTGCTTGGAATAGGGAGAGGAAAAAAAACCCTTAAGAGGTATCTTGCCTACTGGCAGTCAGGAAGGGCTTTGGAATGCCCTTAGGTTGTGTTCCCTTTGAACCTGACAGCCCTCAGGAATGGCTTTCTTACATTGATTTTGCTACCTGGCAGTGTGTAACCTAGGGGCAAGGGGAGAGAGGAAGATGGGAGGAAAGAGATGGGAGAGAGGCTGCAGTAGATCCAGAGATAGAACAGAGCTGGGAGTGCGGGGAATGAGAAAGATGGAAGATTGAATAAACGGTAACTAATCAGCAACCAGCTTGGTCCTCGTTCTTCCTTCCATCACCTGCCCTTGACCAATAGCCATACATAGTGGCTCCAGAGCACCGAACACGGGTGGTGAGACAGAGCCGGCCGGAGAGCCTGCGAGTGCACACAACCGTCGGCGAGCTTTAGTTTTTTACAGCTGGTGTTTTCAAAACAAAAAGAAAAATCAAAATGCCTGTGTATTCCTGAAAAATTATTTTTTAAATTTTTAATATCTTATATTTTTAATATTTAATTAAAAGTTACATGTGATATGTATATTTTTTCAAAATATTTTTCTAAATAAGTGTGAAAAATAATGATAATAACTATTGGGAATAAAGATATTTGACACAAATCTCTTAACAAAGACATCTAAATAACTGATGCACTAGAAAATGAGACATAACTCCCCATCCTGAAAAGTATAGGCTATACATTGTAATTTCCTTCCAAAGAGTACTGTTGGCAAAGAGATCTGGAGAGATGGATCATTTCAGTTCATTTATTTTTGTTTGGGAGTCAGCCCCAGTGGTGTTCAAGGACTGACTTCTGACTCTGGTCTCAAGGCTCACTTCTGGAGGGCTCTCAGATACTAGGGATCCAACACGGACTGACTATGTGCAAGGCAAGTGCTGTATCTGCTCTATTATTACTCTGGCCTCTGGCCTATAGAGATAAATCATTTTTAAGAGTTAAGAACTGGAGCGATAGTGCAGAAGGTAGGGCATTTGCCTTGCACATGGCCACCCCGGGTTTGATTCCTCCATCCCTCTCAGACAGTCTGGCAAGCTACCAAGAGTATCCTGCCCGCATGGCAGAGCCTGGCAAGCTACCTGTGGTGCATTCGATTTGCCAAAAACAGTAACAAGTCTCACAGTGGTTACTGGTGCCCGCTTAAGCAAATCGATGAATGGCTGGATGACAGTGCCACAGTGCTACAGTGTCTCACAAACACTCCCTTAAGCAGATCAGGTTCAACATCAATCATAATGTTATGTTAATAAACATACATGTTTGATATGACATCATAAGAATAACATTTTCACTTTGTAATCTTCCTCCCTGCAATCCATAATTTGTGTCTATATTTTTCAGAAGTTCAGAAAAATTCATGTCAATTATGGGCCAGAAAGTACCTGAAACTCTCCTTAAAAACTGTTAAGGTCATAAAATATGAGGAAATTCAGAGAAACAGGCATAGCCAAGGAGCTATGACAATTGTGTGAAATGTAATATCCTGAAAGTGATCCTGGAATATAAATGGGTCATTAGGAATTATGAATACAATTGAGATTTTAGTTAATATTAATGTGCAACTCTCAGTTTATTGCTTGTAAGAAATTTACCATACTAATGTAAGAGTTGATGATACAGGGAACTGAATTTGAGTAGGCGAAACCTCTATGTACTTGTCTCACAACTTCTCTAGAGACATGAAACTATCCTTAAACTATGAATCAATTTTTAAACTGGAAACTACTACATTGAAATTCTACTGCATTCTATTTAGCTATTTATTAGTAGTAGATGAAGGAATGAAATGATTGCCATGGAAAGCAGGATAGCTTTTTGAAGTTGAATTGCAGTATATAGCGTTTAATTATAGGGCTGGAGCGATAGCAAAGCGGTTGGGCATTCGCCTTTCATACAGCAAACCTGAGTTCGATTCCTCCACCCCTCTCAGAGAGCCCAGCAAGCTACCAAGAGTATGGAGCCCGCTCGGCAGAGCCTGGCAAGCTACCCATGCATATTGATATGCCAAAAACAGGAACAAAAATAAGTCTCTCAATGAGAGATGTTACTGGTGCCCACTTGAACAAATCGATGAGCAACAGGATGACAGTGAGAGTGACAACGTTTAATTGCATTCTACTTTCTGAAGTAAAGAGGAGCTGTGCTTGGAGGGAACACTTCGGCTTTGTAACATGAACCCTACATTGGCAATCCCACTTCTAAATTGAAAGCTTGAGAAAGATCAGTTTGCAATTTTTTCCATAAAATAAGATGATAAAATTCTGTCCAATTGAAAAGTGATAATATAGTAGAATCAAAAGCAAGTTTCATGCCTACTTGTATCCTTTAGCTTTGGAATATTTTACTTGAAGTAACATGGTTGCAATAGTATTATCTTCATGATTGTGGTTACAACTGTATTACCCCTTCCCTACCACTAGTGCACCCAATGCCCTCCACTTTGTACTGGTGTAACTTCTAACTCCTCTCTTCCTCCCTATCCCTTCAGCTGGAAACTTAAGTGCTGTATTCTGGCTTGGAGATGGGGAAGGTGCTTACCTTGCACACAGCAGACTCTGGTTCAATCCCTGGTACCACATATAGTGTTTTGTCTTGCCAGTTGTGATTCCTTAGCATCTACCATGTGTAATGGCAAAAGAAAAATACTTAAAATATTCAAAGATTTTGTTATTCAATTCTATGCCTTAAGGCTCTTTTGCTGTTATTTTAAATATATACTACACATGAATGAGATCATTGGATATTTGTCCTTTTAATATTTTTATAACGCCATGATTTACAAAGTTTTTCATAATACGGTTGTTTCAGGCATCCAGTGTTCCAACACCAGTCCCACTATTAGTATGATCTTCCCTCTACCAATGTCGCTAGTTTTTCAGCCACCACTCAAACCTACCCCTTTGGTAGACACAAATTTACTTCATATTGCTTGTAACAACAAAAAGGCAAACTGAATTATCAAATGATAAATAAAGTCAATTTGTGATAATTGTTATATGTCACAACAATGTTACTAAAATGATTGAGGATTTACTGAGCAAGATAGTGCTAGTTTTAACTATTTTTCATATTGTTTTTGCTTATTGAGCTTTGTGGTCTTCTACACAACCCATCAAATTTGCTATGCTCCTATTGGTGGTAAACTATGACATTTGGAGGTGTGCATCACCATTTTCCTATTATCTGTTTGCTCAATTCTTCTTTTAGTCCTATTTATTTTAACCCCTTATTTCCTAAATACAGAGAAGCTTAATGAGTCTTAGCTCATGTCATTCAGGCAAGAAGAACAAGATTAAAGGGATATAAATTAGAAAAGAAGAAGTAAAATGATCACTATTTGCAGATGACATAATATAAATATAAGACCCTAAGGAGTAAACAAAAATCTCATAGAAACAATAAGCCTATACAGCAAAGTAGCTGACTACAAAGTTAATACACACAAATTTGTTGTTTCTCCTACTTTGTTGATTTGTTAATTATTTCTCTCAAAGTTTTTGTGGTATCATTAGGGTATCCTATAAAATCAGTCTGCTATCTTCAAATAATTAAATTTTAACTTATTTTCCTACTTGAGTTTATTAGATTTAGTTTTCTTGACTAATTTTGATTAGAACTTCCAATACTATGTTGAACAATGGTAGAAAAAGTAGACATTGTTCCTAAAGCCTGATCTTAGATCGAAAGCTTTCCATTTTTCACCATTAGTTATAGTGTTATCTGTGGGTTTGTGTATATTTCTTTTACTGTATTGAGGTATGTTCATTCTATTCCTATTTTGAAGTATTTTAAATCATGAGTGGGTATTGAAATTTGCCAATATCCTATCTTTTTTTTTATAATTTTCAAAACATATTATTAAACTGACTTGTTGTGATATTGGAGGATCTCCACATCTAGATTTATTAGGAATGTTGGTCTACAATTTTCTCTTTTGGTAATGTCTCTGTCTGGTTTTTTCATTAGAGTAATCGTGGGTTCAAAGAAACTTGTAAAGAATTCCTGATTCTCTGTTATTCTGAAAAAGCTCAAGAAATATAGGTAATATTCCTTTGAAGTTTTCTTTAAAAGACATTAATGAACCTATATGACCTGGATTTTTGTTTGGAGAAAAATTTTCACTATTGTTTCCATTTCTTTACATTATTCAGTAAGTAAGTAACTGATATATTCAGGTTTTTAAATCCCTTGATACACACTTGGTACTTAAAAATGTATATAGATTACACTTATATAATTCTAAACAAAATCCCTTCTTTTCAGTCTTCCAACTTGGTAACTAAGATGTTCATATTAACCTCTTATGATCTTTGATATTTTTGAGATATCTGTTACAATTTCTTCTCTTTCATTTATGATCCAATAAGTTAGGGTCAGAGTTATCTCTCATATTTTCCTCATGGGTCTAGTTAGGTAGTTGCCAACATTGCTGATTTTTAAAAAAAGAAAAAGAAAAAGCTTCTGATTTCATTAATGCTTCTAGTTTTTCTTAAAAGTTCTGAAAAAAGCTATTATAGATTGGATGACATAGTTATAATAGTGTTAAAGTTTATAGTAGTAAGATATCAAAGTATTGTACTCCACCACTCCCAAAGTGAATTATGACCCTCACCACTCATCACCTCTAATCTGATTTTCATTTACCATCCCCGTCCCTCCCCATACTTGTTTGAAAATATGTCTTCTTTGATTTATTTATTTATTTATTTATTGGCTTGGGACCCTTACCAATGGTGTTCAGAGCTTACTTCTTGTTCTATGCTCAAGAATCACTTCTGGTGGTGCTTGAGGGAGCATATGTAGTTCTAAGGATCCAATCTGAATTGACCATGTGTAAGACAAGTGCCTAAAATCCTATTGTATCTCTCCCAGGCCCTGTTTATAAGTTTTGTAATCCAAAGCTAAGATTTAGTCATTTCCTTATTTCCTAGTAATTTCCAGTTTATTCCTTTGTTTTATTTCTCTATATTCTGTATGAGAAATAAGGCCATCAGCTATTTGTTCTTCTCCTCTAATTAATTTTTATCAATATAATACTGTCTGGCTCCATGTATGTTGCAGTTATCTGTCCAATTGCAATTTTTCTCATGATTTTATAATATTCCACTTGTACATATACCACATTCATCTGTCATTGAACATTGGGTTGTTTCTATTTCCTAGCTGTTACAATAAACACTGAAATGACCAGAGATGTGCAGATATCTTTCCAAATTAATGTTTTTGTGTATGGGGGTAAGATCCTAAGAAGTAAGAATTTCTGGTATTATGGGACTTTATTCTTTGTTGAGTAATTCTGTTTTCTATAGAAGCTGAATAGACATTCCCAGTGCTGGAGAATGAAGATTCCTAGTTCACCACATCCCAGCCAACAATGGTTGTGTCTTTAAATATATGCTATTTTCACAGATGTGAGATTATGTCATTGGGTTTTGGTTTTCATTTTTTATAAAAGTGACAACAAAAGTGTTTTTATATGTCCAATGGCCGTCTGCATGTCTTCTTTGGGGGACTTAACCATTTATCTGTCACCTTTTTAGAATCTGATTATTTTTACTGGATTTTTTTTTCTTATGTTGAGCTTTGTATGTGCTTTATGTACCTTGGGTATTAGTTCTTTATCTGATATACTGTGTTTTGGAGGCAGTGAATGCCTTCAGCTGCTGTTTATCTGAGAATGTTATGATCACTCACTCCAATATGAGTGTCAGCCTGGTAGGATAAAGAATTTCAATTGAATGTCATTTTCATTCAGTTCTTTGAATATTTTTCCATTCCCATCTTGCTTGTAGAACTTCATTTGAGAAAATTGCAAATTTCTGACTCAACAGAGTTTCCCTAACATGTGAGCATTGTTTCTTTCTTGATACATTAGGATCATGACTATCTTTTTCACTCTTTCCATTTACATTACAATATGGCTTGGTAATTTTCAGTTTGGGTTGATTTTCCTTGAAATTCTTTAAACTTCCTGGATTACTACATATGACTCTCTTCTCAGATTGGGGAAGGCCTCGGTTATTATTTCTGCCACTCATAATTATTCCTCTTCCTTTTTTCCCCTAATTTATCTGGAATTCCTATGATTTGGAGTTTGGCGGTTATTACTGCTACTATTATTCCATAAATATTTTAGACTCTATTTTCAGTCACTTCCCTATTTTTTATTAGTGCTTCCATATATCTTGTCCTCATGATCACAAATGTACGTTTTGGTTTCTCCTGTCCTTTTTTTCCTATACTGTTATGAGTTATTCATCTCAGCTCTAGTTCCTTTGGTTGTGTTTGAATGATACATCCCATCAACCTTTATTTGACCTTGTTGATGACTTCTTTATTTATGCAAACTATTACTTGCACAAATTGCTGCTTTAAAGTTCTTAAGCATTTTATAAAGTTTTAATATAGATGGGGACAATCCTGGGCTTCTGTCTCTCTCTCTGTATGCAGCTGAATTCCTTCAATTTTTAACACCATTGGTGTTTAGTTACACTCTTGGTGTAACTTCAGCAACAAGGTGGCCTAAGCAGTGGTCCAAGACTCTTACTCATTGGATAAGCAGGTCCTTTTGATTCTGGTTTTGTGATGAACTGTATGGCCACTCTGTGTTTACTGCTATTGTGGCTTTGAAGTCTAGCAGGTATGGACTATGGACCGAGCATCAATGTTCATGAGGCCTGGAATTTGATATTTTGTCACTGTCCAGCCAGCCTGAACAACAGCTAAGTCATTGGTATGTATTTCAGCAAAATTGATTTTGACAGCTACTGGCAAGTTCCTTTTGGTCAGGCCTAGGCTTCAAGAGTACAGACCACAGTTCAACTGTTCTGGGCAGCAGCCCGTTGTGTGGTACTCTTATTGTCTGCTCAGACTTGTAATACCATGTTGGGTGTAGTCTTTGGCTGTTATCTGGGCCTAATTTACTGTGACATCCCTATGCTTATGTATCATGTTTGAAAAGCTCTGAAGGATGATTAAGAGGTATAGTTCCTACCACTTTATCTGTGCTGAGTTAGTGATTTGCATCCTGTACTGATTTTCTGCCAGGGTCGCTAGCCCTGACACATATTTTAAAGGGTTTTAGCAGCAGTTATCAGAAGCTATACCGGTGCTTATCCCCAGCGATGGTTCTTATTCTTTGGATGGATCTGAGTGATAAACTAGGACTATCATCTGAGTTTACTGAACTCTTCTCTGCCTTTTGATGTTCCTTGGAAATCTCATACGTTCATTTGCGAGTTTTGAAGCCTTTGCAGGGAGGGACCTGGGCTGACTGGTTATGGACCAAGCCTGTCGGTGTGGTTCTGTACCTGCCAACCTGGTGCAGTGATTATTTTTTGTCTGACTAGGTGAGACCCATGGGTGAGTTGCAGACCTTGCACTGTCTAGTGTGGCTGTACTCCCAGGCATCAGAGAGCTGCCTGTGGTTTGGATATCAAATATTACTTGGAGTGGACAGGGCCAGAGAGTAGTTATGATTGTGGCTCTTAGCTGATTGTCCTTAAGGTCTTATGTTCCTTCAAAATAGCTAAGAAGGACTCCTTATTGTATAGTCTCTAAGTCAATTAATTCAGGGAATCCCAAAATATAAAAGGTAAAATTATAATTTTAAGGATTTTTTTATTGAAGATATGAGTATGTCATGTTGAGAAAAACTCTGACCTTGACCCAAGGCAAGAATATCTTGGGGTCCATTAAAAGTCTATATTATTTCTTCTCATCTGAGCTTCCTCCAGGACCTGTACCCTGTTCACATACATATACCAACCAGTTCTCTGGGTATCTGACTACCTTATCATATAGGTGAAAATATTACTGTTCTAAGAACAAGAGGTGACTTTTATTCTTATTACACTAAATCGTCCATACAAGACCATCAGGGCTGTCATAATAAGATGCAAGACTGGGTGGCATATTCAACAGAAATTGAGTTTCTGACCGTTTTGAACATTAGAAATCCAAAATGAAGTTAACAGCATGTTTGCTTCTCCCTGAGTCTCTCCTTTTGGCTATCCAATGGTCTACTTCTCGAATGGTTATATCAATTAGACTTATTTTCTTCTTACAATGTTATCACTTAATTTGGGTGAGCAACCACTCCAATCATCTCATTTTCCCTTAAAGAAATACTGATGAAGACCCAATTTCCAAATACAGTCATATTCTGAAATTTTAGGCATAGAGATTCCAATTTATGATTTTGGAAAACACAGTACAGCCCATAAAACTTTCATTATGCATGTACATTTGCTGCTGCAGGATTGAACTTATTCTAGGATGACTGATATAGAAGAAATAAATACCTATTCCCATTTGAAATTATCTCATTCCTATGCATAGAAATTTATGATAGCCCTATTATTTAAACAAAACATCATCATCATCACTGTCATCTTATTGTTCGTCAATTTACTCAAGCGGGAACCAGTAACGTTTTTATTCCTCCTAGACCTGAGACTTTAGCAGCCTCTCCTTACTCATCTTTCCCAATGATTGGAGGCTCTTTCAGAGACAAGGGAATGAGACCTATCGTTACTGTTTTTGACATATCAAATACGCCATGAGTAGCTTGCCAGGCTCTGCCTGTGCAGGCAAGACACTCTCAGTAACTTGCCAGGCTCTCCTCTCTGAGAGGTATGTATGTGTGTGTGTGTGTGTGTGTGTGTGTGTATACACATATATATATATAAAACTCTATAATTTGTTGCCTACTATCTGAACTCCATCAAATATGGTGTGGTAATTATGGAAAATGGGTAGGGAGTGTCTTATAATGTGTCTAGAAAGCGACCTGGAGCATGGCGGCGACTGGGTAGTGGAGGTCGGCTACCAGGCTGGGTCCCTTGGGGCGGGAAGGGTTCTCACTCACCCCCCTCTGAGGCGCTCTGAGTGAAAACAGCCTGGCACAGAGTCCGGTGGCCTAAACAAAACAAGATAAGATAATCAAAATTTGATAAATTTAACCATCATGCCATTCAAATTGGATTAAAGTTACACTTCAATTTAGATAGGTCTCTCTCTCTCTCTCTCTCTCTCTCTCTCTCTCTCTCTCTCTCTCTCTCTCTCTCTCTCTGTGTGTGTGTGTGTGTGTCTCTGTCTCTTGCATTCTTGGGTCACACCCAGAAACACTCAGGGGTTACTTCTGGTTCTGCACTTAGGAATTTTTTCTATCTATGTTCTGGAGACATATGGATTGCAAGTGACTGAACCCAATTGGCTGTGTGTAAAATAATAATGCCCAACCCACTGTAATATGACTCCAGCCTCTGGTCTGTCTCTTTTTATTTCACACATTATTAAAGGTTAAAGAAATAAAACAAGATGCTAGAGAGATAATACATGGAGTAAGATGCTTGACTTGTACACAGCTAATCTGCGGTTTAATCCCCACTCCCCACATCACCCCCCAAACCTTCCAAGAGCAATCCCCAAGTGGGGAGTCAAGTAATTTCTAAGCAACACAAGGTATGGCACCAAAACATATAAAAAATCATGTTTTAACACTTGTATGCTCATATAGCATAGAAATTATCTGCTTACTTGTACATTTTCCAAAATAGGCTGCAAACTTGAAAGAGACTATTTTATTAATTAGGTACCACCTATTGCTCTGTCTAGTACAAATAGTCTCATGGTAAATTTTGGTGGGAAAATATTGTTGCCTTCATCCTATGCTTCATTCCACAAATATATATCGAATATTAACTCACTGATAGGCACTATAAAAGGTATATAAGAAAAAGATACTCATTTATTTTCTGACCTTAACTCTCATCATGCAGAGAGTCTCTTGCCCACATGCCTGGCTGTCTTCCTCAGGGTCCTTCGGAGGGGATGGGCTCCAGCTTCCCTCCCCACTCCAAGCAGAGCTCCCGGTGGCTGAAGACCATGGGAACCTAGCTACAGCTTTGCCCTGCCGAGGCCCTTCTCCACACGTTCAGACAGGCCTCACACATGAAGGTACCGGCAGAGGAACCCAGGTGTGTGTAATTCCATCAAAGGTCAGCACCCAGAGACTTAAAAGCAAGCTTCCAGAAGATATCTTGTAGCCTACTTCTCCCTCTGGGAGAAACTGGCAAGCTTCTGAGAGTTTCCTGCCCACATGGGACAGCCTTGCAAGCTTCCCATGGTGTATTCATATGCTAAATCCAGTAACAAGCTGGATCTCATTTCCCTGACCCTGAAAGAGCCTCCAGTGTGACATCATTAGGAGGGCCGAGTCCAGAGAGACTTCTAAGATCTCAGGGAAAGGACAAATGGAGAGGTTACTGACCCCACTCGAGAAATCGACGATTAATGGGGATTTCGTGATTTGTGAACTCTCATCATACTTAATCAAATTAATTCAAAATGAATAGGTGGCTGTATATTTCTTTTCTGTATTTGAATTTTAAGTTTTCCTGAGTTAGAACTATCACAGGTCTCCATCACAACTTTCCATCACAATTCAGTTTGAATGGCACAAAAAGACAAGGGTAGAAATTAGAACAAGATTGAACACCTTCTGTAGGTCAACCGTTTTTCTAAATTCCAGTCTTTTTCTGTGTTATTCAAGAATTAGACATTTTTAGATGGTTTCCATTTTACATATTTTAAATTAAACATAAAAGGATGAAATTTTTATAAGATTTATTGTGTACCTCATTGCTGATGCTTGTAATAGATTTAAAATTTAAACCATGTCTGTAGATGATTATAGTAGATTAGTGCCTAGCAGGAGTACACTGAAGTTGTTACCTTTTTACTTTAAATCAGTCATTTATTATTTTCTGAAAGAGTTATAATAACATTATTAGGTAAGTCCTTAATAGGAGCAAAAGCAGAGGAGCAACTCTCCACCCACATTCATTCCATTTAACACTTTATTCCTATTATAGAGAAAAAGAATCAGATCATTTTCCAAATAAAATTTAACATTTTGTTATACAGTTTTTCATAAAGTATTTATAAATTTTAAGATGAAGTTAAGTAGCCCAGATTCCAGGATTTTCCCCATGAGATGTTCTGGGTTGGGCTAAGTCCCTTCTTCAGGATTCAGGATGTTTGGGGATGGTTCAGATCCAAGAGGCAGAACCCCATTCTATATCTTCATGATCTCAAACAAATTCTGAGGGGGGGATATTTAAATCATGAAAATGGCTAGAATTCTGATGATTGAAAAACTTGGCTTTAAGTCTTAGAGGAAAAAATTGATTGAAAGCAATCATGTTCTGAGAGAGTGATTATAGTTTTCTAGGCAGAGAAAAATATTACCAAATGTGAAGTCTTACATAAATTAAAAGTCCTGGTATTTTTATTTAAACCACCTTATTCAACACTTAGGAGAGTATTTAAAAAAGAAATAATATCTCATGTTATAAATTATATACTTATGGTATATACTATAGTATATTTTTTAATTTATTCATTTTTCATTTGGAAAATATTGCAAAAGTTTCAAGATCTAGCAAATGTACAATAATCAATGTTGTTTTTTTTAACTGTGAGATAGTTAGAATCTTTCATGTTTGAGTTTCAATCATGCAATGATCAAACATCCATCCCTCCACCAGTGCACATTCTCCACCACAATGTCCCCAGTATACCTCCCCTCCCGGTCCTCCCCCTGGCTCCATGGAAGACATTTCCCTCATACTCTATCTACTTTTGGGCATTTTGGTTTGCAATACAGATACTGAGAGGTTATCATGTTTGATCCTTTACCTGCTTTCAGTACACTTATCCTATTAATATACCAGTTTTGTAATTCAGTCAAACTGTGTCCTTAATAGTACTTTCTCCTGCAATGCTATGTTGAGTTTTATATTTTATTTAACTAGCTCCTTCCTCATTTACCTGCTAAATATGTTAAAACCTGACACATTTTCATTATTTTTATTAATACTTTTTTAAAATGGCTTTATGTTCTAAATTTCGGGGATCTCTAAAGTGGTGATTTGGGTTTGGGGGCTATTCCCAGAGGTTCTCTGCCAGCCTGGTCTGCATTTTAATCAAATGTTCTGAGAATGCAGTGCTATCCATGCCTCCTGTGTTCCCTGACCAATAGGCCCACCCCAGTTATTTTGGGGGATCTCCGGGGTTACACGTGGTAATGCTCAGGAGTCATGTGGTGCCAGGGATCAGATGAGGGTGAGCACAGCCACCTACATTATCTCCCTGATACTAACATTTACATATTTAAAGAGCACATTCTGCTCTTTTTCTGTAAAGCATCCCCTATTCATAATTTACTTGAGAGTGCCTCATAGTGAAATTCAGGGCATGCAGCATGTTTTGTCCTATTTAATATAATAACATCATATAAGGTTAGGTTTCAAAGCTTTTCTTATTGGTGTTTTTAAATTTGATCACTTATTGAAAAATATGTCAAATTTTCCCAACTGTGTAATTTCTGTTTCCTTCTCTTGCATTTAATAAATATTGGGGAAGATCATTAAAATCATGGGAGTATTATACTCAATCAAAATTTTCCTAAGTGGAACTGGAGAGATAGCACAGTGGGTAGGGCATTTGCTTTGCAGGCAGCTGGTCTGTTTTCGATTCCCAGCATCCCATACGGTCAGTCCCCTGAGCACCTGGAGTAATTCCTGAGTGCAGAGCCAGGAGCCAGGAGTAACCCCTCTGCATCGCCAGGTGTGATGTGACCCCTCAATTTTTTTTCCTAAGAATGAGAATTTTTTGATGAGTCTTGAACAATTCTTATGTTCTTTTCCTTTAAATTACCTGATATAATTTTTCTGTAAATAATCCAAAATTAACTCCAGCTTTTAACATATATTAATTCACCAGTTGGCATGCAGCCTTCTATTGTGAGTAAAATTATTTCTTTCTCCCTTACGTATCCAAATAGTCTTCTTATTGTGAGTGTGTGTGTGTGTATGTGTGCACACTCACACCTTTTTTTTGGGGGGAGGGGGTGAGAAGCGGTGGTCACACCTGACAGTCCCCAGGACTTACTTCTCCTTCTGCTCTGCACTCAGGGAATTATTCCTGGTGTTCAGAAGGGATACTGGGGATAGAACCTGGGTTAGTTGCATGAAGACAAGTACCATATCAACTGTATTATCCCTCAGATCCCATCTATTCTTAATAAGTCATAGATAGTAAATCAGAGTGAATGAGTAAGGAAATTAATTAATAAGGACTCAGTTATATTAATAATTTTCATGACAATAATTATTTGCAGAAAACATATGCAATGAACTGGAAATTTTGTGAACATAAAAAGTTGAAATCAGAGATCTCTTGGTTTTCACAGGTATGACCTTGATAACTCTTCCCATCCCAGCTGTGTGATCTAATATTGTCTAATGACTAATGACACTGGTGATGGAAAGAGTCGAAGAAATTAGGGAGGGGAAAAATCTGGTAAACAATCAGTGATTCTTAAATAGAAAACTTGATTTTGGTTTCTTGTATCATTATGTAAAATAGAAATTTGTGTCTATTACACAGATGAGGTTTAGAGAAAGAAGTAATTTAGCAAATGTTCTAGAGCTGGTGGTTGGTTTTCCTCACATTAAAATCGGTTTCAGCTAAAATTCTAACTCATTTCACCACAAAGGTAGTTCTCACTTAGTTTCTAAATTGGCAGCAAGTAACCTTTTAACAGCTTTTGGAAGATTTTAATAGACTCCATGGCCATTTTGTAGAAATCAGCCTCTCAGCTGATGAGGATTGTTCAAAATGCACTTCTCTGACCCTGAAGAAAATTCTATTCCAAGGTTTAAAATTTTAGTGTGCTTTATTCATTTTAATTTTCAAACTATCTTTATACCCATTATCTAATTATTTCAGCAATATATTCCATTAAAAAGAAAATATTTTATTAAATGATTTTGTTAATGTGCTTTTATTAGATTAATGGACAGGGGTAGAGCACGGAGGACACCATCAAACTCCACCAGTCAAAAGCTCTGACTAGCCAATTTTTTTCTGTTGTTTTTTATCTGTTTTTGAGTTCTAGCAAAAACAATTATTATCAAGTTGTACTGTGTGACACTTGTAGCTATCCAGGTACCGCCTGTCACTTGAAAACTGGGCCAAGAGCTGCATATGGGTCTTGGCAAGATCCATCCTCATTACAATGTGGCACTTAATTTTGATGAACAAAGAAATAGGCGACTAGTTTAGACATCAAGAGCTGATCTTTTTTTTTGGTAGCAGCTGCTTTGTAGAACCTGTCAGGAGATAGATGAGCCTGGCAGTTGGGAATTGCATCTCTTTTAAGATAAGTGACTGTGTTTTCTAAGGGTGCCCTTAAAATCCTGATACAGGCGAACTATGAAAGAATCCAATCCTTAATTTTCATGTTGATAATATGTATGTTTTGGCAAACATTTCTGTTACTTTTCCTGAGACTGAGACAAAAAGAATAAAATACTAATTAGAAATTTAAAATGAAATGTGGACACATTCTGTATTCATTTATTATGTTATTAAACATTTATTACCAAATGCCATAAAATCTGTCTTTAAATGCCCATGGATAAGTTATTTGGTTTTAAGAAGGTAGATGTTATTTTCTTTTTAAAAAGAGGTGTCAGAGAGCTATACAATGGGTAGTTCACTTGTTGCATGGGGCTGATCCCATTTGATTCCCAGAACCACATATGTCTTTTAATCCCCACTAGGAGTGTAGGAGTAATCCCTGACAGCAGAGTTAGGAGTAACTCCTATGTGTTGCCAGGTGTGGCACCAAAAGAGAGAGAGAGAAAGAGACAGAGAGACAGAGAGAGACAGAGACAGAGAGACAGAGAGACAGGGAGACCAAGAGAGATCACAATGATATTATAGCAGTGTTCTAACATGGTTGAGTGTTTTAACATGGACTTAATGATAAGTGGGTTCAATACAATTCACAACTTATGAACACAATTTGGAAACTAGATTTAACAATATGCATCTAGAAATGCACCTAGTATATCTGGCAATTACATTTATAAATATATGAATCATGGGAACCAAGTTCAATTTTAATCATCTGAAAACACTGTGATAGCTATATCTGAATTTATACATACAGCAATGGACTTGCAGAGTGATGGAGTTCTTATGTCAGCAAGTAAGCTCACTGGAGTTTCCCCTAGGCAATGCTGGAAATATAAAACATACTGGATTATTATCTTCATCTTTTGGTTTCCCTTTAGAATTTTTTGGAAGTATTTCTTACATTTCTTTCAATATAGTGATTATCTATTATATATACTGGTGGTATAGATATTCTTATCTCTTGTGCTGATAATTAGTTGTTTAACCTCAAGTAAGCCACTTAAATAATCTGAACTCTTTTATGGAAATAAGATGGTTATAAAAGCTTGTATGTAAGCATATTCCAAGTGTATAAAATATCTGTTAGAGAATCTAGCACACAGTGAATGTTCAGTAAATGATGGTTATCATTGCCACCACCTTTACTATAACCCCTTTACTATCATCTTAAAAACTGCATTATAATTAGATTGTTCTTTATTGGATTGCCAAATTTTAATTTTCTGATTTAACCTGGCAGAATTTATGTCCTAGAAGGAAATTTTTGTTCATTTAAAATGTAGATGTGCAAAGGTCATGATGTAGGCAGGTAGACATAGAAAAGACCCCCATCACAATGGAATTTCTGGAAAGTAATAACCACTTTGCCCTAAGACTTGCAGGACCCAGCATGTGGATAAAGGAACTAAGACCCAGTAAAACCTCTATCTGTAGCTAGCCCAGACCAGACAAGACCCACCCTCCAAGAGAAGCTTGAGCAGGAGCAGAGGTCAAGAATACTTTTTTCAAAGAAGACCTTGAACAACTACAACTCCCTACTCTACCCTCTTGGCAACCACCCTGTCAATGGACTAGGTAGAAAGTTCCACCTGGGGTGCCTCGGGAAAACACTATATAAGCCAACTTGAGCCAAGGATGTGCGCACATCTGCTGCTCAAGCCTATGTGCTGCTTGTGTCACATGGCCAAGCTCATGTGGTGCCGAGCACTTGTATCACCTGTACCTCCCATCTTGAGATGTGTATGGGGTGCTCTGTATCTTTGGTGAAGCCTGTGTTCTCTCTTGAGCATGTTATTCTCCCTCCCTCCCTCCCTCCCTCCCTCCCTCCCTCCCTCCCTCCCTCCCTCCCTCCCTCCCTCCTTCCCTCCCATCTTCGCTTTACTCAAAATCTCCAACTAAAATCCGTTTTTGCTTCACTGTTCATCTTCTGAAATTCTTTTCTGAGAGAAAGACAAGGCACCGGAAGGGCTGGGTGAGGCCTAGGACTGGTTTTCTTTTCTTACATAGAGCAAGTCCTTGCTCCAGCCTGAATCCAAGGCTTCCCCGAGATATCAGGTGGTGGGGATTAATTCTCATGCGAAGCAGCCATCTGGAGTAGATATTAGGTGTGGCTCAATGACTACATGCCAGGGCTTGAGGGACCCTGGTCTGCGGTAGACAGGGCCTCATCACAGACTTTACCAGTACTACCCTTCCCAGCCATTCCCAGGGGGGGGTCAGAGGTGTATTGGGAGAAAGTGGCTTCCCCTGTTCTCTCCACTTTGGATAAGCTACCCACAAGAGTCGGGTGGGGGGGACAAGGGGGGCAACCGATTTCAGCTAAATATTTAACACTGATGGAAATGATCACTTATTTAAAGGGAAAAATGCATACATATATACAACCATAGAGAGACAGAGACATAAAGACACTCAGAGTAGAATCCCACAATATTTACTTACTTATGTTCTATACTGATGGTTTTTGTTTGGTTTTCATCCAATCTGCCTGTGCTTAGAGCTAACTCCTGGCTCTTTGCCATGGGGTCTCTCCTGGAAGGCTCAGGGGACCATAAGGTGTTCCAATGATTGAATCTGTGTAGGCTGCATACAAGACAAGTGCCCCAACCACTGTGCTGTCACCTTATATTAATTTTCTTAGAGATTTATTTTGAAAAAAGTATGAACACTTTCTCCTATTCATTTTATCTCATTTAATTTGTCCAATGCCCCTAAAAACTATTGTCATTTCAACTTTACATTAAAAAGAGTTCATTATAATTAATAACATTTTAAACTTTGCACAATTAGCATTTCAACTGGGATTCAAACCCTAAGGATAGTTTCACTGTAAAGTCTTTGAATGCTGATGATATTGTACCTCACAGAAAATAAAAAAAAATCTGTTAAGTGTTCAGTTATTCAAAAGGTTCTCATTTTGTACTTTTTAGTCCAAAAGGATTTTATTTGCAACCAGTATTAAGCTATGTAGAACCTTTTATATTTTAATATCCTCTATGATAATGAATATTCTGGGCTAAATCATGGATTTGGAGCATAAGTCCAGTTCTATTAGATTTGTAATTTAAGGTCTAACCAGGGACTTGCTGGACTAGTAGCTTAGGCATGTTTTCATTGTATTATTTACACAGTAATGGTTACAGATAAGGTAAAATCTTAGTCAAAATATAACTGAATATGCTTATTGCAGAAATTACATGACCATTTCTCTTATGTCATATTGTTTCTTATAGTAAGTAATTTTATGACTATAGCATCACTTTAATAAAGATTTTATTTTATTTGCAACATATCTTTTTTGGCAAAGAGTCTAAGAGAGGTTCTTTTTGCCTGATTCTTTGTGTTCAAACATTTATCCAATTAAGAATATACTTGAGTCACTTAAATATATTATTAATATGCATATTCGAATGTTACTGTTCTGTGTTGGAGCCTGATTTTGGCTTTTGTAATAAGAACCTAGGATATGGTAATGGTGCTCATGTCCAAACAATGAGGAAACTGAAAACCATAAAGTTGAACTTCACAATGTTCATGCATTCGTGTGAAAGACAAGAAATTCAGAAACAAAAGGACCATAAAATAAAGTCAACAATGGAGATGTGTTCCAAGATATTCAGTGATATTGAGGAGGTTGTTTCTATCTCAAGGAGAAAGCCATATGGAAGAATTTTCTGTCCATATTATGTCTTTATTACCATGTATAATATTCTTATCATTATTACCAATGCTGTTGTTTCTATCGGCATTATCATCTTTGTTAAAAATATCAAAAGATGTAATAATTTACTGCTTTACTAGGTATGAAGTGAGGCATGTACTAGGCAACAATGCCCCATAGCCCCCTCATGAGTTGAGCACAACGATTATAATAATTTGGCAGATGAAAGTGTTATGCTCAGGGAAGTGAAATTGCTTGTTTAATGTTACATGGCAGGGCCTGAATTCAAACCTTGGGCACAACCCAAAGCCCCTGGTGCTAAACTTATTAGTACTTCAGTTTGCTCTATTTAAGATGGAGGATTATAGAACTCTTTACAAACACAAGTGATAAGTTATTCCTTCAATTTTAAGGTTAAGGATGCTGGAGTTCTTAAAAAGTACATTATTTCAACAGATAATTGGATAGAGGTTACAATTAGCTCAAGAGAATGATTTTAGCTCCACGTTTTGTATTTTTATTACATACTTTGCAAATTCTGTAAGAAACTGGGCAGCACATTTTTATATTCATGGCATACCATAATACACACGCTACAGAAAACACTCTCTTCAGTTCACAGCCTTGAAGTTTATAAATATTATCCTACTATTATCCCATGGCCCTTGGATTATTTTTTAATTTGCTCTGTCTTTCCATCTGAGATTTATTTCTTGTGTTTTACTGGATTTCTGGAATTTTCAACATTAGTTTCTTTTTTTTCTTTCTCTATCATTCTCTCTTCCTACTTCTTTTTCATTTTTGTATCTATTTTTTGTACTCTCTCACTTTTACACTTCTTTCATAGCTTTCTTCTTCCTCTCTCTCTCTATCCTTCTCTCACTTTCATTCTCTTTTTCTCTCCATGAGGAGGGCATACCTGGCAATGCTCATGCACCACTCCTGGTTGTGCATTCAGGGGCCGAGGGCATACCTGGCAATGCTCATGCACCACTCCTGGTTGTGCATTCAGGGGCCACACCTGGATCTATGCTTAGGGGCCACATCAGGCAATGTTTTGAGGACCTTATATAGTCGCAGGGATTGGGAAATACTCAAGATTTTATCTCTGGCTTATAGTTTTTTTTAAATTGAGATGTGAGGGCAAGTGAGATAGCACAGCAGATAGGATGCTTGCTTGTGCACTGCCTACTGGGTTCAATCTGTGGCAGTTATATGTACCCCACAGGCCACCATGAGTAATTCCCAAGAGCACAGCTGTGAATAAACCCTGAGCACAGCTGGGTGTATCCCGCACAAAAAATAATTTGAGATGTGAACAGTATAGTCCCATTAACAATTTTGTGAACGTTTTTCTGCCTTTATAATTACAATGTGACCTTACAAAATATTTAAAGAACCTGGCGGGGTGGCTGGGGTTTAATATTTAAGTATTTAGCTAATATTGTAATTCACAACTTTTTTACCTTGTGAGCCCAAGAAAATTAGTCTCTTATCACTTGTATCACTTGTCATCCCGTTATTCATCGATTTGCTCCAGCGGGTGCCAGTAATGTCTTCATTCATCCCTGTCGCATGCTATGCTGCAGCCTAATGGCGTCTGCTCACTCAAGAACATGAAGAGCCTCAAACTGTTTTTCAGGGTCTTCGTAAAGAAATCGAACCATCTTTTAGGGGGGCGGCCACAAGTCTTTTGACATCCTGTGGAATCCAGTCGGTAACAACTCTAGTCCAGCTCTGAATCGCATTATGTGTCCAGCCCATCTGATTTCCGACACCTTGGCAAACGAGACAGCATCCCTGATTCTTGATTGTTGACAGAGGTCAGAACTCCGAACTCCTTCTCTCACTTGAGTTAAACATGATACTTCAAGCATCAATTCCTCTTTCGGATACTCGAATAGAGTTCTCATCCTGGTTTTGTGGGGCCTAGGTCTCTGACGTGTATGTTAGTGCAGTAAGAATGGTGGAGTCGAAAGATGTGCCCAGAGGTTCTTCGTCCTCTTAACCACTTCTTCAATGCTCTTGAAAGTGTTCCACGCTGCTCTCTTCCTCCTGCACAATTCAGGTGCCAGGTCATTTGTCATGTTGAGTTCTTGACCTAGGTACACATAACTGCTGCATTCGGAGATGTTTGTTCTATTGAGAGGACAACCATGCGATAAAATGGAACATCAGGAAATAGTCTTTTTCTCATGAACATTATGTTTGTGAGATTCAGCTGCAGTCAGACCTTTCCACACTCATGGTCGAAGTCAGCCAGCATTCATGCTGCTTGGCTGATATTTGGTGTCAATATCATCTGCAAAATGGAGGTAGTGTAGTTGCCGCCCGTCTATCTTCAGTCCCATTCCTTCCCATTCCAGTCATTGCATGATGTTCTCGAGGGTGGTACTGAAGAGTTTCAGTGAATGGTGTTGCCCTGCTGAACTCCTCTCTTTATGTCAATGAACACTTCTTTGTAGAATGGTGAGATCCTGGTGCTGAATCCGTAATACAGCTTGTGGACAATCTTGATGTACTGAATTTGAATGCCCTGTTTGGTGAAGGCTTCGATGATCTCTTCAGTATCAACAGAATCAAAGGCCCTCTTTAAATCAATGAACGTTAGAGAGAGGGGCATCTTAAACTCTTATGAAACGTCAATGAGCTTGATCACTGTGTGGATACTGTCAATCATGCTGAATCCTTTTCGGAACCCGGCTTTCTCGCATGGTTGTCCTTCATCTAGTGTTCTGCCTATTCTATTCAGGATGACTCGAGTGAACAACTTGTAGACATGGACAACAGGCAGATCAGGCCATAGTAGCTGATGTTGTGGATGTCTCCCTTCTTGTACAATAGGACGGTCTTGCTGGTTTTCCATTGGAATGGAACCTTACATTCAGACAGGTAGCCTGTGCAGAGCCATGCCAGAGTACTGGCAGGAGATTCTTCAGGTCTGACCTTATCTGGACAGGGTGTTGTTTGCTTCTTTATTGACAAAATGATGTGTTTGATTTCAGAAAGGAAAACTCTAGGAATGACATATCCACCCTGCAGAATTTGGTATGTGGGCAAGTGGACATGGCTATCAAAGAGATTCAAGTAGAAGTCGTAGATAACCTTTTCCATTGCCCTTCTGGAACATGTGTGATAGATCCATCAGGACGTTGGAAGGCAGTCATCTTGGTGTAATAGTTGACGAAGGACAGACGGGTGTTGCAAATACTTTTCCTAGATTCTGGTGCATTGGCCAACAATGCTGTTCTTCTCCCTTTGAGGTCTTCCTTTATCACTTTTCTGCACAGCTTTGTGAGCTCGGATGTTAGCTTGTGATTGCCTGAGCTGCGCACCAGACCATGGTGAGCTCTAGAGATTCCGAAGACAGGCGACTTTTTGTGACTCTGCATTTCTCGCACAATCATGGAGGGGCTGAATCAGTTGATCGTATTCCTCAGGATGTTATCAATGATAGCACCTTCCCATATTGCTTCAGTAGTACCAAAGAGCTCCCAGTTGGTGCTGGGAGTTCTCTTCTTAAACTTTGCAGCCCTTTGTCCCCGCTCTGTGAAGTAGAATTTCACATGAAGGAGGTGGTGGTCTGATCCCGTTTGGAATTTTTGGACAATATCGACATTGGTCAGGCAAAACTGTTGATTGAATATGATCAATTTCATTGTGGAACTGTTCACCAGGAGACTCCCATGTCCAGCGTTTAGATTTGGCCTTCTGGAGCTGCGAGTTACCATGGATAGTCTTGGTCAACATGATGAATTCAGACAGTCTCTCACCCTGTTCGTTCCATTCTAGGCCCTGGGTCCCAATGTGGAGTTCTTTGGGTGACCTTATAAGTCCTATCTTGGTGCTATAATCACTGACAATGACCCTGTAGAAGGTGTGGTCTTCTTTATAGAACTTCTCCAGCTCTATGTAGAATTTCTCAGTTTCTTCTTCATCATAGTTGGATGTTGGTGCAAAGACGACAAAGATAGAAACTGCCGGCAATGAGCCACATCTATTCAAAGGTAATCATCTGATTCGAGTTGTTAGGCATTCAAAAGAATCAATGATCATGACCATGTTTGTGTTGACAAGGACATCAACACCGCCAATGCCTCTACTGTCGCATGTTCCGAGGAACAGTTCTTCTCCAGTGTCTAAAATGGCATGATGTGTTTGATACCTTCTCGTCTCAGTCAATCCAATGAAGTCATATTTGATCTTTAGCGCCATCAGGTCCTCAATGGATGCTTCCAATGCCAGAGTATGTGTGTTAAAACTGCAAACAGTCATTTTAGTCCTTCTTTGATTTGGCAGCCTCCTTCAGCCTTGAGATTTTATCTGCCTCTCTTTGTTCGACCTTCTTAATGCTGCCGTACTGGGGACTCTTCCAGGGTCAGGAAAATGAGGCCTATTGTTGTTTCTGTTTTTGGTATATCAAATACACCACAAGTAGCTTGCCAGGCTCTGCCTTGTGGGCAGTTTACTCTCGGTAGCTTGCCGGGCTCTCCGAGAGGGATGGAAGCTTGTAGGACGGTTTCTAAGCGCCATTATAAGTGTTCGATGGTTCACACATTTGAACCCCATCACATATGCTGCAGTAATGATGGAAAATTGGTAGGAAGCGTTTATGATGTATCATACAGCTGCAAAGTGGCGGCATGGTCCAGAAGGCAGTCTGGAGCGTGATGTCATTTGGGTAGTGGAGGTCAGCTAATGAGTTATTTATCTTGTACCAGCAGTCAGAGTCTTATGGTTATGACCCCTGGGTCGCTGGAGGTTGGTGTTATCAGGCAGAGGATCTCTTTTCCTGGGTCCCATTGAGCCTGGTTCTGTGGGGTTTCACTCGTTTGTGAGGCTCGATCCAAGCATCCAGAAGGTGGCCTGGAGCTTGGCAGCAGTTAGGTAATGGAGGTCGGCTGAAGAGGAATTTATCTGGCAGTGGCAGGGTGGGTCTTATGGGTGTGACCCCTGGGTTGCTGGAAATTAGTCTACTTGATTTAATCTCTTCATCTCTGAATTGGAGATACTAATATTTTCTAACAATATAGAGGAAAACCTAATATTTACTCAAACAGAGATATGTCAGAGTAAAAATTTTTCCTCAGGTTCAATAACTAGAAGGAAGTTGTGGGCTTGCTTGACATATTAGATATGATTTTTTGTTGGCTTCAAAAATTGACAGGGTGCTATCTTGCACCAGATTGTAAAATTTCCCTTGACACACACACACAAAAATTCTCATTTTCATGTTTGTCCCCGTTGCTCAGGCTAATGCATTATGTGATAGGTGTCAGTAGTGCGGATTTGTTGAACAGTGCCAGGAGAAATGTAGGATCAAGCCAGGATGCAGTCTACACCATTAGACAAGCCGGGTGCTCTCTTTCTCACTTCTGCCCCCAAAGCAACCTCTTCTGAAACATCCAGGCCAGCTCCTCCATTAGCAAGAGAGATTGTTGGCAGCATTTCCTTCTAAATTGGAGAGTAAAAGAAAAGACTGCTCGACCAGCTGCCACCAACATCTTCTAAAACTCGGATGTTTAGGCAAATTATAGGTTTCCCATGGTGTTTCCTAATGCTCTTCTCAAGAATTTTCTTTTATATGAAAAACACAAAGGCCTGATAAAAATAACATATCACTGAAATTCTAGCCCGGAAAAATGCAAGGAAATGGTGATGTATGTGTGCTTCTATATTGCCTTGAGGCACTGCCACTCTCTAGTGATGCGCCAACATTCCCAGGTTGTCCCATCTACTCAGAGTTTGAGACATTATATCTGCTCTAGGAGCAAACATACCTCTTCACTGGGGTGATTTACTTCTGCCATTAACATCCTAACAACAAATATCTCTCAAAACTCTAAGGCTAGTCTTAGCTCTACCCTATGTAACTGCTCTTTTTTAAATATTGTATGTGTGGCTGATTTCTATCATGAATTTATCACAGAAATTCCCACCAAAATGTGTTCTCTTTCTGTATTGGCTATGTCAAGTGGATGGGATAATTACACATTGAATGGTGATGACTGCTTTGTAGGTAAATATAATTACCCTAATTTGATGGATAAGCAATGTAAAACTTGGAGAAATTGTGTAACTCAGAAGTGATAGGATGCCCAGACCACCCTACTCCAAATGCTATTTCTCTTCTGCTAAGCTTTACAGGAAAGGAAATAAGAGGGGAAAAAAGAATAAAGTATATAAAATTGTGAGGCAGTTATAACATTCTCCAGCTCTTGCCTCAAGTGCCACTTAAATGAACCTAATCTTACTTTCATAAACAACAAGCAACTTAACAAAAATTAAGAATTGACTAACAGTTGAATTTTTCAAGTTAAACTTATTTTATTGCATTAAATTATGTGATCATACTCTGATAAGCTTATATGTGCATAATTTGTTCTTCTGCCATTGTTAAAACAAAGTATTGGAGGAAATAATTGCATAATTCTGGGATGGCATCAGCCAAACTAATGTAAAAGAAAGTGACAACTGGACCTTGAATTCAAAAGTACTTATTTAGTACAAGAAAACAATTTTTGGCTCTTTTGTAAGGCATATATAAAATACCTGAATTGTGTCACTGTTTATGTAAAGATATAGCAGTTTGTAAAATAAATGAGTACGTTTTATCCTTTTTGTCATTATTTAGATTTTGAATGTTGTTAAGGCTACATGTTCTATAGTCAGCTTCACATGGAATATTTACATACTTAGAGGACAGGAAAATCAAAATATTGAGACATTTTTAGGTCTTGATTTCTGTCCTTGCAAAGACATTTTTTCCTTCCTTCCTTCCTTCCTTCCTTCCTTCCTTCCTTCCTTCCTTCCTTCCTTCCTTCCTTCCTTCCTTCCTTCCTTCCTTCCTTCCTTCCTTCCTTCTTTACTTCCTCCTCCCTCCTTCTCTCCTTCCCTCCCTCCCTCTCCCCCTCCCTCCCTCCTTCTCTCCCTCCCTCTCTCCCTCCCTTCTTCCCTCCCTCCCTCTCTCTTTTTTCTTTCTTCTTCCTTCCTCCCTCCCCCATTTTCTTCCCTCCCTCCCCTTCCTCTATCCCCTCTCCCTCCCTCCTTTCCTTTCTCCCTCCTTTCCTCCCTCCCATCTTCCTTCCTTCCTTCCTTCCTTCCTTCCTTCCTTCCTTCCTTCCTTCCTTCCTTCCTTCCTTCCTTCCTTCCTTCCTTCCTTCCTTCCTTCCTCTCTCTCTCTCTCTCTTTCTTTCTTTCTTTCTTCTTTCTTTCTTTCTTTCTTTCTTTCTTTCTTTCTTTCTTTCTTTCTTTCTTTCTTTCTTTCTTTCTTTCTTTCTTTCTTTCTTTCTTTCTTTCTTTCTTTCTTTCTTTCTTTTACTCTCTTGCCTGAAAATGCATACAACTTTCAGGGTTTGGGATCCATATGATGTTCTAAGGATCAAAGTGGAGTTGCTGTATACAAGGCAAACACCTTATCTTCTATACTGTCTCTCTGACTAACCTAGAGAAATTTTCTTTTTTACTATTTAAAATGTATCATTTTGTTGTATTAAATTGTATGTTAATAAAGTTAATTTTACTCTTTAAAAGTAAAGTCAATTTACTTTTACATTCCAATTTATATAAATAAATAAATAAATAAATAAATAAATAAATATATATATATATATATATATATATATATGATTGGACTAGAGTGATGGCACAGTGGTAGGGCATTTGCCTTGCATGCGGTCGACCTGAGCTCAATTCCTCCGTCCCTCTCAGAACTCAGCAAGCTACCAAGAGTATCTTGCCTTCATAGCAGAGCCTGGCAAGCTCCCGTGGTGTATTCGATATTTGGCCTAAAACAGTAGGCCAAAAACTGTAACAAGTCTCACAATGGAGACGTTACTGGTGCCTGCTTGAGCAAATCCTTGAACAATAAGATGACAGTGCTACATATATATGTATATATATGTATATATATATATATATATATATATACATGTCCTTTTTCTTCTGACTGACCCCTCAGAATGATACAATGATATTCTTTAGTTCCGTCCACATTGCTGCAAATTTCATGATTATTTTTTTCTTATAGCTAAATGATAATGTCACAGCTCCCTGATCTATTAATTTGTTGTTGGCCATTTGGGTTGTTGCCATATCTTGGTTATCGTGCAAAGTGTGATGATGAGCATAGCTGTTTATATGTACCTTTAAATTAATGTCTTTGTATTTTGGAGACAGATACCAAGAAGTACTAACCCTAAATCATATGGCCATTCTGTTCTTATTTTTAAAAAGATATCCATATTGCTTTCCATAGCGGCTAAACCAGATGACATTTCCATCAACAACAGACCAGTATTCCATCCATTTGAAGGACACATAATAAAAAGTCAGGTAACAGCCAATGTTGGTGGGATAGTAGTGACAGAGAAGTTGCCGTCTTTTTGTGATGCCAATTAAGTTGATTACGTTTTATAAAAGTATTTATTGGACAGAAGTGTTACAATACTGATATTTTGGAGGTAGGATGGGTGACAGCCATATGTGCTCCTGACTTACTCCTTGCTCTGTGCTCAGGGATGACTCCTAGCTAACTCTGGGGATTATATGGGGCACAAGATTAAACCTGGATCAACTCCATGCAAGGCAAACACCTTACCCATGGTACTGTCTTACTGGCCTTCTGATACTTATTCTAAATTTCACACACACATCCTCACAACACCCCCATCACCCCCCCCCCAACACACACACAGTTACAGTTTTCCATTGAACAAGAATTTCAAGAGACTAACTCTAAAGGGCCCAAATGGAAGATTTCCCTAATACAAAAATTAGTCATGGGCAGTGCTTTCTTTGCATGTTCTGTTATGAGTACAAGAATGCCATTAATAAGAGAAAAGTCACCAGATGTCTAGAGGGTTCTTCTCATAGAAAGAACTATATAGGGATTACCATTGCTATTAAGGATTTCCCTAGCCTTACAGACTAAAACATAGATTGCTAGTGCTAAAGGTGCTATAATTGGAATACACCCCTCAAATTTCAGGTAATAAATCAAATTCACAATCTGTGAAAATTAAAGTTGTCTATTATAGATGATGTTTAAGTCATGATAGTTCTGGCATTATAACAGAATTATTAAGATGAATGCCCTTCTTGAGTAGGTCTTAACGTGTTCCCTTAGTCCTTCTAACTATATGAGGGCAGAGTGAAAAAGATGTGAAGGAAAAGTTGACCTTCCCTCACAAAATACCAAATCTATTAATTTGGATTTTATGACTTCATTTGGGTTATTTTACCCTACATAACTGTGAAAAAATAATTGCTGTTGATAATTCCACTGTTCTTTTATATATATATGTATATGCACATATTCATATACATAAATATGTATATATGTATACATATGTATATGTATGTATATATGAGCACATGTGTATGTATATGTATATATGTGAGCTGAAAGTTTTAAGACAAATGGAATTAGAAGTCAAACACATTCATATTTTAATTCTTGAATTCACCCTTTCCTGACTTGTAACCTTATGAAATTTAATCATTTCCATATTTTAGTTTCTACATTTAAATAAAAATGACATAAATATCTCATTAACAGAGTTATTGAGGCTTAAATACTTGTTGTTGCTGTTGTTGTGACCTAGGGCTAAGCTTTAATACATGAAAGAAAATCAGCCAAGCATAGCTATTTGATTGCTGTTTCTATGTCAAAATCACGTTGACCAGGCTCGAGAGATTATTATAAAAAAGAAGCCAAGATATTAAATGGAATTTATTTTATTTCAGTAATCAACCCAATTTTTATTTATTCAAAGAATATTTTTCTCTAATATAGAAATATAATGGTCGCCAGGTTAGTAAAAAAAGTACTGATACTAATCTTATATTCCTAAGTTCCCAGGAGAAAAATAAGACATTTTCTTATACAAAGATTTATTCTTTAAAAAAGTGATTGATTCATGTCAGGCAAAAAAGGTAATTCAATATAAAATTAATTTATACATAAATGTTATATATACATATATACACATATACATATACACACAATATGTGGTAGAATAATGACTGGCAATGAAAAGGGATTAACTACTGATATATGCAAAACACAAGTAAATATCAAAAGAATTATATAAACTTAAAAAGTCAGATATAAACACACAAAAAAAACCCACATCGATAAAGAGGTTAGGCACAAAAACACTCAATGATTTTGTTCATATGAAATTCTACAAAAGAAAGAGCCATAGTAACAGAAATAAGATCAATGCTTGACAAGCAATAGTTGACAAGTAACACACTTAGAGGAGGAATGTGTCGACTTATAGAGGTATGAGGGGAGGTTTGGGCTGGCAGAAATTGATGCAAATATATTTGATGATGACTGCTATTAAACTACTGTATGTTTTGATTTGTACACTTAAATTGTGCTTTTTATATGTAAAGTGTAATTCACTGGAATGAAGAATAGAAAAAAATGAATGAAAAAAGAGTATGTAAGTTGACCTTTTAAAATTTAGTTAAAAATGTGTTATTTTCCATCGTCCTAGTGACCAGATTACTGTAATGGTACAATACATACAGCATAGCCCTGATATTGTTTCAGAATATTTTTTAGCAGTCTAGGCAGCACTGTAGTACTGTCATCCTGTTGTTCATCGATTTGCTGGAGCGGGCACAAGTAACGTCTCCATTGTGAGACTTGTTACTGTTTTTGGCATATCAAATACTCCACAGGTAGCTTGCCAGGCTCTGCTGTGTGGGCGGGATACTCTTGATAGCACGCGGGCTCTCTGAGAGGGACTGAGGAATGGAACCTGGGTTGGCTGCAAGCAAGGAAAACGTGCTACCCGCTGTGCTATTGCTCCAGCAGTCTAGCTTTAGTTACTTTAAGTTGCTGATGAGAGAAATAAAGCTTGTTGAGGTCTTGTTGCTGGAAAGAGAAAGGCATGGCCTGCCATCAATCACTTCTCTTTAAAAAGTCTTCTAATAAGTTCTATAGAAAAATAAAGATTTGCGATACAAAGTGCAGCGCTATAGAATAACATCCCCAATAGTACTTACAGATAGATGCATCTGGAATGACTGGTTTTAAGGATAACTGAGAAAATGGCACACTCAGTGCCAGTGTAATCTTTTTATAATTCTAAACTGTGCTACAAATATGTCGTTCTACTTATATTGCTAGTGAATGAGATTAGAAAGATCATTTTTCTTCCTCTTCTAGAGAACATGATTAGATTACCTGATATTTCACTTATGAGCTTGACCCAAAAAAAAACAAAATCCTTTACACATGTTCCTCTAAAGATCTATTTTGTCCTTTGACTTAATGTTAATTATGTCAAAAATGGACTTAATGGAAATTATGTACCAACACTATTATATTCTTAATGCATAAATGACTGTCTATAGAAGACAGTTTTTCACAACATACACGAACACACAGTCACCAATCATTCTTGTCAAAATTAAACCCGTCCTCATTGTAACATAAGACAAAAACTTATATTGATCTAAAGACACCTCCAGCCTAATTTGACACCATAGTCTAGCCCACAGCACAGTGTATTAGACTAGAGGAAATCTAGTTCCTAGACTTTTAGCAAAATGGATTCTGTTTTATTCTGGGTATTTTTTATTAATTTTAAAAAATCCTCAGGCCATATCTAGACTGCTAAAAGATATTCTGAAACTATATCAGGGCAATGCTGTATGTTTCAGAGTATGTTACAATAATCTGGTTACTAGCAAGGTTGAAAATAATATATTTTTAACTTGATTTTAAAAGGTCAACTTAGATACTAACAGCTTTTGTTTTTAATTCATTTTTTCTGTTTATTTATTATTTTGATTTCAAAATGTGCAAAATTATGGGGATTCTGTCATAGCAAAGAGATTGTTTTGAAACCTAGAGAGAGCTTGACATGGAGGTTCATCCACATAGATTCAGAAGTCTCTTGTCCTAAGGTTTTCTAGCTACCTACTTTCATGCAAAGAAAACACTTTTGGGGCTGCAGCAATAGCACAGTGGGTAGGGCATTTGCCTTGCACGCGGTTGACCCGGGTTCGATTCCCAGCACCCCATATGGTCCCCTGAGCACCACCAGGAGTAATTCCTGAGTGCAGAGCCAGGAATAATTCCTGAGCATCGCTGGGTGTAACCCAAAAAGCAAAAAAATACCAAAAACAAAGAACAAAAAAACAAAAAGCATTTTCAAGAATGCATAGAAATGCATTTTTCTGATACAAATTTATTATTTTAAATAAACACAAGGATATTTAGGGCCACATCTAGTAATTTGGGGTGTTACTCCTGGTAGGGTCACACTTGGTGGTGCTTAGGGGATCATGATTAGTGTCTCTGTGGTCTGTCGTGTGCAAAGCAGTTGTCTTAATTCTGGTACTATGTCTCTGGTCCACTGATTTATTTTTAAGTCATATATATTTATGGGTGATCATTCTAGGAAATTAGATTTCACTGATGTCATCAAATATAACCAGCCCCACTGCCAATATCCTCATTACATATAATGTGTTGGGTTGTATTTCAAGTAATATTTGAGTTTCACTGTGAGAATATCTGCATTTTCCGGAGTTTCCATTGCTGACAAACTGCAACTTCCTTCTATTTATATGTATATTTTGTTTTCTTTAGTTTAACCACTATCACCAAGTTTTTTAATTCTTACTTGGGAATTATTCATTCTCCCAAAGATGACTATTTATATTTCTAAAACCATTAATTATGTGTTAATTTTATCAACCATCTAACATTGAGAAGTTTCTTGAGACACAGGCATTATCTAGTCAATGATTCGTTTCAGTTAATTTGAAAATTCAACTTAAAAAATAGCATTATGTCTTTCAGAGATTGTTATAAAAGTATTTCTTGACATCATTTGTTTATGCTTTTTAATTTTTATCATTGTTAGCTAATTTGCTATGAAGAAAGATCCAGCTCTATATTGGTTCAAATGCTTCACAAGATTTGCTAGAGAGATGTGCAACATGCTTCAATTTATTTCAACACTGACTTTTTAAATAATTAAATCAGTACTTATGGCTCTAGTATGCATTAAATGTGCTGGCCCCCTCTGTTCTCAGTGCAGTAGAAAGCAGACAGCTTTGGAGTTCTTATCTCAGTAAGTTCATTTTGTTCTCTAGTCTGGATATTTGTGAACTTCAATATTTCTCAATGATTAGATGGGGTATTTGAGAAAACCTATTTCAAGTCACTTGAAACCTTAAGGAACTCACAGACCCTCATTAAAATACGTGTACATACACAAATATGAAAGCAACATGCTATGTTGAACTCGATAAATTATTCACATTGTCAGTGGCATTACTATCACATGCCTATAGCTGCAAAGCCACTGATCGAGGAATGATGAATTATGGCCAAGTTCATAGCATAATGCGGGAAAATAATAGAAATCCTTTCATTGTATTTAATTCTAAAATACTTCAGCTTCCCTCATGGCATTAAAGATTGTCTCTGGATGAGGAAATTTTGGAAGCCATCACTGAATATAATGAAGATTTGAAATTTTAGCTAGAAATAAAATATTAATCAGCATCTGATAAGACTTAGAATAGGTAGATGGAAAATTTTCAATTCCTGAAATTCTGTAAGTAGAGGGTCGATAACAGTCTTTCAGAGTAAAAGCTAGTTACCTTCATTAAAAAGTAGACCATCAAGTTCCAGTAACACTTATTTGTACTAATTGTGTGACTGTGAGAGTCACACAAGTAACACCTCTAAATTTTTCTGAGGTATTGGAAACATCATTTGCCCTGTGATATTTTGTAGATATTCTTGTATCAAAGAAATAACATGAAGACCAAAGGTTAATTTAGATGTCTTTCTAGAAAGGAAGGGCTACAGTTACGAATACCTCATGGTTTGCGAATCACCTTATTACAGGAAATCTAGTTGGGAAAAATGAAGAGCTCTTCTATAGAAGGGATAAAAAGTAGAAGCCCTTCTAAATAAGAAAGTCATGGGCGCTGGATGTGGTAAGAACTGTTCTATAAAATATACTTTGAGGAGCAAAGGTATAGTACAGCTTCTAAGATGCCTGCTTTATACACAGCCAACCCAGGTTCCATCTCCTGCACCACATATGGCCCCCAAAACTCTCCAGTAATTGTCCCTTAGGCAGAGTCAGAAGTAAGCCTGAACATGGTGGGATGTCCCCATATGCCCCAAGATACTTTGACTTGGGGAGTTTTAGAGAGCATTTCTTGCCTTGGAACTTAGAGTAAAACAAGATGGCAGTTTGTCTGTCAGTTTATTATACATTTATTTGTTTAACCGTTTCTCATCAATTATTTTTGAGACAAATTATATACAAGGTACTGTAAATAATAGGAAAAAAGACAAAGTAGTTTCTATTTTAATATATAGCTTAGTACAAATATTTTGACCATAGACTTTTAGAGGTCAAAGAGCAAAAATGTGCCAAAATGTAGTTTCTTGTCAAAACCAAATGGTGAAGATAAATACTGACCTTATGAACATAGGTCTTTTAATCAGCAGTTTGTACTATAATTAAGTAAAGTTCTGTGTGGCTCAATTTGACAATAATTCTCAGACACCAAAATTTTTTAAAATATGTAAATGCATGTATTTCCTAACTATACAATTGTGTATCTTTTTTAGTTTTCTTTTGTTTATTAGAAAACTAGTCAGATAGCTACTAGATAAGTGCATTCATAAGATTTTATTTCATAGATATGCTTTGGAAAATAAACTGAAATGGTGGCTAGCTATTGAATAGTTATAATCTAACTGGGTAGTTTGTGAATAAATTAACTTCAGACATGTATTGTTATATCAGTAGCAAAACATCTGTCAGAACTAAAGTTAGGTGATAGGAAAAAAAGTAATTGAGAAATCTCTATATTAGTCCAAATAAGGCATAAGGAAGTTTTGAATTATTGTTGGGTAGAATAAAGCAGCATCTTGAGAACTTATTCCATTTCAGAAAATGTAGTAGGCTTAGGTTGTGTATAAGCTGTCAGGTGACCAAAGGAAAATAGAAGGGAGAGAAAGAATGTGCATTTTGACATATTGTCTGCATCTGACTGCTTATTAGGACAGTCTAATAATGTGCTCATGAAAGTCAAAACGTTTATGTTAAAGTCAAAACTCTGGAAGTAGGTTATATTTTACAGAGTTAAAAAGAAGAAAACCCAAGCCACTTCATAATATCATAGAGAACAGTTTCTGAATAAATAATCTGTCTTTTTTTTCCCCTCTTTTGTTTTTGAGAAGGTGGGGCTTCAGGACCACATCTGCTTGTGCTGGGGGCTTACTCTTGTCTTTGTGCTCAGGCATCAGCCCTGGAGGTTGTCTGTGTGACCATACATGGTCCTCAGCCTACAACCTGGAGCTGTCCCATGCAAGGCAAATACCTTTCCCCGAAAGCTTTCTGGCTCCCTGAATGCACTTTCTTATAAAACATGATGCAGAAAACGCCTCCATCTGCTGCCTGATAAAATTTCTTTATAAAACTCACCTGTACCTCCTTCAAAAGACCCAAGATGAAAAAGAGTTTATATATCCTGACTACTCACTGGCAAATCAAAAAAGAAAGAAAAGTAAAATAAAAATACAATTCAGTGAAAAAATCCTTTTATAAGACTTAAAGCATTCTATTTCCATGGGTTCAGAGTCTGCTATGTAAAAATAATTTATATAAACTATAAAGCATAGGAAAGAAAACAAAGTAAGAAAGTTATGTCTATTGACAGAATCTCCTAAGAGGCTTGTGTATTCAGTGGCATGTAAACTGTTCTGGAAACATCATAGTTTTCTACGAAGTCATATATCACACAAGTGTTTTATGTTAACTATAAAGATGATTTTCCCCTTCATCTTTAACCTGGGGAATGAGCAATGTAAAACTGTGCATTAAAAAGTTGCAGGAAAAATTGACTTTTAATTTATCTCCTTCACTTTCATTTGTCCATGAATGCATCCGAATGCAATTTATTGTGGTGATAGAAAAAACAATACATGATTATGGCACAGAAGCAGATTATGTTTATCTGTGTAAGAACATTCAAAGCTTCTGGTGTCTCTTTCGTAATAGTGGAATCAGCCCTTTTCTACCCTGGCTTTTACTCCAATTAGCTGAAAATCTTTTGAAATTGTCTAATATCCCTGAATCCCACTCTTCTTATCAACAAAATATAGATTTGGACTAAAAACTCCTCTAGAGTTATGCTTAAATAAATGTAACTTTTTTCAGCATTTCGTACATATTCCAGAAAATTTATTAAGAAATGTATATAATAGGTAACAAAAGTGTTAGCATTAATGAGAAAATCTATCATAAATCCTAATGTTTTCCAGTTTTAACAAGGTCTCTTGGATTGCTTCTTTTCACATGCATTGATACTATTAACCCCCAAATTTAGTGACATTCAAAATATCTGTGCGAGAAGAACAACTTTGATTAGCATATTTTCTGATTATAGTAACTGCTAAATGGCAGGTATCTATCTAAAAGTAGGGAGTACAATATTTTTATTACAAAATCACTATTATGTTCTCCTTTGATCTGTTATTAATTTTAGTCCTAATTAAGTCATAAAAAGAAAACAAATAGCTCAGTCTGTTTCCAGGTCTTACTGATTCTTAATTCCTATTTTAAACTTTCTTTGCTTTAGATTATGTAGTAACAAGATTCTTTCTGTAGCATAACATAAGACAATCTTCCTATCCGGGGATTTGGTTTATGTTTTTTTTCTTTTTATTCTCTGTTTTTACATGGTTATTATTTATGGGAGAATAGAAGACTCACAGTGAAATCCTTTATTGTGTTCTTTTAACATATTGGGTCAATTGAAAGCCAGAATGTTCTTAAAAGCTTTTGAAATTTTATCTGTTACATCAAAGGAAAATTACTTTAGTAGACTTGATAATAATTATATATAAATACCAATATTTACCACTTATTTCTTCAGATAATTTTACTTTAAATTTCCAAAGCAAAAAAAATTACTACTAAAAATAACTACTGAGGGGGCTGGAGTGATAATACAGTGGGTAGGGCATTTGCCTTCATGTGACTGACCTGGGTTTAATTACTGGCAACCCATATGGTCCCTTGAGCACTGCAAGGAGTAATTCCTGAGTGCAGAGCCAGGAGTAACCTCTGTGCATTGCCAGGTGTGACCCAAAACGCAAAAATAAATAAATAAAAATTTTAAATAAGTAAATAAATAAAAAATAACTACTGAATCAAGATAGTGGGTGGAGTGGGAAGATGTGTGCAATAGGAGAACATAAAGAAACTATAAATTCTTCTTGTTCAAATTTTAACTATCAGAAAAAGATATAACTTAGGAATTGTTGAAATAGATGCTGAGAAAGTTTCCAGTACTCTTTTCCCAAGAAATCTGGCAAGCTCAGTAATAAATGAATCATAGCTAGTGACGGGAAAGAATGTTCTCATATATATTTACTTAGGGAGTTCTGTCTATCTGAGTGCATATATTATTGAGAATATTATTTTTATAGAATCATATATACTCTCTGTGGATACATCAAAATGATATGAGAAAGAAAAACTCTTCATCTTTTCATCTTAGGTGAAGATAGATGAAATAGGAAAAAATATCTCAGATCATATAGCTTGTTTTTATAAATGCTATCTTGTGATTAATGGCATTTATTTATTATCATGGTCCAAAACAATTCCATCTCATCTGATGAATTTCTCAGTAGTGCTAAAATGCATCAAACATTTAGCTTAAATTCACTCACTATTGAAGCTTATTCTAGTAATAAATGTTGTAGATGTATCAATGAATATTGCATAATCAGTGGAGATTGTGCTAAAAAGTCTTAACGTAAATTTTAATTCAAACTAGGTACTCAGTATTCTATGATTAGTTTTTCTTGATTGTCTATGGGTTATTTGAATTTCTTTCTGAACTATCCATAGATCTAAGAATTAACCACAATGTCAACAGAGATCTAGTTCGAGTACTATTCATGCAACATCATAATATGTACACAAAACCAACACTTCTAATTAGTCCTCTCATACACAGAACTAATGTATTTTCTGATTTCAGATCATCTAAAATGTAAGCCACATACATTTTCCCCGATAGTATTCTCTGTTAGATGTTCCAATAGTTACTAAATTACTAGCTTATTATGTTCCAATAGTTACTAAATTACTAGCTTATTCAGATCTTCCCAATAAACTTTAAAGAGAGGCATTGTCATTTTTTACAAGTTAAAGGCCAAGGAACATTCCAAAAAATGTATTAATTTTCTTTTGATCTTTAAATATATAGGTGATAGAATCAAGATATTAAGCACATGCAAATTTCAAATTATGCCATAATATAGCTATAGCTGTAGCTCAGAGATACGGTTCATGAGTGTTAGTTGAAAAGAGAGATGAACAGATATCCTTTGTGAAGATCTTTTAATTGATTTTCTTTCATTAGGGGTCCTGTCAGTAACCTGTTACTAATACTGACTCCCTGTGCTGGAACAAAATTGAGGACATTTTGATGCCCTTAAATATAGTTGAAAGACTATTCCAAAGAATAATCTCCCTTAGGTCCAATTTCTTTAGTAACAGGGAAGAAATGATTAAGTGTTACACAAAGCATAGACATTTCTATAAATAAATATGTTACCTTTAGTTAGAGTATAAGTAACCTCATAGAATCTTTTTTTATAAAATTTTCTTCTATTTATTCATTCATTTATTTATTTTTATTGAATCACTGTGAAATACAGTTACAAGCTTCCGTGTTTGAGTTACAGTAATACAATGATCAAACACCCATCCCCCCACCAGTGTACATTCCCACCACCAATGTCCCCAGTGTACCCCCCACCTTTCCCACCCTCCCCCTGCCTCCAGGGCAGACAATTTCCCCATATTCTCTCTCTACTTTGCATCATGGTTTGCAATACAAATACTGAGAGGTTATCACGTTTTGTCCTTTATCTACTTTCAGCACACATATCCCATCCCGGAGAACATTCCAGCCATCATTTAGTGATCCCCTCTCCATTCCAGTTGTCTTCTCTCCCAGCTCATGAGACAGGCTTCCTACTATGGGGCAATATTCCTGGCCCCTGTGTCTACTTGTCCACCAACAGGGAAAGAGCATCCCTTTTCCCCCTCATCCATCACAGCACTGGTTGCTTTTGTTCTTTTGAATGTGTGCCAGTCTCTGTGGTGTGAAATGATATCTCATTGTTGTTTTGATTTGCATCTCTCTGATGACTAGCAACGTGGAGCATTTTTTCATGTGCCTTTTGGCCATTTGCATTTCTGTTTTGAGGAAGCTTCTGTTCATTTCTTCTCCCCATTTTTTGATAGGGTTGGAGGTTTTTTTCTTGTACAATACTACTAGTGACTTGTATATCCTGGATATTAATCCCTTATCAAATGGATATTGGGCAAATATTCTTTCCCATTTTGTGGCTTCTCTCTATATTTTGGTCACTGTTTCTTTTGAGGTGCAGAAGCTTCTTAATTTGAGGTTGCCCCATTTGTTTATGTTTGTTTCTACTTGATTGGTCAGTGGTGTTTCATCCTTAAATATGCTTTTAGCTTCAATGTCATGGAGGGTTTTGCTGACATTTTTCATCCATGTACCTTTTGGATTCATGTCTGATATTGAGGTCTGTAATTCACTTTGATCTGATTTTGTATGTGGCGTTAGACAGAGGTCAGTGTTCATTTCTTTGAGGTAGCTGTCCAGTTTTCCCAGCACCACTTGTTAAAGAGACTTTCCTTGTTCCACTTCACATTTCTTGCTCCTTTGTCAAAGATTAAGTGACCATATTTTTGAGTCTGTGCCAGAATATTCAACTCTGTTCCATTAATCTGCGGGTCTGTTTCTAGCCCAATACCATGCTGTTTTAGTTACTACTGCTTTGTAGTACAGTTTGAAGTTGGGAAAGGTGATGCCCTCATCTTCCTTTTCCCAAGGATTGCCTTAGCTATTCATGAGGGTTTATTGTTCCATATGAATTCCAGGAGTGTTTTGTCTATTTCTTTGAAAAATGTCATGGGTATCCTGATAGGGATCACATTAAATCTGTATAGTGCTTTGGTCAGTATTGCCATTTTGATATTGTTAATCCTTCGTAGAGGATTAGAGATTGTCCCAAAAAAAGCCTCCATCCCCCTCCCCCCGGGAGAGCCTGGCAAGCTACTGAGGTTATCCTGCGCACACTGCAGAGTCTGGCAAGCTATCCAACAATAGTAGCAAATGTGGGTCTCATTTCCTTAACCTTGAAGGAGTCTCCAGCTGAGTTGGGAAGAATGAGAGGGCTCCTACTAAGCAGATGGCACATAAAGCAATGGAAGGAAGGTGCCCTGTAAGCTGCCAGCCACCAAGCGGCCCACAAGAGCACGCCGGCCACAGGCAACCTTCTTCAGTCTGAAATCAATGTGGTCTGATACCAGAATGGCTGGCCACCACAGCTTTTTTAAGGCAGTTGTTGGCCTGTAGAATTGTTTTCCAGCCTTTGACTTTGAATCTGTGTTTTCTCTGACTGTTCACATGTGTTTCTTGCAGGCAGCAGATTATTGTGTTCAATTTTTTGATCTATCCCGTCACTCTGTGTCTTTTAATTGGTGCATTTATCCCATTGACATTGAGAGAGATTATTGTTATGGGGTTTTGTCCCATTTTTCTGCTGAAATTTGGTGTACTTGAGGGCCTTGTCTTGTCTTAAAGTAGCCCACTTAGTTGTTCTTGTAACCATAGTTTTGTGTCTATGAAGTTCCTGAGTTGTTGTTTGTATGTGAAACTGTGTGTTGTTCATTCTGATATTAATGAGAGTCTACCTGGGTAAAGTATTTTCGGTGAGACATTTATTTCATTGATTTTTTTCACTATATCCAGCCACTGTCTTCAGGTCCTGAGGGTTTCATCAGATAAGTCAGCTGTCAATCTTAAAGATGCTCCTTTATAGGCAATTTTCATCTTTGATCTTGCTGCTTTCAGAATTTTGTCTCTATCTAAAGTTTTTGTCATTTTGATCAGGATGTATCTTTTCTGAGTGAAATAGCTATCTGTATGTTTGTCTATGTATCTATGGACCAATCCTTCTATCTATCTACCATCTATCTATGCATCTCTCTATCTGTCTATGAATCTATCTACTTATGAATCTATCTATCTGCCTTTGCTCCTTAAGATATCTAAGACAACTCCTAGGGGCTAAACAAGGTAGTGCTTTCCTTGTTCTCATGGGTCATAGTGGATTTTCACTTAAATGTCTTGAAAGCAGTTTTCAATGATCACAAACTATCCAAACAAGTGCTAGTTTCCATAGGTGTCTTGAATACTTCTCAGAAATGATGATGACAGTGACAGCTAATAACAGAAAACTGGTTTGTCCCAGATATTGCAAAGTACAGCAGTTCATGAAAGGCCCACACACCTGAGGAAATACTCATTTCCTACCATTTGCCCCTTCTACAAATGAGGAGAGAGACACAGATGGCCGTGTCACATGCATCAGGCTCAGAACTGTCACGTTACAGAGCCAGGCACTTTTCTCAGTGCAGTTAGACAGTACCAGAGAACACATTCTCCAGACTTCATTCTTCTATACACAGTTCGGCCTGAGAATGGAACCTCTCCTCCAGAGCTCCAGACTTGGAAATGCTGCAGTGGCAAAATCAAATTGAGTACGCAACTTGAGAAAGATAATACAAAGGGTGCACCCAGAATAGAGAGAGATCCCATTTCCTAGCAACATTTAAAAAACAGAATCCCTGAATCTTTATTTATTTTATTTTTTTTGCTTTTTGGGTAACACCCAAAATGTACAGGAGTTACTCCTGATTCTGCACTCAGGAATTATTCCTGGCAGTGCTCAGGGGACCATATGGAATGCTGGGAATCGAACCCGGGTTGGCCGCATACAAGGAGTTAACCTCTATGCTATCACTCCAGCCCCAGAATCCCTGAATCTTAAAGTGCATTATGCCAAGCTGTCATGCTTAGATTTAAGGTGAGCATTGAAGGTTTAAAACCAACCTTACAGAGGCCAGAAAATGGTTCACAGGGCTGGAACATGCACCTTCCATGCCATGGTCTGGTGTGAACCCAATGGCCATTTTCACAGCTGCAAAGTTATTATTACACTGCCTTCTTGTAGCTTCCTCTCTAGCCAGCAACCATCTTCCCACTCCATGATCCCCCAGTACATGTACACTTGACACTATGCATCAAACCCTTCTAAATTCCTATGTGCTGCAAGATAAAATTTAGCATTGCATTTATTGGGCTTTCAGTACAGCTATATTTTCTTCTGCTTTCATACATACTGCTAACTCTGTACATTCCAACTCTATAGCCTGTACCTTACTCATAACACTCGCTCACTCAGTGTAGTTTCTTCATTCATGGTACTTGATCAATGTAGATGTGTCTCGCAAAAGAAAACTAAAAGAATGAAAGTCACTTTTTGTTTAAAAAGTATATTTAATTATTAATTACTTTATGCCATGTATTCAAATGTCTTTATTGATAGTGATAAAGGGGTCCATCTGGTTTAGGTTTCTTGAAAATCAAGAATTGTGTCAAAATAAGGATTTGAAGATCTACAAATTTGCTTTCCTGATGATTAAACTTGAAAAAATTAATTAAAATTATTATATGAAATTGGAACCATATAGAATTAATTATAATTTTATTAGGTTTGGAATGGGGTTAGGAAAAAACAAGTAGTGCCCAGAGCTTACTCCCGGCTCTGTGCTCAGACATCATTCTTGGCATGCAGCGATGCAATGTAGTGCCTGGGAACGATCAGAGTTAGCTAGCCAAAACAAGCACTTTAGACCTCGTACTTTTCCCCTACTCCAATTAATTTTTTAAAATTACAAATACTTGAAGTAAAAAAAAAAAACACAACTTTTTTTTTCCTTTAAAAGAGCATTACCTACTTCTTCACCAAGGTTTATTATGAGCAGTGTAGTACTTTTATTAGATAAACAGTATGTAGAAATATCTCCCTGAAGTCATAGCTACTCACATTGCATCAAGCCTACTTGGTAACTGTATAGCAGAGTATTTTCATATCTATCACATCTTTTAGAGGAAGTGAGATTAGGTTCTAATTTCATTTCAGAGATACAGAAATGAACCTGAGATAAAATTCACTGAGATAAAAGTCACTGGGCTTCAAAGGGGATAGACAAGAAACTGCCTTTGAGTGATTTGTTGAGGTCCTAAATTGTTTCGCCAAAAGTGAGTGATCGTGCCATCTGCCATCTGTAGTAATAAGTACTTGATGATAAAACTTTGCAACACATGTTTCCAATCTTTCTCTCTACTTCAGAAGCTTAAAATAAACTTTAGTGTCCTAAATGTCCTTGACCCTTTCACCAATATAATCATAGGCATATCTAAGAGATCATTTTTGTTGTTAATTGCTCTTTAGTGTTATTTTGTGACTTGTGAGATAATTGTGCAAATCATAATTGTCTTTTAAGTTGATTAGCATTTCTTTTTTTTTTTTTTTTGCTTTTTGGGTCACACCCAGCGATGCACAGGGTTACTCCTGGCTCTGCACTCAGGAATTACCCCTGGCGGTGCTCAGAGGACCATTTGGGTTGCTGGGATTCGAACCCAGGTCAGCTGCGTGCAAGGCAAATGCCCTACCCACTGTGCTATCACTGACTGGCGTTTCTTAAGAAAATATTTTATATAAAATTTTTCTAATTCAATTTAGATTTAGGAAAGAAAATCTGGTGCATGCCAAGAGTGAATCCTGAGTGCAGTGTCAGGAGTAGGCCCTTAGTACAGCTAGATACAGCCCCCCAAAAGGAAAAAAATATCTGGGGCTATTTCTTCAAGGAAGTAAGTCAATGCCTTAATAGTGTTCAGATAGATAATATTCCCTTGGATTTGTTTGGTGATTTAATTTTTCACAATGAAAATTTTTTTGTATATTTTGTAAATAGTATGTGTCCATTAAAAGCATAAAATAACAGGCAATGTTAAGTAATAAAATAGAAATAGTTGTTTTGTATTTCTTAAATATATTAATAATCTTTGTATATCTTTCTTTGTATATATTATATGCACACATATACTTATATACTATAATTTTCACAAATAATATCAAATTATAAGTTTGGTATGTTCAAAAGGATCCAATAGTTAATTGCTCTTAATATCTATCTAGAGTAGCCCTTTTTATAAGGATCTCCTCAGTGTGCTCAATGAAAGTCTGCTGAGACTCTGTGACCCTGAGGATGCCTGTTTTGTTGCTTTAAGAATACTGAGCACTTGAGGAAGCATAGCGAAGACTGGAGATACTGAGAAGAAGCTCTGGCCTGGACTCATTTTTTTTTTTTTGCCCTTTCTTCAAAGAAGGAATCCTCACCTACTATGCTTTTGGCTTTTCCTTAATTAAAAAAAGGGTATTTGATAGAAGGCAGTCATTCAGTTGTGAATGTATCCTCTCTATTTAAAATCATTGACACTGTGCTTTCAGAGAAAAGATGAAATCATCTATCCCTCGTCATATCATGTGGAGTCTTTGCTTCTGTCCTCGAGACACCCTTGTGTACCTCAGAATAGAGTTGTATACCACTGCCTCATAAACAGGACATATGAGATATGTCTTGACTATGGACCATTTTTTATTTTAAGCCCACCCTTTTATTCGTGTCATATAAAGCTATTTTTACTATGCCAGCCATATTATCCAGTAAATATTTACATTGCAAATTGGCAAATACATTGCAAATACATTGCAAATTGGCAAAAACTCCCAAACCAATTATATTACAGTGAATGTTATTACACATATCTTCTGAAACATGAATCTCTTAGATATCTAATATTTTTTTCTATTTGTAGGGAGATAACAGTAGTTTCATTATCAAATAAGTTTGGACACACATTTTCAGACCTCTTAAAAACATTTATAATGGTAACTCAACAACCAAAAAATGCCAATATTATTCTACCTGAATCCCTTTGACACCATCACCTATTCACCTATTCTGTTCTCCATGTCTTCCTCATACTCATCTCTGGAAGAGTGGAAGAGTCAGTTTTGATATGAGTTCCTTTCTCTCTTTGGTTTTAGGACACATCTGGTAGTTCTCTGGGTTGTCTCTTGGCTCTGTGCTAAGTGATTATCCCTGGAGATGTTTGGGAGACCATTAGTGACACCAGGGATCAAATTTAGTTTAATCACATGCAAGATAAGCTCTTTACCCACTGTGTTATCTCTCCAGTCTCACATTTTCTTTTGTACTCAACTATAGTTACCTGGGTTACCTCCAATTCTTGGCTCCTTTGAATAGAACTATAATGATATAAATGCTTATGTTTTCAAATTAGTGGTTTTTTTGTCCTTAGGATATATACTTTAGTGGAATTGTGGGGCAGGGGGAGGGGAAGATAAAGGTGTGTGTGTGTGTGTGTGTGTGTGTGTGTGTGTGTGTATGTGTGTGTATATGGTTTTCTATCAATGCTGAACCAGTTTACATACCATTTAACTATGAATGAGCTTATTTTTTCCTCCATTTTTTTGCCACTACTTGCACTTTCAGACATTTTTGTTTGTTTTGTTTGGGGATCACACCCATCTGTACTCAGAAGTTACACCTAGCTCTTCACTCAGAAATTATTCCTGGCAGTACTAGGGGGACCACATAGAATGCTAGGGACTGAACCTAGGTCAGCCGTGCGCAAGGCAAACACGCTACCTGCTGCATAATCTCTCCATTCCTCTTGGTGACATTTTGGATGCAGTCCTTTCTCTCTGGTGTGAAGCTATACCATGTTGTGCTATTAAAACATAGAGATTATGTATAAAAAATATAATGCATTTTATACATGTTTTATACCCTTTCTTGGTTCAGAGTAATAGAGTGGTTAGAGCAAATGCACAGCATGTTCCCAACATGCATGTTATCACTGTCATATCTCCTCTACTCCCAGTGTTAGTAGTTGTAGACCTGGAGCCCTGGAGCCCTGATGAACTGTGGTGCTCCAGCACTCAACCATCTGATCCAGTTAGATGAGCATTGCTGAGAGCAGATCTGAGGATTCTGATAACCTCCATTTGGGAGGCTCCCAAAATACATGTTAATAATTTTCTAGATCTTTGATTTATTTGCTGATCTAATGCCCATTTTTCTTCTTTCACCATGAGTTTGGTGAAATACAACTCATAAACAATGCATTTACAAATGCTAGCACTGTATCAATGTCATCCTGTTGCTCATTGATTTCCTCAAGCGCGCACCAGTAAATGCTCTAAATAACAAAAACAATATACACAGATATTTGAGTCTTTTGTCATTATTTATTTAAAATTTAATTTATATTTGCATATTCTATGCAACATCCTGCTCTTATTTATTAAAAAGTCTAGAAATTCACAAGTAAACTATCTTAGCTATTTTCTCCCTTTCATTTCTTTTTCTTATTATGGTTTCACACTAGGCAATGTTTGGGACTTATTACAGGCTTTGTGGTCAGGTTTTACTCCTGAGGGGCTCAGGAGACCATATATGGTACCAGGGATTCTAACTGGTGACTAGTGATTGGTGTGTAGGTCAAGGTCCTAATTTCCTATACTGTCTCCCCAAGCCTCCAAAACACTTTTGATATCAAGTTACTTTCTATTTTGACTTTAGTGAGCTCCTAAAACTTATACCAGATTTTTTTCTCTTATAAAAGTTCAGAGAAAGGTTTGTTTGGGTCATACATACATTAAATTAAGGGAAGTAAAGTCTTGGAGTTCCAAGTACGATATTTTCCACTTTTCTCTATAAGGTAAGTTTAAGGTTGTCCCACAGAAATTTAAGAAAAAGAGGAAAAGCACTTGCTCTGCAAGCCCATGTTTTCCCTGGAACACACATCTCTCTCACTTGTCTCTGCGTGTCATTGCTTTCCTACTTCCACTCTGGAGAAGCCTTTATTCTTTCTAAAGTATGTATTGCTTTTGTTCTTTCCCCTCACATCTTTCCAAATAAACTTCAATAAAAATTTTCTTGCTTAAAAAAACAAAAGAAAAAGAAAAAGAGGAAAAGGTTCTGCACAAGAACCATCTTATTCAATTAAGATGACTGTTTTTACATTTAAACTATTACCTGTTTTCAGTGCTAGAATTTATGATCAGATTCATAAAACATTTTCAAGTTCCCTATCTACTTGTACAGGGGGAAGAACCAGTCCTTGTGTGTGCTAAAGGTCAAAATATGTGTCCTGTTTCATAACACAATAGAATTGTATCTGAGTAATATGTTTCCTTCTAAAAATTCTTGAGAAAGTAAAATTCTGGGGACAGTGCTGTAAGTTTTCATAATTGTAATTATTTATCATAGTATGTGGAAATTTTAGGAGTATAAATGCAGCTATGTGAAGAGCAATATTCCTTGTCTTACTTGTCCCTAGAAGAAATACTGAGATGTGAAAACATTCGTAACATTGTGCTTGTACTGAATTAAGCACATATTTGCAGTCCTGAACTTGAACTCCAATTTCTGAAGAGACATTTTATCTGTGGTCTCTCAAGCTTTAAGGATAAATTTGAATGGGCTAAGAATAAATCCTTAGCAACTGCAATAATGCCACTTCTTAGCAATATATGAATAATAAAAAAGCTACATGCATTTTACATAATTTTATCTATTGCATATAAGTCATACAAAGTACTACAAGCTTTTCCCAGTTAATTGATACTTGTGTGTCAAAATTTCAAGGACATGTTAACCTGTTATTAACATGAGTGTGTAGTATATGCTTAATTTACTATATACATATATTTTGACTGTATTTGATGCTTGGCATTTAATTTTGCAAGTGGGATTAAACACCGCCAACAAATAAAAATAATGGATGTGTGGCCAGAAGGAAAAATGGTGAAAGTTTGACAAGAGAAAAAGAAGTAGACTGCATTTTATGTTATAGATGATAACAACATATGAACATATGTTAAATTATGCATTCTATTTGACTAGTTTATTCCAGAAGTCATAGGATATTTTGACCCTATAAATTAGAAAAATATGCTCTATTTCATTCACTATTTACCATGAGAAGATTACTTCATAAATAGCAAACAGCTGATCAAACTATCCAGATCTTTATAATAAAACATGAAACCAGAATTAGGGAATTGTGGAGGAATGTTGACTGTGTAATAAGTTACCAATGTGGTATACAATTAATGTCTTTTTGTTGTTATCTTTAAATATACGTCTTTGTCCATAAAAACATTGAAAATAACATTTGCATGGGCAAATGTTACTAAAAACAGTGTTTCCTCTGTTACTTTCTATGTCTAAGACATTTAACCATATTATACTACATGAATTATTCCATGATAAAACTAACTGGTCATTGTTAAGCTCATAGTATAGGTGTTAAACTTCCAACAAGTTGTGGCCAAATATAATGTGACATGATTTTTGTTTGAATCAGGATGAATACTTAACAATACACCATGGGTTAGACGTGGAGTCATCCAAGAAACCTTCATTTTTCCAACTTACCGCTGATGTAAAAAAGTTCAGAATTATTCTTAACCACAGAAGGTCAGCACTTTTCAGATTGGAAAGCACTATGCAAATAGTTGATATTTCTCTAACTACCGGGGTCCTAGGTTAAGGAAGAGTAATACAATCCACAATAATTCATTACATCGTTAGTATGCTTAATGTTTTATATGATTCTAGATTATTGGAGAAATTTCTACCTGATCTTAATATGCCACTATGTAGAAATGCATCATAAGTAATTTTTTCAAAGCTACATCAAAGCTAGAAATAATTGATGCATTTTAGTGTTTGAGTGGTTTGTGACTATCCTTAAATTATTTTATTTAATGAAATTTATTAATAGTTATTTAAGGACCAGTGATTAAAAAATCTATTAAATAATCCATTAGATCAACATGTCATGGTTAACTAAAGGATATCATTTATTGAACATTTAAAATGAGTGAATATTGCTATAGATTATAACATTTTTAATTTTGTAAAGCCTTAGACTCACTGTGTTATGTGATATATATTACTTCCATTTTGAAGTTGAGAATTTGATGTTGAAAAAAGTTAAGTTTTTTTCTAAGGAAACACTAATAAGAAGCAGAAATGTGATAAAGTCAGAATTTCAGTTCTAAATAACTGTTTACACTACAGTAAACCTTTCAATGTGCTTCTTTACAATACTGAAATTTGAACATAACAAACTGAACAAAATGACCAATCAAAGCTAGTTCTTCCACATGATATATGTGTATGTGCATGTATTTGTATGTATGTGTGCACATGTGTGTTAAGATTGAGAACAGTACATATGTAATATTTTAAAAATTAATACATTTTGAAATTTTCACTCAAGTTGATATCACAGCCAATAAACTCATACTGTACTGGCAGAATGTGTTTAACACCTTGATTGGATGGTCCGTATTAAGCTATGCATTTTTATTACTAAGACACAAGCTCAGAAAGAGAAAGAATGAATCTAATATTTTGATTAAACTAATATGCTTTGTTAAAGCTTCCCAGCAAAGTATTTTAAGTGTCAACTAATTCCATATACTATGAAATAACACTTATGTGATAATTGTGACTATCAACTGACCAGATCTATTGCTTAGTTTGTTCTGTGTCAGAGGCAAAGTTATAACTTTCAAGGAGTTATTTATACCATCACTAAACTAGAGATTAAAGTATTAGTTTATCCAATCTATATATTTGTCAGATGGATAAACTGAAGCACGACCTTCCAGTAAAAACATTAAAACTCTAATGTTTCACCAAAGATCTATCTATAATTCTAGTCTTAATTTTCTATTTTCTAGTCTTAATTCCTATAATTCTTTATTTTTTCCAACATGTCAAATTATATGAAGTCCTCATCCCATATAACTCTTTTTTCTCTATTTTTTTCTTCTTTAGGAACTTTTTTATGTTTTCACATTAATCCCAAGATCCATCAGTTCCCAGTGTCATAACATTTTTTCCCATGACACCCTGCACTGACAACCACAATCACACATTGCATGTTCTTTTTCAAAATTTCAACAAAATTTTCAACAAAACTTTCTTTTTGGGCGGGGGAAGGGTCACACCCAGCACTGCTCAGGGCTTACTCTTGGTTCTGCACTCAGGAGTTAGTCCTGGTGTTGCTTGGAGGCCATACGGGGATTGAACCTGGGTCAGCCGTGCGCAAGGCAAATGCCCTACCCACAGTACTATAGCTCCAGCCCACATGTTTCAGTTTGTGAGGTGTATGTGAACACCTCAGATCTGTATCTATTTATCATTGATATCTCAGCCCAAATACAGCATCATTACTTAATTAATAATAGATCAATGCACACTTTTATTCCAACATGTGATAAATAATGCAATACATATACAAGGATGAGGTTAGCAGTTTCTTCCAAGATTCCCATAGCACAAATTTGGTGACTTGAAACGACATACTTTTGTTATGTTGTCATTTACAAAAGCTGAAATTAAGATGCTAGCAACTTGATTGGACCAGAAGCTCTGAGAATAAGAGTTTCTTACTTCTCTTTCTAGCTTCTGATAGTTGTCTTAAATCTGAATATCATAGGTGACATCTAGGCACACTGTTTTAATTTCTGTGATTTTCCTTGTTATTGTGTCATAATGGCAGAGTTAAGATACAAATTCCTATTTTACAGAGCATACTATTTCTTAAATTATTCATAAATTTGATTTTGTATCTAAAACCTAGCAACTTGTTACCTTTACTTAGGTATTTGAAGGCAGAGACTCTCTTCTACAAATATTTAGTTTTCAAAAAGAATATAATGGGATGAATTTACCATGCTTCTGCTTGTATTCCGTTTCAGTAGTTTTCTTTGGATATACAATCATAATTAGCATTCTCAGGGTGTGGAAGGGAGCTGGAGCCCATCCCCTCCGAGGGGCCCCAGGGAAGACAGCCAGGCGTGCGGGCAAGAGATTGTCTGGAAGACCACCAGAACCTAGCTACAGCCATGCTCGAGGCCCCTCTCCTCATGCATGAAGGTACCGGCAGAGGAACCCAGGTGTGTGTAATCCCATCAACGGCCAACATCCGGAGACTTAAAAGCAAGCTCCCAGAAATGATATCTTATAGCCTACTTCTCCCTCTGGGAGAAACTGGCAAGCTTCTGAGAGTTTCCTGCCCACATGGGACAGCCTTGCAAGCTTCTCATAGTGTATTCATATTGTAAATCCAGTAACAAGCTGGATCCCATTCTCCTGAAAATGAAAGAGCCTCCAGTGCAACAATATTGGGAGGGTAGAGTCGAGAGAGACTTCTAAGATCTCAGGGAAAGGACGAATGGAGAGGTTACTGAGAACCGCTCCAGAAATTGATGATTAACGGGATTTCGTGATCGTGAATTAGTATTAGTAACAAAAGATAAGTTGAACTAGAGACGAACTCTGGAGGTTCTAAATGACTGTGTCATTTAGAACTCTGGAGGTTCTAAATGACTGTGCATGTCTCTTAATGTTCCTTACTATCAAGGATGTAATTATCTCAAGATAGGTAAAGTATCCTTAGGATACAGCATATTTTTTTTCTTTCCTGAAGGAAAACTCTTCTTAAACTTTTTTGGTAAATTACAAGCTTTCGTTTTAGCCTATCATTTTTTTCCTCCTTTCAACTCTGCTTTGATAAGAGGTATAAGAATAAAATTAATCTTTTGACTATTATTCCTATTTTGAGTAATTATTTCTTTGAACAAAACAAGTTAACATCAAATAAGCTACTTCAAATTAGAATTGAAAATTGCTTAATATGACTCCATCATTTACTGTGGTGAATTTTTTTCTTCCAATTTTCCAGTAACTCTGGTGGTCTGGTGGTCAGAGATATTATAGAGAATAAGGCACTTGTTGTTATTGTGACTAATCTCAGTTCTATCCCTGGCACTGCATAAGGTCTCCTGAGCATCTGGGAGTAAGCCCAGGACACAGAGGCAGAAGTAGAAGTAAGCCCTGAGTGCTGCCAGATGTGGCCCCATACGCCCCCTTAAAAAAACCTCAAAAAACCAGTTTTCAAGTTACTGAATCCTTATATACAGTAACTTACTCCACCTCCATATGTCCATATCTCCCTCTCCATATCTCCCATTTTACAGTGAGGAAAATAAGATTCATCAGGTTGTCCTATGTTCATGATCTTACAGAAAGTATCAGTGCTCAGCTATGAAGAAATTCCTCTGATTGCGGACTCTGTGTTTTCTCATTCTCCTCATTCCTCAGGTGACTGTTAAGCTCATCTCATTTAGAAACTTCAGTCTTTGTTAGTTCTATATTTTCATATTAAAAGAAAGTTAAAAAAGTAATGATGAGCTCAAACTTGTCTTATAGCAACCCTGGATGTTCCACTCCTGCGCCATGGACTTGTATAAGGGCTGTGATAAGAACTTTTGGTAATATTATTTAAATAACCAACCATCAAAAATTCTTGAATGGGATATTTTTGTTTTCAGAGCGATTCAGGAAAAGATTTCATGATTTTCTTAGTGAAATTGGTGTTGAAAAATTATTTGATATTAGTCACGTACTTGATTATTACTTGAAGCGATGTTTTTTTCTTGTATTTTAATAGGTCCAGTCCAGGATTTTAAGTCACTGTCACTATCACTGTCATCCCGTTGCTCATTGATTTGCTCAAGTGGGCACCAGTAATGTCTCCAAGTGAGACTTATTATTACTGTTTTTAAGTGCATGTCATATTCTAGTTTGATCCATAGTCCATGAAGCACTGCTGGGGGTAACTTTAGAGGTCCACTGAGCACCATTTACATACCCAAGTAAACCCCAGCACAGAGTTCGACCAGCACCGCATCCTTCGCTCTACAATTTAACCACCTGCTAGCTGGCTGAGAAGCACCTGGAGGCATCCCTAAGGCTCCTAAGCATAGCTTTTGAGGAACAACCCCAACCCCACCAAAGAAATGAAATTACATTTTTTTAAAGAAAAGGAAAGGAAAGAGGGGGCTGAAGTGATAGTACAGCGATATGGTTCTGGCCTTGCACACAGCCATCCTGGGTTGGATGCCAGCACCCCAGATGGTCTCCTGGGACTCAGCAGGAGGGATCTCTGAGGAGAGCCAGGAGCAAATCCTGAGCACTTCCTCCTGGCAGGAGCACATGTGTCATCCCTTCAAGGAACAGAAAAGAAGAGAAAAGTAAGGGAGGAAAAGAATGAAAGAGTTAAAGAAAGGAATAAAATATATAAGACGGTAAGATGGACCAAGAAGTTTGAAAAAATTCACAGTATAAGTCATTTGCTTGCCAATATGCCAAAACTAGGTTAGGAGCTTGTGGTGTGATGATAAAAATATACTCTGTATAATCTATAGGTAAATATAAACAAATAATTATGACAGTTCATGTCGGAACTTGGCAAAGAGGTATGTGTGTATACATATGCACATCTTAAACATATGTATATATAAATGCATATGTGTATGTATGTTTGTGTGTGTTTAAATCACTCTATATGTATATATACATATATAAGTATATATGCATATGTATATATATCACAAAATATATATATTTCATGATTTCATGATATATATATGTAGAGAGAGAGAGGGAGAGAGAGAGAAAGAGAGAGACTCTGAGACTCTGTAATTTAATGTTCACCCTAAACATGGAAAGTGAGGAATTGACCTTTCTTTACAGGTGAAGAAACTGAGTTTTTGAGGGCAGAATTAGAGAGCTTACCAAAAGCACATGATTGCTAGTAGTTATTTTTCATAACTGTGCCCTATAGAGACGTTAATGCTGTTAATGCCGTCAAAAGGATTTTCATCATTTATTCATGTTTACTTTCACTCAGATTCATGAGCTAACACTTTTGAGAAGTCTCATTGAATGGATGGATTATGACACGTTGTATTTTAAAATTTCTGTCCTTCTTTAAACAACCACAAAAATATTGGAGTGATCTATTTTTCCATCTTAGGTTTTTTCCCCTGTCTGATGTTCTATTGTCTCTACTTGGCAAGCGAGTATCCACTGGGAGTGATTTATTTATTATTTTTTTCCACACCTGGGTATTTAGTCATGCTTCTGGCTCTGAGCTCAAGTGTCTCTCCTGGTGAGGATCGGGGGACCATATAAGGTGTCAGTGATTCAACCCGAGTTGACTGTGTGCAAAGCCTAACCACTGTATTATTACTCAGTTCATCACTGGGGTAATTTAACCTTTAAAAACACTTGGCAGTCTTACGATTGCTATTTTTTTTTTCACAACATGGTGGTTGTGATAGGATATGCCATTTGTGAGCATCTGGGGAAAAAAAAGAACCCAGGGGATCTGCTGAACATATTATAATGCATGGGAAAACTACAACAAAGACTTATCAGCCCTCAAACAGAGCACTGTAGCACTGTCGTCCCATTGTTCATTGATTTGCTTGAGCAGAGACTTATTGCTACTGTTTTCGACGTATCAAATACGCCACGGGTAGCTTATCAGGCTCTGCTGTGCAGGCGGGATACTCTTGGTAGCTTGATGGGCTCTCTGAAAGAGATGGAGGAATCGAACCCTGGTGTCGTGTGCAAGGCAAATGCCCCACCCACTGTGCTATCGATCCAGTCCTCTACAGGAGTATAAAGGTAAAACACTGCAACAGAATATCATACATGCATGATTTTTTTTTTAATCTATAAAAGTGTTTGTGGGCCTCCCAAGCAGTTCTTGGTTGCTTTGGGACCAGCAGAGTGATATTTCGCCAGTGCAGCTGGGTGGTTCAATGTGACTCCTGAGGGGACACAGGTGCTCAGACTCTTCAGGGCCAGGGGCCACCAAGGCTTGCCAGGCAGAGGTGAGGAACCTCTTAGCTAACCCAACAATGCCCTAGTAAGGGGCATGACCCAGCAGGTGGTTCTGATTTCTTTTCCTAACCCTGTGCTCTCAGAACTGTGAGACTTTCATCACCCACAACTAGAGTGTATTTTTACTATGTGGGTGTGGTATAAATATATATTTACCACACAAACTAAAGTCAACAACACTGAAAACATGAGATCCAAACTAAACAACAAAACTTTAATATGTGCTTGTCATGGTGGCAGGCTTTGGGGGCAAAAAGGGATTTGGGACATCTGGTGAACGGAAGTTGACAATGGTGGTGGGATTGGTGCTAGATCTTTATATGTCTAGGGCTGGAGCAATAGTACAGTGGGTTGGCGTTTGCCTTGCATGCGGCCTGCCTGGTTTAATCCCCAGCATGCCACATGGTCCCGTAAGCACTGCCAGGAATAATTCTTGAGTGCAAAGCCAGGAGTAACCCCTGTGCTTCGCCAGGTGTGACCCAGAAGGCAAAACAAACAAACAAAAAAATTACTCTGGTTGGTCTCTGGGAAGGTCTCTATGCTACAGCTCAGCTCACCTCCCTCTCAATTAACTGCCTCTCAATTAATCACCATGTAATCACCCGAAAGAACGGTGCTCATTGTTGGTATTTGGTAGGATTAAAAAAAAGGTCCTGCTAGGATGCTCCAGATAAAATGAGCTCCTGGTGGCACACTGGCACTGAAGTCAGACTCAGTCCATGGACGTGATGTTACTTTCTCACTTGTGTTTTATGCTTAAGGGCCTGCACTCAGTGAGTGAAACCACAGAGTATCTCTGACATTTAAGTTCTGTTTCCCCTTTGTGTACCATCACACAGGATCTTAAGTGCTTATGTACACATCACTGCATTAAGCACATGAGTGACTGAAATACGAGTGTGCTGAATATTTCTTTTCGTCTTAATCATAGTGTCTGAAATTAATGTCAAATTTAGCGTTTCTATCTTGCCTTTTCTCATGATTGTAATAATGCATGTTATAAGCATGCATAGGACTGCAGCGATAGCACAGCAGGTAGGACGTTTGCCTTGCACGCAGCCGACCCGGGTTCCATTTCTTGTCCCTCTTGGAGAGCCCAGCAAGCTACCAAGAGTATCCCATCCTCAAGGCAGAGCCTGGCAAACTCCCAGTGACATGTTCAATATGCCAAAACCAGTAACAACAAGTCTCACAATGGAGATGTTACTGGTGCCTGCTTTAGCAAATCAGTGAGCAACGGGGACGACAGAAAAACAAACAAATAAACTCATAAACATGGGGCTGGAGTAATAGCACAGAGGGTAGGGCCAGTTTGCCTTGCACTCGGCTGACCCGAGTTTGATTCCCAGCATCCCATATGATCCCCCGAGCACCGCCAGTGCATGAGCCAGGAATAACCCCTGTGCATTGCCGGGTCTGACCCCCCCAAAAAAACACATGTTCAAGCCCACAGAGATCTATTTCTCTTCCCCTTTGTTTGTCTAGAAATATATCATGATAAGGACCAGAAGATGGCTCCCTAAAATATATAGTAAAAATAAAATTTAAAAGATGGTATATAATATTGATGTATATTTTATGTTAAATTGAGCATTATACCACTCAAGAAAGCACATCTTTTGGAAAACTGAAGATAAAGTCCATATGTAAATTGAGAGTGAATTACAATAGATCACATCTATTTCAGTTTAATTATTTCATCACTGTTTCTCTTACCATACATATATCTGACTATCTAACTCAGGACACAGCATAAACCAGATTTTTAGTAAATATATGTTTAATAGTTTTAACATGCATTTATTCTGTATATGCTGTATGCTGAGCTATATATTGATATACTATTTTATATCAATTATTGGTAGTAATTATTGAATACCTTTTTGTAGGTTATATATACCTACATATTGCTTATATTAGACATAATACTTCAAAATAAAGTTTTATCATTTCAAATGTTAACATTATACTCCTAAAAAGGACTGAATTGCATTTGGAATCAGTTCAAAATTTTGGGAAGTAAAAAATAGGAGGCCATGTTGATTTCTTAGAATTTTATTTTGTATACATTAACCATTGTAAAGAACAGTTGCTATACCTACAAAATCTAGAAAGAAAATAAACTAGACTTTGGTGATTTACACTAAGATATGTGATTTTACTACCATATAAATATTCATACATTTTAAAATTTGCATGAAATTAGACTTTTAACACATTTCTATTTATAGGACCTGCTGTTTCTAACATAGGCTTAGAATGAAGATTTTTTTTTTAAAGGATAAAGTGACACCACGTTCTGACATATTTTGGAAGTTGATCTTCATTTTTCAAATTTTAATTTATTTAATATTAAGCTTGGTCTCTGTAAACTAAAATATAACCCACTTGAGTGTAATTGAACAATGTCACTATAGCTTTTTGCACTTTCATTGTAACCATAGTTTCTAATATATATACCTTCAGTGAATTGTGTGTGTAGTGTTGTGTATGTTTCCAGGTGTTTATGAGTATATATCTGTACACATGTGCTCCATCAGCATTCACTGGACCAACTGAGCAATATTTTGTGAATTTTCAAACATTAGAGATATCATTTACATTCCTCAAAAAAATAAGAATTGCACTTCTATATTACCCAACAATCCCACTACGATGCATAAACCCCAAGGGCCCAAAAGTACAATGCAGAATAAACATCTGCACTGCTATGTTCATTGCAGCACTATATATAGTATTCAAAATATGGGAGCAACCTAAATGTCTACGAACAGATGACTTAATAAAGAAACCATGGTACATATACTCAGTGAGCTACTACTCAGCTGTAAGAAGATAAAGTCATGCAATTGGCTGCAATGTGGATAAATCCAGAGAGTGAAACCAATCAGAGGGAGAGTAATAGACTCAGAATTAACTTTCTAAACATAGGATACATAGAAACTTCACAGGAGAATATGAAATACCCAATGACAATAGGTATGACGAGCAGGAGAACTGGTTTTCAGTAAGAAGTTGCTACTACGACAGAGTAGGGGCAAGTTAGGGAGGGGAACACTAAGACAACAAGGCAGGGGTAAAGGACCTACCACAAAGGCAAGCCTTGGGGTGTGAGGCAGCTGAACATTGATGGTGGGTGTTGGACACCGGTAAAGGGATTAATATTTGAATAATATATGCCTGTCATGAATCCAATATGATAACCTGATGTCTTTTAGGACAGGTTATGGAGCGACAATCTCTCTGTATTTTTGATCTAGCTCATTTCAGCACTCTCACAGATGGAGACACAAATAAGAATGTTTCTAGAAACATCGTTAGTCATTTCAAAGCAAAATAAAATCGGGTGGTGATTAACCTAGTAAAGTGGTGAAATTTTCTTTTCTTTTTTTTGAAACAAGAAAGTTTCTGGAACAAAACTTATTTAGAAAGATGTGATGTGAGAGAAAGGAAAAAATACATATTCAGAGAAAAACACAGGCTTCTTCAATATAGAAAATGCAAGCTCTGCTGTGGTGATCATGGGTTTGAGAGGGTGAGCTATAAAATAAATTAATTTACAACTATATAAAAGAATACTATACAGTAATGAAAACCACTGAGCTACAGATAAATGTTTCCGAAAAATGTATTTTTAATCATAAACATGAATTTTGTAGAGAAGCATATATTTGTGCATAAGAAAGAAAATGAATCAAAACATTGAAAACATATTCTTCATTCCATCTTCATTGCAACTTTATTTGCAGTATATAATACAGGGAAAAAACAAATTGCTGTTGGAATAATATATGCCTGAAGCTCAATCATACATATCTTTGTAATTCATGGCCATTCAAATAAAAAAAAAGAAAAATACATGGAAAAATTATTTGACAGATTTTGGATAAAAAATATATGATCTCTTTCCTAATGTACTTAGATACAGATATATAAACATGCAATCTTTCAACCTTAAAATAAGCCCTATTGTTCATAACAATGTGAAAAAGCCTCATGGTAAGAAAAGTCAGCCAGACACAGAAAGACAACAAAACCAGTTCTCATTTATATGTAAAAATCTAACAATTTTCATTAAAAAATTTATTCAGTAGAATGGTGATTTTCATATCACGCTGCAGAATGTAGGAAATATTGAAATTTTTAACAATGTTTTGATTTCTCAGGATGAATACATCTCAAAACTCTAGTTTAAATCATCATAACTATAGTTGATAATATATATTTAAAATTTGTTAAATGGGCAGATCTTAAATGTTCTAAATACAAATTTTGTAAAAGGTAGTTATATGAGTGATAGATATGTTAATTATTTTAATGGTAGTAATCATTTTACAATGTATGTGTATATATCAAAACATTGTTATAAATCTTCAACCTACACAATTTTTGCCAATTATGGTTCAATACGTTGGAATAATATAGATATTAAAAGAAAAACAAAAAATTTCTCTGTTTGTAATAAAACAGGTGTATAGAGTTTTCCCAGGAAAACATTCTCCAGGTACAGGGTTACTGTTAGATAACAAACCAAGTCAATTATCACAAGAAAACTCCTCTAGAGTTAAAGAGGAATCTTTTGCAAAATATGTTGAGCTATTAGAGTCTTTAGAACAGACCTTAGTTTAGCGCTGTATTTCAGAAGGTAATGGAATAGTTAGGATGGCAAAACAGAATTTAGCTGAAGGTAATTGTCATGCAGATGAAAAAAGATTTGCAGAGGCCCTGTGGGGACTAAAGTCTTTTGTGTAAAATTCTGTTGCCACTTTGGCACTTTATTTTTCAAAACAAAGGAGCAAGGAGAAGAATTAACCTAAAATAAAAAAAGCACAGTCTAAAGAAAGAAAATGCTAAGAAGCAGGAATGAACTGTGAACTGCGTTCTTCTGAATAAAGCAATTGTTTTCCAGGAGATTCACAGGTTCGAAAACTTACAGAAATAAATGTTAAAATTAAAATTAAAAAAATATGAATAGATCAAATTCATTCATATTTGATTTGTTTTTTTTTGTGCCACAATTGTGCTCTGAGCTCACTCCTGATTTTTCCCTCATGAATCACTTCTGGCAGTGCTCAGGTTCATATGGATGCCTGAGATTAAACCCAGGACAGAGCTGCATAAGGCAAATACTCTACACAGTATACCATTGTTCCAGACCCCAAATTATGACTTTTTACTATTAGAAATAATGATATCTGAAAGTCTAAAACTGTGTTAGCTATTCACTTTCTTTTGTCCTGGGTAGTCTGATTTGTTAGTTCCATTAACATTGAGGAGCCTGTAGGTGCAAGTTACTTTTTCTTCTTGTAAAGAAATTGGCAAGGGGTCCTAGAGTTAGGACATCAGATAAGAACCTTCTCTTGTCATGCTGTTGTATAGGGTTCCAGAGCTCTGAGCACTATTGTGTGTGGATCAAAAACAAAACAAAAATTGGCAATACCAATTCTACAAGGATATACTTTTATTGCTCCCAGTTTTAAATAAGATAACTGATGTAAAGGAATATTTAGCAATTTTTGCAGTGGCCTCAAATAGTAAAAGATGGGGCCAAGATTTGAATCTAACAAGACTGGTTCTGGAGTTACTAATACTGTTACATCAGACTCTCATCGAAAAATACCTATTTCTCACAATAGAACACAGAAAATTCCTGCTTATTGTAGAAATACTTTCAAGGATGAAACTCAGAGGACAGAAAAACTTGGTTCACAATGTATGAGATTATGGAAGAGAAGGTAAGATAAGATTTTATCCTAGTTTATCTCTAAACACAACAGGAGTTAGAGAACAAACAGAAGCATATGCCAAGGTAAGAAGGGGGGAAAACGCCAGTGTTACTTAAAATATACATTTTTAGAAAATAGCAAATATAGTAACCTTCCACATCTAAATTGTAATACTTATTAATAGATGCATCCCTTAAAAGCTCCATAGTTGGAAAATCTTACTGTTGCACTGTTGTCCCTTTGTTCATCAATTTGCTCAAGTGGGCACCAGTAACATCTCCATTATTATACTTGTTACTGTTTTTGGCATATCGAATACACCACAGGTAGCTTGCCAGGCTCTATCGTGAGGGTGGGAAACTCTGTAGCTTGCTGAGCTCTCCTAGAGGGAGGGAGGAATTGAACCCGGGTCAGCCATATTCAAGGCAAATGTCCTACCCCTTCCAGTCCAGTTGTAAAATATAAAGCTAAAATATGGAATATAAAGATTTCCTTATCAATCAATTTGCTTTATTTGTGAAAGTAAATGAACAACAGAATGTTAAATGAAGATATAGCAATGCAATATTAAAATCCTTGATTATGTGAATAGATTATACTTTTCACTAGTACTTATTATTTGCTCAATAAACTCCAGAATCCCTTTTTCCTCTTTCTTTCTTTCTGATCTTTCACCACCACCACCCTCCCCACCCTATACCCAACACAACACAACACGCCCCTTCACAGTTCTCTCTTCAGGCCAGAGAATTCTATTCAAAGGTCAAATATTAGATTGCTTTCTTTATCTTCCTCTAAGGCTTCATTGAAGAATCTTATGTCTGCTATTTTATAATTTTGTCTCATATTCTTATTTGGGCTGGAGCGATAGCACAGAGGGTAGGGCGTTTGCCTTGCATGTGGCTGACCTGAGTTTGATTCCTCCGTCCATCTCAGAGAGCTGGCAAGCTACCAAAAGTATCCCGCCCACATGGCAGAGCCTGCCAAGCTACCCGTGGTGTATTTGATATGCCAATAACATTAATGACAAGTCTTAGAATGGAGACGTTACTGGTTCCTGCTCAAGCAAATCAATGAACAATAGGACAATAGTGCTATTTTTATTTCAAATTCTATAAATTTTAATTTTCAAATCAACCTTCCCAAAACAGGAATGACTGGGACTGGAAAGATAGTATTAAGTGGTTGAATATCTGTAGCCTATAGGCCCTGAGTTGATTTTGATTTCTGGTTGTGCATTTGTTGCTGGGCCACTTCATCCCCAATCCCCACCCCTACCCACCACCCTTGCAACACACACACACACACACACACACACACACACACACACACGCACGCACACATGCACACACCACAAACCCACCACCCAGCGCCACTGGGTGTGGATCTTCTGTCTCCCTAGAACAGCAACCAGAGCATCAACCCTTAATGTTACTCAGCTGAGTGTGATCATGATGGGACCTTCTGATCCCAGCACTGTCAAGTGTAAACTCTATTATTATTTTGCTTTTTCTTTGGAGGCACGGAATCACACCCAACTATGCTCAAGACTTAATCCTAGCTGTGTACACAGGGATCACTTTTAGAGGGGCTAAGGGACCATACGGGGATGCTGAAGATCAAACTTAGGTCAGCATGCTGTCAAGTGCATTGCATGTTGTCCAGCCCCAGTGTCTGTGATAACTTTGACATAGGAATGGCTTAGTTGCTTTACTTTGGGCTAAAAAAGTTACAATACAAAATTCTACTTAGATGGCAATGTGTTTGTCACTAATACTATCATGACAGAGAACAAATAAGGTACAAACAAGGAACTTCTAAATAGAGAGACAGTAGCAGTATAAATTGGATTTGCTCTATGACATCAAGTACAGCAGAAAAGGCTCCAGAGCAAAGCCACAGATCTTGAACCTCTACCAACAATATACTCTTGATGACTTTGGTGTCTTTTTTAAAAATGTTAAATTTGCTCTCTCTGAATTTCAGTTGCCTCATGCATAAAATGTGTATAGATTTGAGCGGCACACAAAAATAATATGTTGAGTAGGGTTCAGCAGAGTAACTGCCACATTAAAAGTGGTTGCAATATGTTTGCCTGGGCAGCTGGAGAAGTCAGGTCCCATCATGATAAGTCTTGTATAACTTGCTAAACATTTTTAATTTATACTGAAAATTGTAGGTACCTACCTAAAGTGTTGAAGTCATTAAGAGATGGAGTCAGATTATGTTGTTAACAGAAGTTACTGCCAAAAAGTTAAAGTGAGGTGGATGGGAGTGTACAATCCAAAAGCAGATGCAGAGAGAAATACATGGGCACAGCAGTACATGTAATGCATTTATTTAGGTTGCAGATTCTCCACTTTATCACCAAAGAGATGACAGTTTACAGAAGATAATGTTTAAAACTTAAAACTTCCAGGTTCCTACCTAATAAAGGATATAAGAATTTCCTTTAAAAAAAGAAAGATTGTTGTAATTCCATGACTTCCTCTAAGACCATTAGTATGATAAAGTCATTTTACAGTCAATGTACAAGGTGTCATTTTTAACGGAAGTGAATAGAAAACTCTGTGTATCACTGAAGGTCAAGCTATTACTCTCTAAGGCCACATAGATTCTGTCAGAAATTGATACCTTTTTCTCATCTATGCCCTCCATCCAGGGTCATACTGCCAATATTTTAATCTTGAGATTCAAATATAAATGATTTTTATATTGGCATGATTTTTTTTCACATTAACTCATATGCTTAGGCTCTAACTTTCATTACATGTTCTCATGGAAAAAATTCAATGAAATGCATGTATCATGTTCCTTAGAGTAGTTAGCAGAGCTGGGGGTCACAGATGCCACAGGTAACTGAGTTATAATAGATTATCACCCCATTCTCTCACTGTCTGAAGTCAATAGACCAGATGCTTACATTTCTGCCTTTAACAATTGATTGTGCATCTTCATTTCATTTATTTTCCATTTTGTGTGAAAGTAATATAGGGTTCATCATAATTATTACCAGCAGAGCTATGATTATACCTTGAGTTCTTTATAATATCAACAAAAGTTGTTTATATGTCTTATATAAATTATTTCAGTAAACCTCTAATCTATCTGATAGAAGCAGTAGAATATGTTTACTCATTATATATGAATATGATGTTAAGTCTGTAATATAGAAATATAATGGAAGTTTTGGAGATCTTAAATTATGTTTCTGAAATCATATAGAAAATGATTAGAATATTGAAGAATGCCATATGCACTGAATTTTCTAATGTACTGTGATGTCATATTTCCTATTAATGTTTTTTCCTTCATTTAACAATTAGAAACTGTAAAAAATACACAAAGGCGGCAGGTGCGGGAGGGGCAGACGTGATGTGTCGTGTTGTTCTGTTGTCCACTGGCACTCAGGCAGTTCTCTCTCACACACACCACGCCGCTCGAGTTCGGTTTTCTTGGTGTTCTCAAGCCGCTGTGTATGGACCGATCAGGATGGCTCCTCCGTGTGCTCTGCTTCTGTGTGTGCCGCTGTGCTCTCTTCTGTCTCTCTGTCTCTGTCTCTGTCTCTGTAGTGTCTCCTCTGGTCTCTTCCGACATCTCTCTGTCTCTGCTTCTGTGTCTTCTTCTGTCTGTGTTATCTCCTTCGATTCTGTGTCTTCCCTTGTGTCTTCTGTGTCTTCTCTGTTCTCCCGTGTCCTCTTGTGTGTCTTCTCTCTGTCTCTTCTGTCTTCTTCTGTCTCCCCTGTCTCCTTCTTCTGTCTCCCCGTCTTCTTCTTCTGTCTTAGTTTACATAGCAAATTACATAGGGCGGTAACACAAAGGTGGGTTGAACATTAACAAATCAACAAAGAAGGGAGGAGATTAACAAAATCTCATCTAAGGAAATTACTAGGAGATCTGCTCAAGGGTGGGGTCCAAACTAGGGTGTGTCAGCACCCTAGGGTGTGTCACCTTTCTTCCTTCCTCAGCTAGTAATCCGCTTAAATAGTTATAGTAAATTTACTACTAATATTTCTAGCAATGTCATCCAGTATAAGCACAGTAAGATATATCAGATTTAAAGTTTGATTCTTTTTGAGGACATTCACTAAATATTCCAGACCACAGTACTCAGGCCAGGTTAGTCTTCCTAACCCCAGCAGGGTCCTAGTCTCGTCCTTACTTTTGGATCATGACAGCATTTGTCTATGACGATGCTCTCAACTTATAGTTGAGTATTGTAACGCTTTGGCCTGGCCCATTTCGATGGTAGGGTACCTCACAGCTTGCCCTGGGTCCATTCCGTCCCTTGTCGGGACCCTGCTTTTGGGGTGTTAGGAACTAAGGGCAACTGAGTGGAGAAGGCAGATGTCTAGGAGTAAATATTATTAGAGTCAATCAGCTCCCAAATTACAAAGCATATTTTTAACTGTCTTCCTGTGTCCATACAGAAAGGACATTGCTCTAAGGTAAACTAAGTTTCCTCTGACAAGGCTAAAAGGACAAACCCCATGTTATCGTACAAGAAACAATCTTTTTCTACTCAACTTACCGCTTAGAAGGATCACCAAGGACTGTTATTTAGAGTGTCATTATTTTTCCTTATTCTGGTGTCCATTCTTAGGTGCTTGATGGGCAAAGGAACTTCCAGGTGGAAAACAGCCAGACATGTGTACTGGCCCTGTTCATTACTTTCTTCCATTGTTTCAGCCCCTGAGTGCTCAGTTCTTTGATGTGCATATTCTATTTTTCTGCAGAATTTTGATAATGCCTATAAGTGTTTCTCTGAGGGGATCAAATTAAGCAATATTGAGGAAACTTTTTTTAAATTTTAATTTCGGATTAATCATTGTTTTGTCAAAGTGTCAATTTATAATACCAGGTAAATCATTGTCTAACAGTTGCAGAGCCACCACTTCAATCCTCCCACTTGTGCTTCACGCATTCTACCTTTATCCCGTAGAATATTTTCCACTCCTTAGGTTCCTTAGTTCCCAGTTCTAATGTTCTTGTCTCAGTATTTGTCTGTACCGGAGATTACCTAATTCCTTTCTTCATTTCTTTATCTGAGGGCCATCATCTGGTATTTTATGTTTGCTTTCTGATATACGTCACTTATGCTTAGTGAAAAGTTTGTTTTTGCTTTCAGTAAAGGGGGGACAGGTCGGTGAAGTTCTCAGGGCTTACTCCTGGGTCTGTGCTCAGGGGTTACTCCTGGCAGTACTCAGATCCTGATATGTGGAATTAGGATCAAACCCTATTGGCTGCAAGCAGGGCAAGTACCCTATCCATCACGTTATCTTTCCTTAAATGTCGGTTTTTCACTTATTTTTTAAAATGTTTTTAAAAGTTTATTTTTTTTTAATTTAATCATCATGAAATAGACCCTTACAAAGCTGTTCATGTCTGGGTTTCAGTCATACAATTTTCCAATATGCATCCCTCCACCAGTATAGTTTCCTTGCACCAATGTCCCCACTTTCCTTCCCACCCCTCCAAGTGACTCCCACCACTTCTCTTCTCTCCCTCTTTCTATTTCTCTCTCATTTTAGGCATTATGGTTTGCAATACTGATGCTGAAAGATTATCATGTATAGCCCTTTACCTACTTTCAACATTCAGTTCTTGGCCAGATTGGTTGTTTCCAATTAATGTTGTCATAAAGAACACTCCCCTAGCATGACTACCCTTAACCACCCATACCCTTATGGTAATTTCTAACCATTGACCAGTGCTGACTTGTTTTCCCTGGCCTTGGATATTAGTTTCATATATTTTTTAAATATCCCACAAATGAATTCAGTCATTCTATATCTGTCTCTGGAGAAAGGGACCCTCATTCATTGTTGGTGAGAATGTATACTGGTCCAGACTTTTAGAAAAACAATATGGCCATTTCTCAAAAAACTAGAAATTGAACTCCTATTTGATCCAGAAACATAAGTTCTGGAAATATAACATGGAGGTCAAAAACACACAGCAGAAGATCCATCTGCATTTCTATGTTCATTGTAACACTATTCACAATAGCCAAATGTGGGAACCTGAGTGCCCAAGAACAGATGAATGGATAAAGAAATACAATGAAATCTACATGGCAGGAAAATGACGTCATCAAATTTGTCTATAAATAGATGGATTTGAAGAATATCTTGCTAAGTGAAATGAGTAACTTGTTTTTTATTAAAGCACTGTGATATACAAAATTATTCATAGTCCTAGACATACAATATTGCAGCATCAATCCTATGACCAGTGTCAACTTCCCTCCACCAAGGTTCCCAGTTTCCTTCCCACATCCCAACTCACCTCCAACCTGCCCTCTTGACAGGCACTTTTAAAGTTTGGTTGATAATGTTTGGGTCTCTTGATTGCAATGTTGTTGATTCTGTGATATGTATATTTGGATTTATCATTCCTTAACAAATCCTGTGTACCTTAATCCTCTAAATTGGCCCTCATTGGTTCTCATCTATATTTTTCCCCCTCCCCTCCACACTCTTTCTTTCTCCTCCCTAGACTCTAAGGGGCTAAGTCTGATATGGGAATTCCCCCTCCTCCTTTAAAATATTGCATTCCCTAATCCAGTTATCCTAAATACCATATATAAGTGATAACATCTGTGTTTATCCTTCTTCTGGCCTACTTTATTTAACATGGTGACCATCTCTCTTTAGACAAGTTCTTTACCAAAGAAAACTGATGGTGGGATTATGAGACTTATTGCTAACCTCGCTGTTTGGAAAAGAATACATCTGGGTCAATCTTACAATTAGAAGTTAATACACTGGGTCCTGAGGAGATAGCTCAAGTGGCAGAACACATGTCTAGAATGTGCTAAGTCCCAAGTCCAATCTCCATCACCGCATAGATACCCAAAGAACCACCAGTTGTGAGGCTGGAGCAATAGCACAGTGGGTAGGACGTTTGCCTTGCACGTGGCTGACCCAGGTTTGATTCCCAGTGTCTCATATGGTTCCCTGAGCACCGCCAGGGGTAATTCCTGAGTGCAGAGCCAAGAGTGCATCTCTGGGTGTGACCCAAAAAGCCAAAAAAAAAAAAGAACCACTAGTTGTGGCCTCCATAAAACCAAACGAGAAAATAAATAAAATAAAAGCCTTACAGTTCAGTATAAAAATCAATCCACTAGAAAAAACCCGAGTGCCCTAGAACAGATGACTGGTGGAAGAAACTTTGGTACATCTATACAATGGAATACTATGCAGCTGTTAGAAAAAATGAGGTCATGAACCTTGCATATAAGTGAATCAGCATGGAAAGTATCATGCTAAGTGAAATGAGTCAGAGAGAGAGAGATAGACATAGAAAGATTGCACTCATCTGTGAAATATAGAATAACAGAGTAGGAGACTAACATCCAAGAATAGTAGAAATAAGTACCAGGAGGTTGACTCCATGGCTTGGAAGCTGGCCTCACATTCTGGGGAGAGGGCAACTTAGATAGAGAAGGGAACACCAAGTAAAATGTGGTTGGAGGCCATGTGGGGGAAGGTTGATGCGTGCTGAATGTAGACTAGAGACTGAACACGATGGCCACTCAACATCTTTATTGCAAACCACAACACATAATTAGAGAGAGAGAACAAAAGGGAATACCCTGCCACAGTGGCAGGGTGGGGTTGGGGGGATTAGATTGTGGAGGGTTGGAGGGATGCTGGGTTTATTTGTGGTGGAGAATGGGTACTGGTGAAGGGATGGGTTCTCAAACTTCGTATGAGGGAAACATGAGCACAAAAATGTATAAATCTGTAACTGTACCCTCAAAAAAAAAAGAATCAATCCATATCCCTTCAGGGGAAAAAGACACATATTCTAATACTACACTACAGCCAATTTTATGTCAAATTCAAATTTTCTACAGAAAGTTAAATTATTTACTATATTTTCCCTTATTTAAATATTCAGGACATCCTGCATTTCTATAATTATTAAGGAAGACAGGATTTGAAAATATCTTCAATTATGTCAATATGGAATGTGATATTTCATCTAGTCTTTCTCTACGAAAAGTTTCCCTCCCCCACTGGGGAAAAATACATGTGTATTTATCTGTTATTCTCTTCAATGATTCAAAGGTTTGTTCTAAATAAATCTCTCTGGGACCAGTGAGATACTACAGCAGAGAAGACATTTGCATTACAAGCAGATAACCTAGATTCAATCTTCTGTACCACATACGGTCCCCGGAGCACCACCAGGAGTGATCCCTGAGCAGGGATCCAGGTGAAAACACTAGTCACAGCTGGATGTGGCCCCTCAGCAAAACAAAACAGAAACAAAAGAAATTTCTCTGGAGAAAACCTCAACATGAAATCTTTCAGCCAATGGCTGGATTTGTTGTTACTTTTCTGAGAAGTACTCACAAATAATTAATGCAAGACAACAGAATTTTGAAGAATGACTAGGGAATTCCTGCTGTTATTGCTCAGTCTTATTATCTTCCACTGTCTGGTTTTCTATCAAATTCTCAGTGGCTAGGTCAGTAACTTCAGCTCTCGAATGGTATAAGATCCAGCAAAGCCCTGGGCTCTCTGCCCTGCTTTTGAACTATGGTCAGCTTCTTCCTTCTACTAAGATATATGCTGCCTGAGTCCTACAAACGTTAGACTAAAATTTAAACCTCAGAGGGATGAGCTTTGATTCTGTGCAAGAATTTTTTATAGACTATATTTTTCTTATAATTATGAAAATGGAAGGCAGCTATGCTCACCACTCTAAAAAGGGCTGGAGCTATAGCACAGTGGGTAGGTTGTTTGCCTTGCACGAGGCCGACCTGGGTTCAATTTCTCCACCCCTCTCGAAGAGCCCAGCAAGCTACTGAAACTATCCTGAACCAATGGCAGAGACTGGCAAGCTACCCGTGGTGTATTCAATATGCCAAAAACAGTAACAACAAGTCTCAAAATGGAGACATTACTGGTCCCTGCTTGAGCTAATCGATGAGCAACGGGATGACAGTGATACAGTGAAAGTGAATTATGAAAATAATCAGTCAATATATGTTTAATACTAAAGTATTTGCCGGGCACTGTTATGTGATTTATGTGTAACATATGCATACAGTCCTCAAATTATTATTAAACACACATACAGATGGGAAATTGAGACTCCCAGAAGTAGACTTACTACCTCACAATCACAAAGTTTCCTTGGGCTCATTCAACATCCTTTTTTATTACATCACACAGATACTAAAGATATTTTTGTATTAGTTTGATTAAGAATAAAGCGAATTGCAGAGCCATTTTTTGGTTTGGGAGAAAATATTTTAGAGAAAATTAGGAAACATTGCAAATATAATATTTATAATTGTTCACTTATTCTTAACATAACATAACTGGGATTATACTGGGAACAGAAGATGTAAGTTTAAATATATGTTTGGTGGAAAAGTTAATTGGTTCAACTGCCTTGGAAAACAATATGGACACATCCCCACAAAACTAAAAGATAAGTTTCTATAACAACATGATGGACTTGAATGTGCCTTGCAAATACTGTGGTGGGTATAATGCAATAAACCTAAGATCTCTGTTGGGGAAGAAAAGACAGACCAGTGTTACTTCTTAAAATTCTTAAAGCTATAATCCAACATGTTAATAGGAAATAGTTGCAAGAGCATGGTAGAATATGGAATGCAGAGAGAAGTGATAATCAAGGTGAATACAAGTATTATTTACTTATTAATCTGTAATGAGAGATGAGTAAAGCTAAAATACCAATACCTCTTAATTTTCAAGTTTGAACAACACTTTTTTCTTCTTTTTGGGTCACACCTAGCAATGCACAGGGATTATTCCTGGCTCATGCATGCAGGAATTACTCCTGGCGGTGCTCAGGGGACCATATGGGATGCTGGTAATCAAACTCGGGTCGGCCGCGTGCAAGGCAAATGCCCTACCCGCTGTGCTATTGCTCCAGCCCCACAACACTTGTTTTTGTTAACTAAATAAATAACGTGTCTTAATTTTCAAGTTTGAGCAACACTTGTTTTTGTTAACTAAATAAGTAATGTGTGAAGGTAGTTGGTTGAGGGCATGGCAGAGAATTTTGAGTCTGATAACTACTTTTATTAATTCTTTATATATTTGATCTAGATTCTTATAATACTGCAAAGGATTGTAGTTGAAATAGATGCACACTCTTTTAAAGGTATTATATCTTACAGCTTTGACACTTCCCATTCTACTGTGTTCTGGAGAAAGTGTCAAATATAAAAGTACAATATTGACAGTGTGATTGCTAAATGTTGCATATAACCATTCATTTTACTCTCTACACATTTGTAAATCATAATGTATGATGTTTTTGAAGTGGGGGAAATTGAGATCCTGATTAATCTGCCTTTTGTATCACAACATAAAAAAACATCAGTTTCCCCACATGTAAAGAAATTTTATAATAAAGAATCTAAAACTTATTTTGGTTTCCTAAAACAATCTAACTCAGTACAACCACAAGTGTTTTGTTTTCATTCTCATTGTTATAACTGAAAATTGCACACTGCAAAAGACCATTTATATTGTTTAGTTAAAAGGCATTTCCATAAGTATTCCTAGATTTTCAAGAAATAATTGTCTAATATTGCTAACGTTTAAACTGTTTTAGACTAAGAATTTCACCTACACAGAAAAAGTATGAGCAACAGAGATAATACAGAAGTTGTGTCATTTGCCTTGTGTGCAATAGACCCTACTTCAATCCCCAACACCACATACATATGGTCTCTCAAATATCACTGAGTTATCCTTGAGCAAAGAGTCAAAAAAATGAACAACAAAACAATAAAAAAAATCTAGATAGCCCTGTAATAAAGAAAAATCTGACATTATGTTTAGTACCAGATGAATTTTTTGTTACCAATTTTGGTCAACCTTGAAAAGAGTAAAGGTGCATAGTTAAGTAAGAAATGATATAGTTGTTTTTTAAAATTTGATATTTTTAAAAAATTTTGAAGCCAAATATTGAAGCCAAAGGTATCTTCAAAGATGACATGGACCTGAGCAATCAAGTAAAAACAGAAATAAACAAATGGGACTATATTAAACTAAGAAGCTTCTGCACCACAAAAGACACAGTGACCTGAATACAAAGGCAATCTACAGAATGGGAAAGGATATTCACCCAATATCCATCTGATAAGGGGTTGATATCAAGGGTATACAAGGCACAGGTTGACCTCTACAAAAAGAAAACATCCAACCCCATCAAAAAGTGGGGCAAAGAAATGAACAGAAACTTTCTCAAGGATGAAATACAAATGGCTAAAAGGCACATGAAAAAAATGCTCTTCATCACTGATCATCAGGGAGATGCAGATCAAAACAACTATGAGATACCACCTCACACCACAGAGAATGGCTCATATCCAAAAGAACAAAAACAACCGCTGTTGGCGTGGTTGTGGGGAGAAAGGAATCCTCCTACACTGCTGGTGGGAATGCCGACTGGTTCAGCCCTTTCAGAAAACAATATGGTCGCTTCTCAAAAAATTAGAAATCTAGCTCCCATTTGACCCAGCAATACCACTCCTGGGAATATACCACAGAGAGGCAAAAGAGTATAGTCAAAATGACATCTGCACCTGTATGTTCATCGCAGCACAGTTTACAATAGCCAGAATCTGGAAAAGAAACGAATGCCCAAGAACAGATGACTGGCTAAAAAAATTTGGTACACTACACAATGGAATACTATGCAGCTGTTAGAAAGCATGAAGTCATGAAATTTGCATATAAGTGGATCAACATAGAAAGTATCAAGTTGAGTGAAATGAGTCAGAAAGAAAGAGATAGACACAGAAAGATTGCACTCATATGTGAAATATAAAGTAGCAGAGAGGTACGAGCTAGCAATGATGCAACCTCTGGCAGAAATCCCTCTGGACTTAGTCACTAAAATACTAAAATACAGAAATCTAGAATCTTGAGGCCGCTACTGTGGCCACACGACCTCATATCTCTTCATTCTCAGCAATGGAAAACAAATTATCAAATGCTTCCTTTCCAGCAGGTCTGACTCTGGGGGGGGGGGGAAACCCCAAACAATAATAGTGAGTTTTTTTGTTTGTATGTGATCGAAGTACAGAGAAAGTAAAGTGAAATTTATCAGCTACACAGGCAGGGGGTGGGGGGCTGGGGAGTGGAGGGACAGGAGGGGGGAGGTTTACCATGGATCTTGGTGGTGGAATATATGCACTGGTGAAGGGATGGGTATTCAAGCATTATGTAACTGAGACTTAAGCCTGAAAGCTTTGTAACTTTCCACATGGTGATTCAATAAAAAAAATAATAAATAACATTTAAAAAAAGAAATGATATGGTTGTTTTTTAAATTTTTTTTAATTTTAATTTTAATTTTTTTTTGTTGAATCACCATGTGGAAAGTTACAAAACTTTCAGACTTAAGTCTCAGTTATACAATGCTCGAACAACCATTCCTTCACTAGTGCACATATTTCACCACCAAAAAAAAAAAATCCAGTATACCTCCCACCCCTCCATGCACCCTCACCCCCACCTGTATAGCTGATAAATGTTACTTTTCTTTCTCTTTACTTTGGTTACATTCAATATTTCAACAACAAATTCACTATATTGTTTGGAGTTTCCCCCCAGAATCAGGCCTGCTGAAAGGGAAGCATTTGATAATTTCTTTTCCATTGCTGAGAATGAAGAGATACGAGGTTGAGTGTATTTTAGTGTTTTAGTAACTAAGTCCAGGGAAATTTCTGCCAGAAACTGCATCATTGCAAGCTACCCATGGTGTATTCGAAAACAGCAAGTCTCATAATGGAGACATTACTGGTGCCCGCTCAAGCAAATCGATGAGCAACGGGATGGCAGTGACAGTGTCAGTGATAATAAAATTGAATGTTAACCAGTATGCAATATTTATCATCTGTAGTTAGTTCCCAGTTTTTTTCACTGTTCGCCATATCATCAATTACTGAATTATGGAATATCTAATTTTAAGATTTTTCCAGGGTTGTGATTTACATTCCTGGTTCATTTCAATGAGTATTCAAAAATCTAAAAATTTTGTCAAACTATGGGAACTATGTTTTTGACTTAAAAATTTCCATGACTATTTAATAGACCAAAAACATAATCAGTATCAGAAAATTTTTTTCTCAATGTCTATCCAAAATCATTTTTTTTTCTAAGTGACATCCTTTCCTCTTTATTTTATCCTTGCATTTATCGGCTCTCTGATTTAAAAAATTAAATACATCATGCCCTTTATAGTGACATATTGTGTTATCCACATTATTATTAAACTATTCACCAATATCTAAAGTAAATGATAATAACTTATAGTAATAGTATAACTACCAAGAGTTTAATACAAATCAGTTACTATGTTAGACAGGTTGCCTGAATAATTTTTATCTTCATGACAGTTCTACAAAGTATGTATAAAATTCCCCATTAAGCATGTCAATTAAATGCAATACAAAATAATTTCCATTTGAGATTTCCATGTGAAATTTACCAGTTACACATGCGGGGTGGGGGGCTGGGGAGGTGGGGGGAAGGGGGGAGGTATATCGTGATTCTTGGTGGTGGAATATGTGCACTGGTGAAGGGATGGGTGTTTGAGCATTGTATAACTGAGACTTTAACCTGAACGCTTTGTAACTTTCCACATGGTGACTTAATAAAAGAATTAAAAAAAATAAATTATTTCCATTTGATAACCCATAGAACTAAATAAAATATTAATATTTTACATGTATATTATTTTCTGTGCCATAGATGGTCCTTAAAATTCATTTACTCTATTTTTGATGAACTGAGTATAAACTGAGTTTCCAATTTGTCCTGATCATCTGTTGCAGATAATAGATGTTCTAAAAGTAGGAGAGTGAACATAACTAATGGCACACATAGTCAAGAAACTCAGTTTATCAGAATTGGAAGTTAAGATGGTATAGACAACCAAGTAAATGGAAAACATATTTCAGGTATTGATAAAGACACCAAAATCAAATAGAATCATGGGAGTTTCTGAATACCACATCCAAAGTAGTCAAGAAATACCACTATAATAAAATGAAAGCTGATTAACAACTTAGAAAAATCATGTCAACAAGAGAAACTTTGTTATCCTGAATAGAGGGATAAAAAGAAAAAAAATATCATAAATTGTTATGTATTTTCAAATAAAAGGAAAAACTAATGCTGATATTAAGTAATTATCAAAAATGGAGACTATCTGTGATCATGATACATAGAATAGGTAAGGGCAGCAGATAAGAAGAATTTAATCTATTGGAAAAATATTTAAGGTTCAATGCAGTGAATTGTTTTAATTTTAGAATTTAACTTTTATGTATTCTAATTTATACATAAAAAGTAACTTGATGGCCCACTTAGTGTTTTTGTGTTTTCCATACCTGCTTTTTTTTCATTATTGTTATTAAATGCTTATTGCTGCAGTTGATTCATCATTGATTTACAGTATTATAAATTTTAAGGGCTTTGCTTCATAGCTCTCTCAACATATGTTTATGTGTATTATATAATATGCTGTATATTATGGGCTGGAACGATAGCACAGCAGTTGGGCTTTTACCTTTCATATGGTCAACCCCTGCTCGATTCCTCCACCCCTCTCAGAGAGCCCGGCAAGCTACTGAGAGTATGGAGCCCGCACGGCAGAGCCTGGCAAGCTACCCGTGCGTATTGGATATGCCAAAAACAGTAACAATAAGTCTCTCAATGAGAGACGTTACTGGCTCCTGCTCAAACAAATAGATGAGCAACGGGATGACAGTGACAGTGACTGTATATTATATATAATAAGTTACATATATATATATATATAACTCATAGCATGACAATTCCGATCACATTTTTTTGAACTTCCTATTTTCATTTCTATTATCCTTTTCTCTCTTTCCTTATAGTGACCACCACAGCTTTCACTGAGACTAGGACAACTCATTTATTTCCAAAGTAAATGTTTCTTCAGAATACCTTTATGCTTCAGTTGAATCACAAATCACAGAACATTTTTTATCATGTATTATTTTCCAAGCCTTTCCTCATTCTATCTAGAATACATTATTTTCTCTCTTAGTCTTTATAGATAAAATATGAATAAATTCAGGGCTGAAAAGACATTACTGGGGATAAGATGCTTGCCTTGCATACAACTAACCCCGGTTGTTAATTGATATCCTGAGCACTAGCAAAAATGATCCCTGAGTACAGAGCCAGTGAAAATTCCCAAGTTTGGCCTCAAAGAAAACTAAACAAAAATACCTGAAGTTTCCTGATTTATGCCTTAAATTTTAATCTCTGTCCCTACAGACAACTTCTTGAAGGAAAATATCCAAAACAACACACACACACACACACACACAAAATTGGCAACTTAATACCTGATGCATTATAGAACACTGGAATTCTACACTGAATGAAAAGAAGTACCCAAAAGAAGAAATGGTATCGCTAATCATATTCACTAGATCTTCTACCCAATTCTTTCATATACTCTTAATCCTTAAACTCTTTAGATTTTAAAATCATAACTTCATATTTTCCATATCCATTTTTAAATAATCTTAATTCTTTAATAGCTACATTACATTGTTTTATATCAATGCTTTGATTGATCATAAAATATTAATTAGCTTAAAACAAAATGATCCTGTTTTCAAACATTTTGTAGATGAACTTGTTTCAAAGCATTCTCCTCAAGTTATAAAGCCAACATGTTGGCAGAACTTATTCCTTTTGTGAGCAATAGAGAAGACTGAAAAATTTGTGTCTTTGCCTTCCTAGAAGCTTATTTCTAGAAGCTTCTGTGAACTCCCAAAATTAATTACATAATCACTTCTCCCTTTTACTCCTTACTATCTCAGCTTCTTTTATTATTCTGATTCTTCTATCTCTTTTGTAGAGGGAACCTGTAATTACATTGGACTAACACGGATGATCCAGGATATTAGAAGAAACATTAATTAGCCGTCTAGATATATCATATGATGATCTATCAATCTTTGATTTCCTGAAACACTGAATCAGAAAACAAAAGTCTTGTTCTAACCTTTGTTACACATTCATTTCTTTCCATGCTTTAGCATGGTATAGTCAATCTTCATTAATTTTTCTGTCAGCTAGTTATACATGTTGATTTCAATAATTTGACTATTAAGTAATGATAATAATTTTATTGAACTTTTAATAAATCATACATTCTGAATGCTTTGCAGCTATAATTGCATTTCAAACATATAAAAACATATAATTTTAGCTTTATTATTAGTTTTACTACCTAAAGAAGTAAAGACAAAAATATAGCATGCCTGGTCAGTCTGGAAGTTATACTAAATTGAAATATAAGATTCTAACTTAGAGATTTAATTCCAGAGCCTGGACTCCAGATTTCTGTGTTAACTGATCCCAATGTATTCTTTTTCTTTAAAAAGTGGGTGTTCTATGGTAGGTGTTGTACTAAAAATGCTCTCCCCATTTTAATTTCTGTAATCCATGGCAAGGGAAATATTATTCCCACCATAACCCAAGGAATTTGATGCCTAGGATTTTTAATGACATTATCCAGCAAACAAATGGAATAATACTCAAAGTCTATATTCTTTCATTCACAAGAAACCTTGTATATAATTTGTCTGGTCAAAATGATTCCTTATTTTAACTCTCCTATTTCTGTTTTTTTTTTGTCAGCCAGGCAGTGAACATTGAGTAGCAATTCTGCTGCTTAAACACCCTTGGCCTCTTGGTTAAGTTAATTTTACTCGCCGATGTTCCTACATTGGGTAAGTTCTGCTTTTTTCCATCATGCTCATGTGAGGGTCTATATATCCTTCCTGTTTGTAGATAATCACCTACTAAGTCCTCTTGTCTGATTCCCTTAAAGCTTCTTATTATGTCTACATTCTGTTTCCCCATATCCTGTCTTATTCCGTTACCTTCTGTTTCCTTTCCTCAAAATAACATGCTTTAATTTACTAGCAACTATTTTCCTGAGGCACAATCATGTTTCTTAAGTTCCCAAACTAAAAAAAAAAAAGTACCAAGATTTATTTTACTTGTCTTCATGTTCAAATACCCAGTTACTATGAATCTACATTTTGTTTAGCGATTTTATTCTTTTTCTCATCCAATCCCATATATATGAGTGAATATTCTACATATTATACTGTCTTAAATATCTAGGGTCCAATGTGACATGCCATCGTGATTTCTACTTTAATGGAGAATTGATTTCAATTAATAGAGATGAATACGATGACAATAATAGTGGTTATTTATTGTTTTGATCACAATGAATAAGCATACCTTTAATGAGTAATATCTTCAAAGTCATTATAACCTTATAAACTTAAAAACAGGTTATGTATTATAATAAAAGGTATAGTTTGCAAAGAAGTTTGTATTTAAAAGCCTTCCTTCCTTCTCTTATTAGTAGCTCTGTGATAATCCCTTTGTGTCCTATTAGGGAACATATGATAATTGATAGGCTATGTATTCATCTTAATCTAAAAAAGTGTTTTAATTGTAGATATTTTCACTGACAGAGAGGAAAGAATATATACTTCCAGAAAAACCATATCAGATTTTAGATCTGAAAAATTAGTAATCAGAATCATTAATAATTTTCATGTCTTGTTATATGTAGTATTGTTTTAATATTTCAAATACATAAATTCATATTTTTGAAAAACATTTCTTTGTGATATAAGTAAAAGAAATAAGACATAGAATGTTACAGTTATTTATCCAGCATTGTGTCATAGGTGTGTCATGTGTCACACTCAAGAATATGTCTTAATGACCACTATCTATACTGTTTCCTATTATCATGGACATAGAAGCATCAATAATGAGGAATTAATATTAGGGAAATGGGAACAATTTCAGATATAAGATGAACTGAGTCATTGAATAAGATTCATTTCCTTATTTATAAGGAAGGTAAAAAAATATATGTCTGGTGTTATATGATATTTTTATGAAGTATATATAGGAGGTTCTGAAAACCTATGGGAATATTAAGTCTTCTCAAACTCTTAAATTTATGAGGCTGTGACTAATCACACAACTCGTATGTTTTTTTTTTAATTTTTGTTTTGTAGGAAAGGAAAAACAATTTGCCCTTGCTGACTGAATGATAATCAGACCATAACATAATCAGAAAGTGTTTATTAGAAGATATGAATCATGATTTGGGTCCACAAGCAAGAAACTCAAATTGTCTTAGAGTGAATAGTGCTAGAGTCAGCACATAGGAGAATATTAATGGATTGAATATGAAGATGGTCTGAAGTTAGGTCATTTGTGGTGAAGCTTTTGAATTCATTAACTTCATTTGTCTGTATAGTGGGAAGAAGCCTTTAAATAGAAGACTGTGGTATGGGATTCTGTCACATGAGATGATCTTATTTTTACTTATATGCAAAATAGCTGAATCAGATTGTTCAATTTTAACCTAGCAATCTAGGCAATGCAACTTTAGAAACAAAATAGAATATATTTGACACAAAAAAGGTACCCTACTTTCTAACGCTCTGGGTTCTTGATCCAGATACCACTGTAATGAAAGATTGCTTAAAAAGAAAAAAAATAAATTAAAAATAACAACTTGTATACCTTCTTTGTGAGAGAGAACTAGGGAACATACAAACTTTCTAAAGTGACCTAAATCGCCTTCTTCTAATATTTGAGGACAAAATACTGGAGGTTAAAGTGATGCCCATTTACTAGAGATTACCAAGATGTTTAGAAAATGAAGGTAAGAAAATCATGCTTCTTTAAGTTATGGCCTGCACTATTGACAAGAGCTTATAACCCCCCTTTTCTGGTACAGAGTGATGGCCTTACAAGTGACTTTTCTTAGACAGCTTTTTAATCTGTGAAAGTGCAACTTGTTTTTTTTTTTCTGTTTTGGTTTTCTTGCAAATTATCACCTCAAAATAGTATTATGTGAGACATATTAGGAATGGCAAAATTTGATCCTGTACACATTTATTTTGATACCTTTTTTACAGTTCCTATGACTAATATAACACCTACCTGGAAGGATAAACTGGTCAGCCTGGCTTGGGGGACAGTAAATCAAAAGAAAAGAAAAATAGGAACAAATTAATGAAGGCCATCTAGCCAGATAAAGCTTTCCTAGGGGTCGAAAATATATAGGCTCAGCAACCTGAGATGACTTAACTAGGTGAGCCGGGGTGTTCTGGTTCTGTATCATCTATATGTCCGCCACTTAATGTTATGAGGCATATCACTGGAGTGCTATGGAAGGCTCCAATGAAATATGCCTGAGTCATGCCCATTAATGTAAGACAACTAGGGGAATGGCTATTCATTCAAAGTATACAAGAACTGAACAAGGACTACACTAAAAGGTGAAATTTAAATTTTATTTGTTTGGAGGTCATCAGAACATAGGCTGGATCCTAACATTAAATGAGATGAGACATCACTTTAATCACAAGAGAAATGCAAGTCAAAAGTACAATAACACAATACCATTAGTATTAAGCATGGCTTAGTTATATGACTATTCATACTACTAATATTATTAATTACAGAAAGTTAGAATGGACTGGACTGGAGTGATAGCACAGCAGGTATGGCATTTGCCTTGCACAAGGCCAACCCGGTTTCAATTCCTCTGTCCCTCTCAGAGAGCCCTGCAAGCGACTAAGAGTATCCCGCATGCACGGCAAAGTCTGGCAAGCTACCTGTGGCATATTTGATAAGCCAAAAACAGTAACAAGTCTCACAATGGAGATGTTACTGGTGCCCGTGCGAGCGAATTGATGGACAATGGGACGACAGTGCTATAATGCTACAGAAAGTCAGATAATCGAAAGTATGAATAAGAATGTGCAGGATTGCTACTTTGGTACTTTTTAAAATTTTTGTGGACTTACCTAGAGATGTTCAGAGCTAACTCCTATCTCTGAACTCAGTGATCATTCCCGGCAGACTCCAGGGAGCATGTGGGATGCCAGGGATCAAGCTCATGTTAGATTTGTGCAAGAAAACAGCTTCCCTGTTCTACTATCACTTTCAGCTCTCATAATTGGTATTTTCTACATTGCTAGTAGGACATAAATGGTGCAGATGCTTTGGAAAATATTTTGATAGTGTCTTTACAAAGTTAAATGTAAATTTGCTATTTCACCCTGACATTGCTCTCCTAGAAATGTACCCCACAAAAATATATTTGTGTATTTAATATTTATATTCACAAAAATGCTATCCATGGGATTTAATAATATTTACAAATAATATTTAAAAACCAAATGCATAGCACCTGATAAATAGATAATATGTTATACCATGCAGTGGAATATTATTCATCAAGTAAAAGGAGATTGGCGGCTGTTGGGTTGTGGAGGTCGGCTGCTGGGGCTGGGTCCCTTGGGGTTGGGAGGGCTCTCACCCGTCCCCCTCTGGGGCACCCCGAGTGAAAACAGCCTGGTGTGGAGTCCAGTGGCATGGTTATGGCGGCCTTGTTTTATGCTCCTTCCCAGGAGAAGCAGCCATGAGTTCTGAATAGTGGCCAATGAGATTATCTTGTGCTGGCAGGAGGTGGCTTATGGGTGTGACACCCGAGTCGCTGGAGACTGGGGGAAGCAGGCAGAGGATCTCTGCTTCTGGGTCCCGTTGAGCCCAGAGTCCAAGATCACAAAGTTCCGCATTACCTGGGTTCCCTGGGACTTTGCTCATGCGTGAGGTTCGGCCGAGCGTGTGAAAAGGGGCCTGGAGCATGGTGGCAGTTGAATTGTAGAGGTTGGCTGCTGGGGATGGGTACCTTGGGGCGAGGAGGGCTCTCACCCGCCCCGCTCTGGGGCGCCCCAAGTGAAAACAGCCTGGCACGGATCCGGTGGCATTGTGATGGGGGCCGGTCAACACATCATCATAAAGGGAAATATATATATATGCCTCTTGGAGAGCCTGGCAAGCTACTGACAGTATCCCACCCACAAGGAAGAGCCTGGCAAGTTCCCCATGACGTATTCAAAATGCCAAATACAGTAACAATAACAGGTTTCATCCCCCTGACCCTGAAAAAGCCTCCAATCATTGGAAAAGACGAGTAGGGAGTAAGGAGAGGCTGCTAAAATCTCAGGGCTGGTGGGGTGGAGCAATAGCACAGCGGGTAGGGTGTTTTCCTTGCATGCAGTCGACCCGGGTTCGATCTCCAGCATCCCATATGTTCCCCTGAGCACTGCCAGGAGTAATTCCTGAGTGCAGAGCCAGGACTAACCCCTGTGCATCGCCAGGTGTGACCCAAAAAGCAAAAAATAAATAAATAAATAAATAAAATTTAAAAATAAATAAAATCTCAGGGCTGGGATGAATGGAGATGTTACTGGTGTCCACTCGAGTAAATCGATGAACAATGGGATGACAGTGACACAGTGATAAGGAAATAGTGATACATGCTAAAGCATGACTTCGTAATCTCAAAAGTGTTTATGATAAGTAATAGAAGCTATACAGAAAAGACTACATATTGCATGGCTGCAGTTATAGGAAAGGTTCAAAAACATTGAATCTTTAGGGATTTAGGTTTGTAGTTTCCTGAGACTAGAGATGGGGATGTCAGAGCTCAGAATGGATCACCTCAAACGTGCCAAAGTAGCTTATTGATTATATTGAATTAAAGTTGCTAGAGAAACAACCAAAGTAGGAATTTTCCTCTCAGACCCTCTGTTTCACTAAAAGCAGGAAATATATAATGTGACAGGTGCTCTTCCACTATTAGGAGGAAAAAAGACATCTTTACTGCCACAAATACAGAATGTGGGGCCTGTTTAGCTGGTGCAAATAGTTGTGCTTAGCTCCTAAGATTAGTGCCTCAGCTTAAAGTTCCTTTGTGTTGTAAATTCCTCAGAAAGTTATTGTCCTTTGGTTCAAAGTGCACTGTTAGGCATATATTGCTTAAGAATTTGAATACAATCTGTGCAATGTGCAATTAGGTAATTTTGTTACTATGCATATAACCAGAGTGTAATTGTACAGACATATGTGTTAGAATATACCTAGGCTATCTAGGATATATTGTCTATTAGGACCATTATTGTGTATATGATATTCATCTATAAATTTGAAAGTTATGCCCGTATAATAAAACTAATAAGTTAGTCTTTTTGAGGTTTTATGTTCAAAGGATCCTCTTTCTTTATGAAAATATTTTTTTTCTCAATTTGATCAATTTTAAGCTGTTTCAAGCAACATGAAGCTTTTCCTCCCAAGTAGGAATAAGAGTAGGAAGAAAGAACAAGAGTGGTTTTATTTTGTGTGTAGCATTGTGAGGGCAAGGTTTGTAATAGACACTATTATGGGAAAATTCTGACTTCTGGTCTCCCAATGAGGAGAAACCCAGCCTACTTAAACTTTTTTTCTCTGTGTCTCCTTCATTTATTTTTTTGTTCTTTCCCCATCATTGTATTGTGGTGTATAATAGTTAATGATCGCTTCATGCATATATCATTCTAATATCACACCCAGAAAAAGAATTCAGAAACAATGCAACCCAAACATGCATCAATGATAGTTCAGAAGAGTGTAGTGGAGAAATATGGCGAAATGCCTATCCCAAAGGTTGAGTTTCTTTCCAGCAGTGTTCTCGGCATCCCTTCCATCCTCCCACCCAGGTAACCTCAGTTCTGTAGACCAGCTTGCCAGTTTCTCTGGCCTGTGGCTGTTTAGTGCTCCATTATAGTGTTTCTTTCCCTATTTTCTGTATTTTTTACATCCCAAGTATGAGAAGGGTCAACCTGTATCTACCCCTCTTTCTGACTGACTTATTTCGGTTTGATATCTTCTGGTTCCATCTGATGACAAATTGCATGGTTTTATCTTTTCTTTCAGTCATGTTTTATTCCATTCTATATATGTACCATAGTTTTTTTTTTTTAATTCGGTCATCTGTTCCTGGATCCTTGGGTTCTTTTCAGGTATTGGCAGTTCTTTTTAGGTATTGTGACTCTAGCTGCAATGAACATACAAATGAAAATTTCTTTGCTAAATATATTAATAAGAACAACAAAGTGGAATTGCTGGGTTATATGAAAACTCAATTCTTAGTTATTGAGAAAACATTTTACTCATAGTTTCTTATAACTTGAATAA